>NC_088393.1:5545000-5862500 GCF_037993035.2 Macaca fascicularis
AAAAATTAAGGCCGGGTGCGGTGGCTCATGCCTGTAATCCCAGCACTTTGGGAGGCTGATGAAACCTTGTCTCTATTAAAAATATAAAAAATTAGCCGGGCATGGTGGGAGGTGCCTGTGGTCCCAGCTGCTGCGGAGACTGAGGCAGAAGAATGGCATAAACCCAGGAGACGGAGCTTGCAGTGAGCTGAGACGGCGCCACTGCACTCCAGCCTGGGTGACAGAGCGAGACTCCATCTCAAAAAAAAAAAAAATTATTAGCCAAGGGTGGTGGCACATACCTGTAATCCCAGCTACTTGAGAGGCTGCGGTGGGAGGATTGCTTGAACCAGGAAGGCAGAGGTTACAGTGAGCCAAGATTGTGCCCCTGCGCCCTGGCCTGAGCAACAGCGAGACTCTGCTTCAAAAAAAAAAAAAAAGAAAAAAAGAAAAAAAAAAAGCAGTTACTCCTCATTCTTCTTCCCACACTCCAGACCCTGGCAACTATTTACCTGATTTCTGTCTCTCTGGATTGGCCTGTTCTGGACATGTCATAGAAATGGGATCACACACTGTGTAGCCTTTTGTGTCTGGCTTCTCTCACCTGAGCCTGACGTCCTCAAGGTTCTTGCTGTAGCCTGTGTTAGAGCCTCATTGCTTTTCATGGCTGAGTCATATTTCCGTTGCATGGATATACCACATTTTCCTTATTCAGACACTGTTCATGGCTTTAGACACATGATCTCCTGCGAGGTTGGTAGTCTTATTGCACCCTGTTTTGCAGGAGAGGAAACTGAGGCCCAGAGAGGTCAAGCAAGCTGCTTGAGGTTGCACAGCTGCTGGTGGTGTAGCCAGGATTCCAATCCAGGCAGTTTCATCTAGGGTCTGCAAGTTGAACCCCTACCTTCTACCCCTCTAACAGTTCAGTATTCAGAAACAATGTAGCAATTATTATCATTTTTTTTAAGATGGAGTCTCACTCTGTTGCCCAGGCTGGAGTGCAATGGTGTAATCTCGGCCCACTGGAACTTCTGCCAACCGGGTTCAAGCGATTATCCTGCCTCAGCCTCCCGAGTAGCTGGGATTACAGGCACCCATCATCAGGCTCAGCTAATTTTTGTATTTTTAATAGAGACGAGGTTTCACCATGTTGACCAGGCTGGTCTTGAACTGCTGACCTCGAGTGATCTGTCTGCCTTGGCCTCCCAAAGTTCTGGGATTATGGGTGTGAACCACCATGCCCAGCCCAATCCAGGCAGTTTGATGCACAGTCTGCAAGTTGAACCCCTACCTTCCACCCCTCTAACAGTTTGGTATTCAGAGACAATGTGGCAATTATAATGTATCTCTCTGTCATTTTCCCAGGAAAGGATGCCAAGACGCAGACAGGAGCTTGTGGCGGTCACCCAGCGAATCGTCCCCAGCTAGGGCTAGAACTGAAGACTCAGGCTTGGGGAGGAGTCAGTTCAGAAACCTTGAGGGTCTTCTCTGACGCCTGCCTGGCTCCCTTGCGTATGTTTTGGAGAAGTTTTTTGTAGGGAGGCAAGTGAGGGAAGAGGGCAGAACTAAAACGCTGCAATATTCAAGGGCTCAAACGGTGGTTGCCTCCCACCAGGGAGGGCAGGGGGCTGCCAGAGAGAACCTTGATTATTTCCTGCACCTTAATGGGTCCTTCCTAAGAGAGTGGCTTTGGTTTCCATGACAACAAGCCGGCAGCATCAGAGCAAGATGGTGGAGTCTCCTCCCCCGACCCACATCTGGTTCTGGAATTTCTATCCCTGTCATTCCAAATCGCAGGAATCCAGCTGTGGCTCAGCCCAAGACCAGAGTGGGCAGCCGGGCAGTGGACAGCATTCCTTCTCTGTGGCCTGGCAGGCAGGAGGACCTCTGGCCCTGCCCCACACGGGTAAGGAAGAGATGAATGGACAGACATAGCGTATGCCGGGCCTGGCACAGTGGCTTACGCCTGTAATCCCAGCACTTTGGAAGGCTGAGGCAGGCGGATCACTTGAGGCCAAGAGTTTGAGACCAGCCTGGCCAACATGGTGAAACACCATCTCTACTAAAAATACAAAAACGGCCGGGCGCGGTGGCTCAAGCCTGTAATCCCAGCACTTTGGGAGGCTGAGATGGGCGGATCACGAGGTCAGGAGATCGAGACCATCCTGGCTAACACGGTGAAACCCCGTCTCTACTAAAAAAAAAAAAATACAAAAAACTAGCCGGGCGAGGTGGCGGGCGCCTGTAGTCCCAGCTACTCGGGAGGCTGAGGCAGGAGAATGGCGGGAACCCGGGAGGTAGAGCTTGCAGTGAGCTGAGATCCGGCCACTGCACTCCAGCCTGGGCAACAGAACCAGACTCCGTCTCAAAAAAAAAAAAAAAACAAAACAAAAACTAGCCAGGTATGATGGCACGTGACTGTAATCCCAGCTACTTGAGAGGCTGAGGCAGGAGAATGGCTTGAATCTGGGAGGTGGAGGTTGCAGTGAGCTGAGATTGTGCTATTGCACTCCAGCCTGGGCAACAAGAGTGAAACTCTGTCTCGAGAAAAAAAAAAAAAAAAAAAAAAGCTACAGCCAAGAAGGGAGCAGTGGGTCACGCCTGTAATCCCAGCACTTTGGGAACCCAAGGAGGGATGATTGCTTGAGGCCAGGAGTTCAAGATCAGCCTGGGCAACATGGCAAGACCATGTCTCACCAATAAGTAAATGAATAAAAAATTAGTTGGGTGTGGTGGCACTTGCCTGTTATCCTACTTGGGAGGCTGAGGAAGGAGGATTGCTTGAGCCCTGGAGCAGGAGGCTGCAGTGAGCCATGACTGTGCCACTGCACTCCAGCCTGGGTGACAGAACAAGCCCCTGTCTCAAAATAACAGCAACAAAACAAACAAGCAAAACAAAACAAGACAAAAAAACTCTACAGCTAACAGCACACTTAAGGGTACAAGACTGAATGCTTTCCCCCTAGAATGGGACTAAGACAGAGACGTCCAGCTCTGTCACCCAGGCTGGAGTGCAGGGGTGTGATCTCAGCTCACTGCAACCTCCACCTCCTGGGTTCAAGCAATTATCATGTCCCAGCCTCCCATGTAGCTGAAATTACAGGCGTGCACCACCACACCTGGCTAATTATTGGCAGGTAATTTTAGTAGAGACAAGGTTTCGACATGTTGGTCAGGCTGGTCTCAAACTCCTGGCCTCAAGTGATCCACCCGCCTCAGTTTTTCAAAGTGCTGGGATAACAGAGCCACTGTGTCCAGCCGACTCTCATATTTTCTTCCTTTTCTTTTTTTCTTTTTTCTTTTTTGAGACAAAGTCTCACTCTGTCGCCCAGACTGAAATGCAGTGGCGCTATCTGGGCTCACTGCAACCTCCACCTCCTGGGTTCAAGTGATTCTCATGCCTCAGGCTCCCGAGTAGCTGGGGTTACAGGTGCCCACCACCACGCCTGGCTACGTTTTGTATTTTAGTAGAGATGAGGTTTTACCACATTGGCCAGGCTGGTCTCAAGCTCCTGACCTCAGGTGATCTACCTGTCTCAGCCTCCCAAAGTGCTGGAATTACAGGCAAGAGCCACCGCGCCCAGCCGCCACTTCTATTCAATATTGTATTGGAAGTTCTAGCCAGAGCATGAGAAAAAAACAAAAAATAGGCCCGGCACAGTGGCTCACGCCTGTAATCCCAGCACTTTGGGAGGCCGAGGCGGGAGGATCACAAGGTCAGGAGATCGAGACCATCCTGGCTAACACGGTGAAACCCCGTCTCTACTAAAAATACAAAAAAATTAACCGTACACGGTAGTCCCAGCTACTAGGGAAGCTGAGGCAGGAGAATGGCGTGAACCCGGTAGGCGGAGCTTGCAGTGAGCCGAGATCCCACCACTGCACTCCAGCCTGGGTGACAGAGCGAGACTCCGTCTCAAAAAAAAAAAAAGAAAAAGGAAAAAACAAAGAGTAAAGGCATCCACATTGCAAAGAAGTAAAATTGTGTTTACTCATGGGTCCTGTGGTTGTCTATGTAGAAAATCCTACAGAATCTACAAAAGGTTGCAGGCTCCAAGAACAATATAAAACATTAATTGTATTTCTATATACTAGTAACAATCTTTCAGAAACTGAAATTAGGCTGGGCGCGGTGACTCATGCCTGTAATCCCAGCACTTTGGGAGGCCGAGGTGGGTGGATCATGAGGTTAGTAGATCGAGACCATCCTGGCTAACGCGGTGAAACCCCATCTCTACTAAAAATACAAAAAATTAGCCAGGCGTGGTGGCGGCACCTGTAGTCCCAGCTACTTGGGAGGCTGAAGCAGGAGAATCACTTGAATCGGGGAGGTGGAGGTTGCAGTGAGCTGAGATCGTGCCACTGCACTCCAACCTGGGTGACAGAGCAAGACTCCATCTCAAAAATATAAAATTAATAATAATAATAACAATAATAATAAAATCCACAAACATCTGTTTTATTGTGAAGATCCGATTCTCTCCCTTGAAAGTGGGCTAGATTTGGCAAATATGATGTGGCAGAAGTGACCCTGTGACTTCTGAGGCTGCATAATAAGAGGTGATACTATACAGCTGCTGCCTGTTTCTCTCTCTGGGTGCTTGCTCCTGGGACCCAGCAGCCATCTTGTAAGGAAGCTCAAGCTACAATGAGGAGTTCCCACCGGCAGTCCCAGTTGAGGTTCTTCAAGATGACTCCAACCTCAGCCTCCTTACGACGTGAACCACATAAGAACCGCCCCCAGTGAGAACTGTCTAGCAGAGTCCACTCTCAGAACCATGACAAGTAATAATAAGAGGTTGTTGTTTATGTCACTAACCTTGAGGTTGTTTGTTAAGTCAACTTACGTATCTAGAGCAGTCTGGAGCATTTCTTTCTTCCAAATCTCTACCTACAAAAAAAATCCCTGTCCAGGCTGGGCGTGGTGGCTCACGCCTGTAATCTCAGCACTTTGGGAGGCTGAGGTGGGCGGATTACGAGGCAGGAGATCGAAACCATCCTGGCTAACACGGTGAAACCTCGTCTCTATTAAAAATATAAAAAATTAGCCGGGTGTGGTGGCGTACGCCTGTAGTCCCAGCTACTCGGGAGGCTGAGGCTGGAGAATGGTGTGAACCTGGGAGATGGAGCTTGCAGTGAGCCGAGATCACGCCACTCCACTCCAGCCTGGGTGACAGAGCAATACTCCATCTCAAAAAAAAAAAAAAAAAAAAATCCCGGTCCATATGTCCATATTCAAATACTAGCCTCGTCCATGAAGTATCTCCCAGCTTCCTCCTTTCCTCTCCAGCCAGATACAATTCATTCATTCTCAGGCTCCCGCATCCCCAGCCACACAGTCTAACTTGAGTTATTCTCCTCCCATCAGACTCTAGGCTCTTGAGAACATCTGCTTGTTTACTGCTATATAACCAGGATCCAGCACACAGCCCAGCACATAGCAGGTGCTAAGAATATAAATAAATGTGGCTGAATGTATAAATGAATGAAGAAATGAAACAAAGATACATACTAATGCCTTCAGGCTGTGCTACATTATATAAATCTATCTAGTCCCTTCAGGGAGTGGGAGACACACTGAGACTGTTTCTTAGAAACTAAACCATGTCATATTTTCCCAATGAACAGACAGTTCCCCGGAGAGGAAACAGACATTGTAAACAAACTCTTGGGGAACTGTGTGATTTGGTTAGTAATTATAGACAGGCAAATTAAAGCTACCAGCTAGCACGTGGCACGATTCCAGTTACTATTACTGCACCACAGATGACCTCAAAATGTTCAGGCTTAAAACAATCATCATGGCTGGCTGGAGTGGCTCACGCCTGTAATCTTAGCACTTTGGGAGGCCGAGGTGGGCGGATTGCTTGAGCTCAGGAGTTCGAGACCAGCCTGGGCAACATAGTGAAACACTGTCTCTACACAAAAATACAAAAATTAGCTGGGCATGGTGGCACAGGCCTGTAGTCCCAGGTACTTGGAAAGCTGAGGTGGGAGAATCGCTTGAACCCAGGAGGCAGAGGTTGCACTGAGCTGAGATTGCACCACTGCACTCCAGCCTGGGCAACAGAGACAGATCCTGTCTTTTTTTTTGAAATAATTTTCTTATATGTTATGGATTCTGTAGGTCAGGAATTTGGGGCAGGGCTCCACTGGGAAAGTAGCCATTTGCCGAAGCCAAGGAGAGAGGCCTCAAGATAAATCAATCTTGCCCATATCTTTTTTTTAAATTATTATTATACTTTAAGTTCTAGGGTACATGTGCACAACGTGCAGGTTTGTTACATATGTATACATGTGCCATGTTGGTATGCTGCACCCATCAACTCGTCAGCACCCATCAACTCGTCATTTACATCAGTTATAACTCCCAACACCATCCCTCCCCCCTCCCCTCTCTTTCTTTTTTTTAAGTCAGAGTCTTGCTCTGTCACCCAGGCTGGAGTGCAGTGGTGCAATCATAGCTCACTGCAGCCTCGATCTCCTTGGGTCAAGATCCTCCCACCTCAGCCTCTCAAAGAACTGGGATCACAGGTGTACATCACTGTACCTGGCTAACTTTTAAAATTTTTTCATAGAGACAAGGTCTCGCTGCATTGCCCACACTAGTCTCGACATCCTGGACTCAAGCAATCTTCTCATATCAGCCTCTCAAGAAGGTGGGACTGCAGGCGTGCCCTACCATACTCAGATCATTCTGCCCATATCTTGATCTTGAACTTCTAGGATCCAGAAATGTGGAAAAATAACTTTCTGTGTTTAAGCCACTCAACCTGTGATATTTAGCTAACTAATACACTTACTCCTCTTCTCTTTCCTTTTCTTTTCTTTGTTTTTTTTTTTTGTTTTTGTTTTTGTTTTTTTTTTCAGATGGAATCTCGCTCTATGGCCCAGGCTGAAGTGCAGTGGCGTGATCTTGGCTCACTATAACCTCTGCCTCCCAGGTTCAAGCAATTATCCTGTTTCAACCTCCTGAGTAGCTGGGACTGCAGGCACGCACCACCATGCCCAGCTAATTTTTGTATTTTTAGTAGAGACAGGGTTTCACCATGTTGGCCAGGGTGGTCTTGATCTCTTGATCTTGTGATCTGCCTGCCTCGGCCTCCCAAAGTGCTGTGATTACAGGCACATGCCACCATGCACAGCTGATTTTTGTATTTTTAGTAGAGATGGGGTTTCACCATGTTGGCCAGCGTGGTCTCGAACTCCTGACCTTGTTATCCACCCGCCTCGGCCTCCCAAAGTGCTGGGATTACAGGCATGAGCTACCGCACCCAGCCGAGACCAGTGTTCTCAGTGAAGTAACTCAGTAATGAAAAACCAAATACTGTGTATTCTCACTTATAAGTGGGAGCTAAGCTATGGGTTTGCAAAGGCATACAGAGTAATATAATGGGTGGGACACAGTGACTCACACCTGGAATCGCAGCACTTTGGGAGGAGAAGGAGGGAGGACCATTTGAACTCAGGAGTTTGAGAACAGCCTGGGTAATGTAGCAAGACCCCACATCTAAAAAAAAAAAATTAGGCCAGGCATGGTGGCTTACACCTGTAATCCCAGCACTTTGGGAGGCCGAGGCAGGTGGATTCCGAGATCAGGAGATCGAGACAATCCTGGCTAACATGGTGAAACCCCGTCTCTACTAAAAGTACAAAAAAATTGGCATGGTGGCAAGCACCTGTAGTCTCAGCTACTTGGGAGGCTGAGGCAGGAGAATGGTGTGAACCCGGGAGGTGGAGCTTGCAGTGAACTGAGATCGCGCTACTGCACTCTAGCCTGGGCAATAGAGTGAGACTCCATCTCAAAAAAAAAAAAAATTAGCTGGGTGTTGTGGCACCTGCCTTTAGTCCCATTTACTCAGGAGGCTGAGGCGGGAGGGTCACTTGAGCTCAGGAGTTCAAGCCTGCAGTGAGCTATGATTGCACCACTGCACTCCAGCCTGGACAACAGAGCACGACCTTATCTCAAAAAATAAATAAAAATAAATAAAATGGTATAATGGACAGCGGAACTCAGAAGTGAGGAGAGAGTGAAGAGTGAGGGATAAAAAGCTACACACCGGGGCCAGACACTGTGGCTCACACCTGTAATCCCAGCACTTTGGGAGGCGGAGGTGGGTGGATCACCTGAGGTCAGGAGTTTGAGACCAGCCTGGCCAACATGGTGAAACCTGTCTCTACTCAAAATACAAAAATTAGCCAGGCATGGTGGCAGGTGCCTGTAATCACAGCTACTTGGGAGGCTGAGGCAGGAGAATCACTTGAGCCCAGCAGCTGGAGGTTGCAGTGAGCTGAGATTGCGCCACTGCACTCCAGCCTGGGCAATAGAGCAAGACTCTGCCTCAAAAAAAAAAAAAAAAAAAAGAAAGAAAGAAAGAAAAGAAAAAAAGCAGAACAAGAAAACTGCATATTGGGTACAATGTACTGTACTTGGGTGATCTGTGCACTAAAACCTCATGCTTCACCACTATCCAATTCATCCACGTCACCAAAAACAACTTGTGCTCCAAAAGCTATTGAAATTTTTAAAATGTTTTTTTAAGGGTCCGTTTTGTTTTATTTTGCTCCCTGGTCTAGCTCAGCTCCAGAATCAGTGCAGACACGCAATATCCTCTCAGTAAATATTTATGGAATAAATAAATCTGTCTCATCTTTCTTTGGCATTGCTATGATGGGGTCTATTTTGTCTTTTTCTCTATTCATCCGAGTGTTTAAAATATTTTTTCATTAGAAAAAAAAAAAAACGGAAGGCACCTTAGGATGAAAGCACCCCCACCTCCCGACCCCCAGTGGGGTTTGGCACGTCCCTCGCTGTCCCCATCACCTCCCCAGCCCGTGCAGGTGGCCTGGCCGTGGCTCTGCACGGGCAGTCGCGTTTAGGCGGCGCTGCAGCTAATGACACCCCGCTGTGTGTGCCCTGGCTGGCAGCCCGAGATGTGCCTGTGCATGGCATGGGGACGTTTGCAAGCCTGGAGCCTGGCGCGGGGGCGGGTAGCGGGAGAACAGGCACGCAGATGGCAGAGGGGCTGCGGCGGAGACGCTCGCCTGGCGTGGGCCACAGTCACGACCCAATCGTAGCCCCCACTGTGTCTCTTCATAGTTGCATCCTTGGAAACCGGCGGGGCCGCAGGAAAAAATTTAAAAATCAGATGAAAGAAAAGAAAGCAGTGGAGACCTCCAGAATGCGCCAGCGCCGCAGCGCTGTAGTCAGGGTGGTGCTGTGGTTAGAATGTGCTTCCTGGGGTGCTGCCTTTATTCATTCCACAGATATTTATTATTATTATTATTATTATTATTATTATTTATGTATTTTCATTTTTTATTTTATTTTACTTTATTTTATTTTTGAGACGGAGTCTCCCTCTGTCACCCAGGCTGGAGTGCAGTGGTGCAATCTCGGCTCACCACAACCTCTGCCTCCCAGGTTCAAGCGATTCATGTGCCTCAGCCTCCCAGGTAGCTGGGATTACAGGCATGCACCACCATGCCTGGTTAATTTTTGTATTTTTAGTAGAGACGGGGTTTCTCCATGTTGGTCAGGCTGGTCTCAAACTCCTGACCTCAGGTGATCCACCCGCTTCAGCCTCCCAAATTGCTGGGATTATAGACATGAGCCACTGTACCCGGCTTCCACAGATATTTATTGAGCATCTACTCTGTTCTAGAAACGGGAACACAGCAGTGAACACGACAGAGAAGAGTCCCTGAACAAACATTCCCAAATATGTAAATTATACAGCAGGCTAGGTTAGACAGTGCTATATGCTATGGGGGGAAAAATAGGCTGAAAGGATCCTTCCACCTTAGCCTCCCAAAATGCTGGGATTATAGATGTGAGCCACCGTGCTCAGCTTTAATTTTTAATATTGGCCATGATTAACAACTGGTCAGAAAAAAAAATCCTGAAAATTTAACAATCAGCTCTTGTGAGCCAGTTTACACCAACATACCAACATACGCACACTCTGGAGGGGTAAATTGTTTTGTTTTTTTGAGACGGGGTCTCTCTGTCACCCAAGCTGGAGTTCACTGGCATGATCTTGGCTCACTGCAACTTCCCAGGGAGTTGGAGGGAGAGAGGAGGTTGGAGGGAGGAGGTTTGCTGGTCTTTAGCATTGACCCATTTCCCATGGTGTAAATACTCAGGCCAAGAATGATTTCCAGCTACCACCAAGGAGCCATAGAACAGGGTATGGGGGGCGGACGTGGTGGCCCACACCTGTAATCCCAGCACTTTGGGAGGCTGAGGCGGGTGGAACACAAGGTCAAGAGATAGAGATCATCCTGGCCAACATGGTGAAATCCCATCTCTACTAAAAATACAAAAATTAATGGTGTGGTGGTGGGTGTCTGTAATCGCAGCTACTCAGGAGGCTGAGGCAGGAGAATCGTTTGAACCTGGGAGGTGGAGGTTGCAGTGAGCCGAGATCACACCACTGCACTCCAGCCTGGCAACACAGCAAGACTCCATCTCAACAAACAAACAAACAAACAAAAAACAGGATAGTCAGAAGGAACGTGCAGGAGTACCCCAGCACACAGTATCCCAGTACCACTGGGTAGGTGCAGCGGACTTAAATAACCCAGGAAACATAGAACAGAGGAGGACACAGTAACAAAAACAGTGAATTTGTGAGCATTTGTTATTTGTCACCTTTGTTTTTTTGTTGTTGTTGTTGTGTTTTGGGTTTTTTTTTTTTTTTTTTTTTTGAGAGAGTCTCTCTCTGTCGCCCAGGCTGGAGTTCAGTAGTGCCATTTTGGCTCACCACAACCTCCACTTTCCCAGTTCCAGCCATTCTCCTGCCTCAGCCTCCAGAGTAGCTGGGAATGCAGGCACCTGCCACCATGCCCAGCTAATTTTTGTATTTTTATATTATTTTATTTTATTTATTTATTTATTTTTTTTGAGACGGAGTCTCACGCTGTTGCCCAGGCTGGAGTGCAGTGGCGCGATCTCGGCTCACTGCAAGCTCCGCCTCCTGGGTTCACGCCATTCTCCTGCCTCAGCCTCCTGAGTAGCTGGGACTACAGGCGCCCGCCACCGCGCCCGGCTAATTTTTTGTATTTTTAGTAGAGACGGGGTTTCACTGTGGTCTCGATCTCCTGACCTTGTGATCCGCCCGCCTCGGCCTCCCAAAGTGCTGGGATTACAGGCTTGAGCCACCGCGCCCGGCAATTTTTGTATTTTTAGTAGAGACAGGGTTTCGCCATGTTGGCCAGGCGAGTCTTGAACTCCTGACCTCAGGTGATCCATCTGCCTCAGGCTCCCAAAATGCTGGGATTACAGGAGTGAGCTACCACGCTTGGCCTACAAAGCACTTTTTAAATTATTTATTTATTATTATTATTTTTTGAGACAGTCTGGCTCTGTCACCCAGGCTAGTGTGCAGTGGCGCGATCTCGGCTCACTGCAACCTCTGTTTCCCGGGTTCAAGCAATTTTCCTGCCTCAGCCTCCTGAGTAGTTGGGATTACAGGTGCCCACCACCACGCCGGCTAATTTTTATAGTTTTAGTAGAGACGGCGTTTCACCGTGCTCACCAGGCTGGTCTCGAACTCCTGACCTCAGGTGATCCGCCTGCCTCAGCCTCCCAAAGTTCTGGGATTACAGATGTGAGCCACTGCACCTGGCCACAAAGCACTTTTAGCCATGTTTTTTCTCTCACACTCCTGTGTTCTCATTTTATAGATGAGAAAGCTACATTCGGGGAACTTGGGCTGCTGTTTGAAGTCATGCCGCTGTTTGACCGTGGACCTGGTTGTTGGATCCAGGAATTCAGCGTTTAGAATTAACCTCTTGTCTGTGTTGAGAGGCAAATGGTTCATAAAGTATTTTCACGAGACCACTTAGCCTCCCTATGGTGCCAAACACTATAAGAGGCAAAAGGAGTGTCCCAGGGGTTGACCAAGGTCCATCTGGCTGGAGCTTCTCATGTCCCCAAATGGTCTTATGGCCAGTCCCAGGTGCACCGTGGAAACCTTAAAAGTAGAAATTTAACATGCAACTTTAAGCTGCTGTCCTATTATTGGATCACATTCCCTCTAGTGAATTAATTTTTTAAATAAATCCATAATTACTTCATGCAAAGAACAATTATATTGCAAGATGTTGCCATCTGTGGAAGGACATTAAAACACAATGAAGTGGCCGGGCATGGTAGCTCACGCCTGTAATCCCAGCACTTTGGGAGGCCGAGGTGGGTGGATCACTTAAGGCTAGGAGTTCGAGACCAGCCTTGCCAACATGGTGAAACCCCATTTCCACTAAAAATACAAAAATTAGCTGGGTGTTGTGGCGCGTGCTTGTAGTCCCAGCTACTTGGGAAGCTAAAGCAGGAGAATCGATTGAACCTGGGAGGTGGGCCGGGCGCGGTGGCTCACGCCTGTAATCCCAGCACTTTGGGAGGCCGAGACGGGCGGATCACGAGGTCAGGAGATCGAGACCAACCTGGCTAACACGGTGAAACCCCGTCTCTACTAAAAATACAGAAAAATTAGCCAGGCGTGGTGGCGGGCACCTGTAGTCCCAGCTACTTGGGAGGCTGAGATAGGAGAATGGCGTGAACCCGGGAGGCGGAGCTTGCAGTGAGCTGAGATCCGGCCACTGCACTCCAGCCTGGGCAATAGAGAAAGACTCCGTCTCAAAAAACGAACAAATAAATGAACCCGGGAGGTGGAGGTTGCAGTGAGCCAAGATCACACCACTGCACTCCAGCCTGGGCAACAAGAGTGAAACTCTGTCTAAAAAAAAAAAAAGGCCGGGCGCAGTGGCTCAAGCCTGTAATCCTAGCACTTTGGGAGGCCGAGACGGGAGGATCACGAGGTCAGGAGATCGAGACCATCCTGGCTAACATGGTGAAACCCCGTCTCTACTAAAAAATACAAAAAACTAGCCGGGCGAGGTGGCAGGCGCCTGTAGTCCCAGCTACTCGGGAGGCTGAGGCAGGAGAATGGCATAAACCCAGGAGGCGGAGCTTGCAGTGAGCTGAGATCCGGCCACTGCACTCCAGCCTGGGCCACAAAGCGAGACTCCGTCTCAAAAAAAAAAAAAAAAATTACTTTGGGGTGTGTGTATGTATATTTCAAATGGTTGAATTGTTCATTAAAAACATTTCAAATATGCCATGAAATCCTATTTGGAGGCATTTCTTCATGTTGTACCACACACAAGAAAGCATCAAAAAAGAATTGGTGGCCGGGAGAGGTGGCTCACGCCTGTAATCCCAGCACTTTCCAGCACTTTGGGAGGCTGAGGCGGGCGGATCATGAGGTCAGGAGTTCAAGACCAGCCTGACCAATATGGAGAAACCCTGTCTCTACTAAAAATACAATATTAGCTGGGCGTGGTGGCGCATGCCTGTAATCCCAGCTATTTGGGAAGCTGAGGCAGGAGAATTGCTTGAACCTGGGAGGTGGAGATTGTGGTGAGCCCAGATCGCACTATTGCATTCCAGCCCAGGCAATAAGAGTGAAACTCTATCTCTTTTTTTTTTTTTTTTTTTTTTTTTTTTTTTTTTTTTTTTTTTTTTTTTTTTTTTTAATTTTTTTTTTTTTTTGAGACGGAGTCTCGCTCTGTCGCCCAGGCTGGAGTGCAGTGGCCGGATCTCAGCTCACTGCAAGCTCTGCCTTCTGGGTTTACACCATTCTCCTGCCTCAGCCTCCCGAGTAGCTGGGACTACAGGCGCCCGCCACCTCACCCGGCTAGTTTTTTGTATTTTTTTTTTAGTAGAGATGGGGTTTCACCGTGTTAGCCAGGATGGTCTCGATCTCCTGACCTCGTGATCCGCCCGTCTCGGCCTCCCAAAGTGCTGGGATTACAGGCTTGAGCCACCGCGCCCGGCCTTTTTTTTTTTTTTTTTTGAGGTGGAGTCTCGCTCTGTCGCCCAGGCTGGAGTGCAGTGGCGCGATCTCGGCTCACTGCAAGCTCCGCCTCCCGGGTTCCCGCCATTCTCCCTGCCTCAGCCTCCCGAGTAGCTGGGACTACAGGCGCCGCCACCACGCCCGGCTAATTTTTTTGTATTTTTAGTGGAGACGGGGTTTCATTGTGTTAGCCAGGATGGTCTCGATCTCCTGACCTCGTGATCCGCCCGTCTCGGCCTCCCAAAGTGCTAGGATTACAGGCTTGAGCCACCGCACCCGGCCGAAACTCTATCTCAAAAGAAAAAAAGAAAAGAAAAAAAAAGAATACTTACACTCGTAGGCATTACCCAAGAGAAATGAAAACATATTTCCACACAAAGACCTGTACGCAGAAGTTTATAGCAGGTTTATTTGTCATCTAAAACTGGAAAGAACCATTACGTAATGGATAAAAGAATGGTGGCTCATTCTTGCCATGGAATACAGCTCCATAATAAAAGGCAACGAGCTACTAATACGCGCAACAGCATAGTTGCATCTTGAATGCATTGTGCTGAATGAAAGCAGCAGACCCCAGAGGCCGCATATTGCATTTTTCCATTTCTATGCTGTTATTATGAAATGCAGAGAACAGATCAGCATTTACTAGTGGCTGCGGGTGGACAAAGGCGTTGACCAAAAGGGCATGATACAACATTCTTTTTTTCTTTTTTTTTTTTTTTCAAGATGGAGTCTCGCTCTGTCCCCCAGGCTGGAGTGCAGTGACGCAATCTCGGCTCACTACTACAAGCTCCGCCTCCCGGGTTCAGGCCATTCTCCTGCCTCAGCCTCCTGAGTAGCTGGGACTACAGGTGCCTGCCACCACGCCCGGCTAATTTTTTGTATTTTTAGTAGAGACGGGGTTTCACCGTGTTAGCCAGGATGGTCTTGATCTCCTGACCTCGTGATCCACCCGCCTCGGCCTCCCAAAGTGCTGGGATTACAGGCATGAGCCACTGCTCCCAGCCAGCATGAGATAACATTCTGAATGAAGATGCTGTTGAACATCTCAGTTGTGATACTGGCTACATAACTGCATGTTTGTCACACCTGTTCTATTTATTTATTTTCATTTATTTATCTTGGAGACAGGGTCTCCCTCTGTCACCCAGGCTGAAGTGCAATGGTGCAATCATGGCTCACTGCAGCCTTGACTTCAGAGGTTCAAGCAATCCTCCCACTTCAGCCTCCTTAATAGCTGAGACAACAGGTGCACGCTACCACGTCCAGCTAATTTTTGTATTTTTGTAGAGATGGGCTATGTTTCCCAGGCGGGTCTCGAATTTCTGGGTTCAAGCAATCCTCCCACCTCAGCCTCCCAAAGTGGTGAGATTACAGGTGTGAGTGACCCTACCTAGCCAAACCTGTCCTCTTTTTTTTTTTTTTTTTTTTTGAGATGGAGTCTCGCTCTGTCGCCCAGGCTGGAGTGCAGTGGCCAGATCTCAGCTCACTGCAAGCTCCACCTCCCGGGTTCCCGCCATTCTCCTGCCTCAGCCTCCCGAGTAGCTGGGACCACAGGCGCCGCCACCTCCCCCGGCTAATTTTTTGTGTTTTTAGTAGAGACGGGGTTTCGCCGTGTTAGCCAGGATGGTCTCGATCTCCTGACCTTGTGATCCGCCCGTCTCGGCCTCCCAAAGTGCTGGGATTACAGGCTTGAGCCACCGCGCCCGGCCCTGTCCTCTTTATTAAAAATGCATTTTAGCAGGCCGGGCGCGGTGGCTCAAGCCTGTAATCCCAGCACTTTGGGAGGCCGAGACGGGCGGATCACAAGGTCAGGAGATCGAGACCATCCTGGCTAACATGGTGAAACCCCGTCTCTACTAAAAATACAAAAAACTAGCCGGGGGAGGTGGCGGGCGCCTGTAGTCCCAGCTACTCGAGAGGCTGAGGCAGGAGAATGGCGTAAACCCGGGAGGCGGAGCTTGCAGTGAGCTGAGATCCGGCCACTGCACTCCGGCCTGGGCGACAGAGCAAGACTCCGTCTCAAAAAAAAAAAAAAAAAAAAAATGCATTTTAGTGTATATATATTGCATCTTGAATACATTTTAAAAATAAATAATTCGGGCCACCAAAGATTTCTGTCTCATAATTCACTGCTGTCAAAAAAATGCCAGGAAATGGATCACCTTACAACTGCTAGAATAGCTATTATCAAAAAGATGAAAGGTACCAAATGTTGGCAAGGATTTGAAGAGAACACTTACGCACTATTGATGGTAATTTTAATTAGTATAGCCATTATGGAAAATGGTATGGAAGTTCCAAAGAAAAATTTAAAAATAGAACTACCAGATGATTCAGCAATCCCAGTTCTCAGTATTTATCCAAAGGAATTGAAATCAGCATGTCAGGCCGGGCACAGGGGCTCACGCCTGTAATCCTAGCACTTTGGGAGGATAAGGCGGGGGTATCGCCTAAGGCCAGGAGTTCGAGATCATCCTGGCCAACATGGTGAAACCCCGTCTCTACTAAAAATACAAACATTAGCTGGGTGTGGTGGCGGGCGCCTGTAATCCCAGCTACTCGGGAGGCTGAGGCACAAGAATCGCTTGAACCCGGGAGGTGGATGTTGCAGTGAGCCGAGATTGCACCACTGCACTACAGCCTGGGCGACAGACAGAGACTGTCTCAAAAACAAAAACACACAAAAAAATCCCACGAAGTTATTGAAAGATAAGAAATAATTACGTAAATAAAATAGAAGAAGGAAATTCTGACATATGCTAGGATATAAATAAATGCATGTAAATGAATGAATGAATAAATGAATGGGGGAATAAGAACTGAGCGCGTAATTTTTTACCCTTATCTCTCCCTGTTCTCCCAGCTCAAAACGCTTTCGCCCTGTCTGGCTTTTCGGCCTCCTCTTGGCGCCCCCTGCCGGTGGGCTGCTCGCCTATGCTCCAACCCCGAATCATGACTCGCCCCCTCTGGCCGAGCTTGGCCTTCGGTCTAGGTCCTGATTGGCTCAGAGTCGCTCGCCATGCCTTTTGGGAAATGTAGTCCTTAAGGGCATCGTGCAGGCTTTTTCCATAGGCTCTGACGTAGAGACAGCCACGGGAAGTACGTCACCAAATTTCGCCGGTTCCCACAAGCTAGGTCGTGTAGCGCTGCATGACGGGAATTGTAGTTCTCAAATTGCTAACTTCCCTGGTCATGCACTGCGACTGGAACACCAATTTCCATCATGCCGCGCGCTCACAGCTCGCGGGGGCTGTCCTGTGGCCTTTTGGGAAGTGTAGTCTTAATCCCCCATGATTCCTTTTTTGTTCTATGGAGTGGGCCCGCGCAGAGGACTCCATTTCCCGGCGTGCTCCCATTCGTCGGGTCGCAGCAGCCATTTTGTTCCGCCCGAGGAACCCCTAAGATGGCGCCGAGGGAGACGGTGAAGGTTGCCTCCCGCCCGTCCGGGCTCTGATCCTCTGTCTCCCCGTCCTCCGGCGGCCGGCCCATGGCCTGGCGGAGGCCCGAACCATGGACCTCCGCACCGCCGTGTACAACGCTGCCCGTGACGGCAAGCTGCAGCTGCTCCAGAAGCTGCTCAGCGGCCGGAGCCGGGAGGAACTGGACGAGCTGACGGGCGAGGTGGCCGGCGGGGGGACGCCGCTGCTCATCGCCGCGCGCTACGGCCACCTGGATGTGGTGGAGTACCTGGTGGACCGGTGCGGCGCGAGCGTGGAGGCCGGTGGCTCGGTGCACTTCGATGGCGAGACCATCGAGGGCGCGCCGCCGCTGTGGGCCGCCTCCGCCGCCGGCCACCTGGACGTGGTGCGGAGCCTGCTGCGCCGCGGGGCCTCGGTGAACCGCACCACGCGCACCAACTCCACGCCCCTGCGCGCCGCCTGCTTCGACGGCCACCTGGAGGTGGTGCGCTACCTGGTCGGCGAGCACCAGGCCGACCTTGAGGTGGCCAACCGGCACGGCCACACGTGCCTCATGATCTCGTGCTACAAGGGCCATCGTGAGATCGCCCGCTACCTGCTGGAGCAGGGCGCCCAGGTGAACCGGCGCAGCGCCAAGGGCAACACGGCCCTGCACGACTGCGCCGAGTCCGGCAGCCTGGAGATCCTGCAGCTGCTGCTGGGGTGCAAGGCCCGCATGGAACGTGACGGCTACGGCATGACCCCGCTGCTTGCGGCCAGTGTGACGGGCCACACCAACATTGTGGAGTACCTCATCCAGGAGCAGCCCGGCCAGGAGCAGATCGCAGGGGGAGAGGCTCAGCCTGGGCTGCCCCAAGAAGGCCCCTCTACCAGCCAGGGGTGTGCGCAGCCTCAGGGGGCCCCATGCTGTAGCTCCTCCCCGGAGGAACCACTGAACGGGGAATCTTATGAAAGCTGCTGTCCCACCAGCCGGGAAGCTGCCGTGGAAGCCTTGGAATTGCTGGGAGCTACGTATGTGGATAAGAAACGAGATCTGCTTGGGGCCCTCAAACACTGGAGGCGGGCCATGGAGCTGCGTCACCAGGGGGGCGAGTACCTGCCCAAACCGGAGCCCCCACAGCTGGTCCTGGCCTATGACTATTCCAGGGAGGTCAACACCACCGAGGAGCTGGAGGCGCTGATCACCGACCCGGATGAGATGCGCATGCAGGCCCTGTTGATCCGGGAGCGCATCCTCGGTCCCTCGCACCCCGACACTTCCTATTATATCCGTTACAGGGGCGCCGTGTACGCCGACTCGGGCAATTTCGAGCGCTGCATCCGCTTGTGGAAGTACGCCCTGGACATGCAACAGACCAACCTGGAGCCTCTGAGCCCCATGACCGCCAGCAGCTTCCTCTCCTTCGCGGAACTCTTCTCCTACGTGCTGCAGGACCGGGCCGCCAAGGGCAGTCTGGGCACCCAGATCGGCTTTGCAGACCTCATGGGGGTCCTCACCAAAGGGGTCCGGGAAGTGGAACGGGCCCTGCAGCTGCCCAGGGAGCCCGGAGACTCGGCCCAGTTCACCAAGGCGCTGGCCATCATCCTCCACCTGCTCTACCTGCTAGAGAAAGTGGAGTGCACTCCCAGCCAGGAGCACCTGAAGCACCAGACCGTCTACCGCCTGCTCAAGTGCGCACCCAGGGGCAAGAACGGCTTCACCCCTCTGCACATGGCTGTGGACAAGGACACCACAAACGTGGGCCGCTACCCCGTGGGCAGATTCCCCTCCCTGCACGTGGTCAAAGTGCTGCTCGACTGCGGGGCCGACCCGGACAGCAGGGATTTTGACAACAACACCCCACTACACATAGCAGCCCAGAACAACTGCCCGGCCATCATGAATGCCCTGATCGAAGCAGGGGCCCACATGGATGCCACCAACGCCTTCAAGAAGACGGCCTACGAGCTGCTGGACGAGAAGCTGCTGGCCAGGGGTACCATGCAGCCCTTCAACTACGTTACCCTGCAGTGCCTTGCGGCCCGGGCCCTGGATAAGAACAAGATCCCTTACAAGGGCTTCATCCCGGAAGATCTGGAGGCATTCATTGAACTGCACTGACCTGCCCAGAACGTCTGTACCCTCACCTCTCCACGCTCCTGCTGAAAGGCGGGAAATCGGGCTGGGGTGTAGCAGATGCTCCGTCTCGCCTCCTTCCGGCACCAATCAGGAGAAGGGTTCTTCCGCCTCCCATCCCTTGACCTGCAGAGAGGGTGGGAGGTGTTAGCCAGCCTTTGGTGCTAGAAGCCTTCAGGGTCACGTGCTAAGAGGATAGTCTTTCTCCAGGAGCCCGCTTACTCATTCTGAGTTAGGGAAAGACACAAGGCCTTCCCCACATCCTGTCTGCCTGGGTTACAGAGGCCTTTGCCTTGTTACCTAGAGGTGGAGGGACCGAAGCCATTGCGTTCCTTCCCTGCTAGAAACACAGGAAGAAGTTGAGGACGGCCTTCCTTCCCTTTCCCCTTTACGTGGCCGGATAACTCCAGCTGCCGAATACAGTGTTAGGACTGGGGGCTCCCGAGATGAGAGTCTGAAAGTCAGGGAATGAGCCCACCTCTCATTTCTTCCAGCACGATCACGCCCTGCTCCCGTGCCACCGTAGTCCCTGGCAGACAGGCAGGGCTCTGCCCAGGGCAGCCTGCCACTTGCATAGCTTTCGGTTGGTTTGGTGTTCTATTTATTTAATAAGTGGGCAGGTTGCAAGCATTGCACAGAAGTTCTGAGATTTTACTGCCTTTTTTTTTTTTTTTTTTTTTTTTTTTAAAGAAAGTTGTTTGTTGGACTCCATAAGTGAATTTCAAGCCGTGAGGATTTTGTGGTGCCCGAGATGGCCGAGGCCACAGGAGTGAGCTGTGTGTGTGTGAGGAATTTGGTGAGCGAGATAAAAGTCCATGGGTGTCGACCCCTAAAACACGGGCGACCGTACATTTTTATACATCTCCACTCTACCGCCTTTTACAGGCTTTCCGATTTTACAGGCCTTTCCAATTTTCCATTCTCATTAGAAAGAGAACTGTTCTTCCAAGCAGAAATCAGGAGTGACCACAAAGCCTGACAACACTTTGCCACCCAGCAAGAACTGGCACAATTGGTTTGGGTCTGCATCGCCATCGTGCCCGAGTTAAAACTACAGGCCACTCCGCCTTGCAAACCTCACGTGGCCTCTGATTTCATTGTGGGCGCATCTACAGGTGGCCCGGGTTGTTTTCTTCAGCTGCTTCGAGGATTAGGACCCAAGTCATCATGAAAAAGGCCCAAGTACAGTCTTAATGCAATAAATCCACTAGCTAAGACGTTGAGTGCCAAGACCAGCCTTCCAGCCGAGCTTTGGACAAAGTCTCAGGTTCCCATGTCTCAGGGTGAGGTGCTGGGGCTGCCAGAGGACCTGCCCCAGCAAGACTTTTTCTCAAGAGCGAGACTCCATCAGCCCAGGCAGACAGGAGCAAACAGCAGAAGGAAAGCCATTCTCACTACATCCTCCCTGCAGTGGCCAGGCCCTTAGGAGGAGCAGCCACCGGGGGTGTCCAGAAACGTCGTGTCCCTGGATGGAAACTAGGTCTCGTTTGTTTTTTTTTTGTTTTTTTTTTTTTTTGCCGTGTTAGGAAATTATTTATTTGCAAGACAGGTTTTAACTTAACTCAGCCAAGGTGGGAAATGGCGTCCCCATCCCTCCCAAAGCACAGAGCACAGAAATGAGGCCGTTTACATTGCAAGTCTGCGCGCTGGTGTTTAAGTCATTAAAAAGATACTGGAAGAGAATTGCCTGATACGTCCTTGGCGTGGGTCAACTGGGGAAGTGGGAGGTGGGTGGATCCGTCCATGGCATTGGTCCGAGTGAACAGAGAGCCCTAGGGCCACCTCCCCTAGCCAGAGGGGTTTCTATGTTATATACTGGGGCTTATTTTATTTTATTATTATTTTTTTGAGACAGAGTCTCGCCCTGTCACCCAGGCTGGAGTGCAATGGCGTGATCTCAGCTCACTGCAACTTCTGCCTCCCGGGTTCAAACGATTCTCCTGCCTCAGCCTCCTGAGTAACAGATTTACAGGCACCTGCCACCATGCCCAGCTAATTTTTGTATTTTCCGTAGACGCAGGTTTTGCCATGTTGGCCAGACTGGTCTCAAACTCCTGGACTCATGCGATCTTCCCACCTCGGTCTCCCAAAGTGCTAAGAATACAAGCATGAACCACTGCACCTGGCCTCTATGTTATATACTGGGGCTTTGTGTAAAATTTCATTTGAAAAACAGTATGTTGCTGTATTTAAAAAAAAAAAAAAAAAAAAAAAAAAAAAAAAAAAAAAAGCCTGAGCAGCATAGAGCCTGCCTTTACAAAAATAAAAAATAGTCTGAGTATAGCGACTCACGTCTGTAATCTCAGCACCTTGGGAAGCCTAGGCAACATAATAAGACCTCTGTATCTACAATTTTTTTTTTTTTTTTTTTTTTTTGAGACGGAGTCTCGCTCTGCCACCCAGGCTGGAGTGCAGTGGCCGGATCTCAGCTCACACTGCAAGCTCCGCCTCCCGGGTTCACGCCATTCTCCTGCCTCAGCCTCCCAAGTAGCTGGGACTACAGGCGCCCGCCACCTCGCCCGGCTAGTTTTTTGTATTTTTTAGTAGAGACAGGGTTTCACCGTGTCAGCCAGGATGGTCTCGATCTCCTGACCTCGTGATCCGCCCGTCTCGGCCTCCCAAAGTGCTGGGATTACAGGCTTGAGCCACCGCGCCCGGCCTTTTTTTTTTTTTTTTTAAGATGGAGTCTCACTCTGTCACTCGGGCTGTAGTGCAGTTGCGCCATCTCGGCTCACTGCAACCTTCGCCTCCTGGGTTCGAGTGATTCTCCCGCCTCAGTCTCCCAAGCAGCTGGGACTACCGGCATATGCCACCATGCCCGGCTAATTTTGTATTGTGAGTAGAGATGGAGTTTCACCATATTGGCCATGGTGGTCTTGAACTCCTGACCTTGTGATCCGCCTGCCAAAGTCCTGGGATTACAGGCATGAGCCACCACACCCAGCCTCTAGAATTAATTTTTAAAAGTAACCAGGAATGGTGGCATGCACCTGTAATCCCAGCTACTTCAGAGGCTGAGGTGGGAGGATTACTTGAGCCTAGGAAGTTGAGGCCGCAGTGAGCCATGACTGCACCACTGCACTCCCGTCTGAGCGACCAAAAAAAAAAAAAAAACGAAAACCACTAACCCCTGCTTTTCGGTAGGGTTACCTCTAGAAGGAAAGGGTGGCTCCTTTAAGTTGGGGAGAATGAAGTTCACAGGAAGCCTTCCTCAGCTGGTGCCTGAGGAGCTGGGACAGGGACGGTGGAGAGCTATGTGTTGGTGTTTGTGTTTTGGTCAAACCTATCCTGCTTTCCAGCAAGACTCACCGATGAAGCCAGTAAGCGTCTTTGGTGAACTTGGATTTCCTAGAGCTGGTTCAGGCTTAATGAGGAAAATCCCCCTTCCCTTTTTCTTTTTCTTTTTCTTTCTTTCGAGATGGAGTCTTGCTCTGTCACCCAGGCTGGAGTGCAGGGGTGCAATCTTGGCAACCTCCGCTTCCTGGGTTCAAGCAATTCTCCTGCCTCAGCCCCTCGAGTAACTGGGATTACAGGCGTGCACCACCACACCTGGCCTAATTTTTATATTTTTAGTAGAGACAGGGTTTCACCACATTGGCCAGGCTGGTCTCAAATTCCTAACCTCAAATGATCCACCCGCCTCAGCCTCCCAAAGTGCTGGGATTATAGGCGTGAGCCACCACACCAGGCCCCCCCCCACCTTTTTTTTTTTCTTCATCTGCCATCTCATCTCACTTCCTTGTGTAAATTTGTTCCATTCTAAAATTCTTGTTTTCTCCCTATTAGAACAGTCAAACCCCCACTAGAAAGCACCACCCCGTTAGCTGGGTCTGTGGGATTTTGCTGAGCCCCTGCCATGTGCCAGGCAGGTTCCAGGCCCCCTTGGGGATAAGGATCGAGCTGTCGATACCAACGTGTGGTTAATCCCTGTGCCCCCGCCGCACGTGGCAGTGGAGGGAGGCCCTGCTGTGGGGTGCGTGCTACTTCCATGGTGCATTGGGTCGGAGGGCTCTCCCAAAGGTGGGTGTCTCCCATCTCTTGCCTTCACGCACCTGTGGTCTGGTTTCATTCGGGACTGGACAGTGCCACAGGTGACAGCTGTTGGGCTGTCGTCTGACTGTTTGGTGTGGCATCAAAGGAGTGGATTTGAATCAGCAGGTGCTGCTCTGAAAGCCATCTCCTGGGGGACACAGTACTAGTGAGCATTTATTGAGCACCTACTGTATGCCAGGCACCATTCTCTGTAGTTAAATGCACTGCCTGTTTACACAACAGCCCTCTAAAGGAGGAAAAACATATCAGAGTCCCATGGATGGAAGAAAAATAATAAGAAGAAAGTAGGAAAAATAGCCCTCTTAAGATGAAGGCCATCTTAAAGCTCTACCAGTTTCGGGTGAGGACTGATCCAGCAGATCCCAGTCGTTCCTAAAGAGCTGGCTGATAGCTCCCCTGAGACTGGAGTGAGGTGGGCGTCCCAAGATGACCACCAGCAGAAAAGAGAGCATCTTCCTCCCAGTCAAAGTAGGTCCCATCTAAAGTAGGTCCTGGCCAGGTGCGGTGGATTATGCCTGTAATCCCAGCACCTTGGGAGGCCAAGGCTGGAGGATTGCTTGAGCCTATGAGTTTGAGACCAGCATGGGCAGCAAAGTGAGATCCTGTCTCTACAAAAAAAAAAAAATTAGCCAGGCGTGGGGATGTGTAGTCCCGGCTGCTGCTGGGGAGGCTGAAGCAGGAGGATTGATTGAGCCCAGGAGCTTGAGGCTGCAGCGAGCCTTGATGGCACCACCACACTCCAGCCTGGGCAACAGAGTGAGACCCTGTTTCAAAAAAACAAAGTAGGTCCTGTATGGCAGGTGGGGGAACTGAGGCTACTAAGCGACATTAAGATGCCTAAGGCTGGCCGGGCGTGGTGGCTCACACCTGTAATCCCAGCACTTTGGGAGGCCAAGGCGGGAGGGTCATGAGGTCAGGAGATGGAGATCATCCGGCTAACAGTGACGGTGAAACCCTGTCTCTACTAAAAATAGAAAAAATTAGCCGCGTGTGGTGGCAGGCACCTGTAGTCCCAGCTACTCAGGAGGCTGAGGCAGGAGAATGGCGTGAACCCGGGAGGCGGAGCTTGCAGTGAGCCGAGATGGCACCACTGCACTCCAGCCTGGGGTACAGAGCACGAGACTCCGTCTCAAAAAAAAAAAAAAAAAAAAAAATGCCTAGAGACACAGCGCATGAAGGAAAGGCTGAGGTTGGAACCCAGGGCTGTCAGAGTTCATACCTTGTGCTGATTCTCCATCCCGGACGGCAGACACACGGATCCCTTTCCTCTGCTTTCTGGTAGTGGTGTTTTGGCACAAGCTGTCCCCTCCCTGGGGCAGGTGACCATCCTGCCTCCACATCCTGAGCGTCTGTTTCCCTCGGGGGTCTGCCAGAATCGGTCCCCTAACCCCAAGCAAATCACTCACAAAAATTATCTGAGCTAAATGCTTGCTTTGAAAGCTCAGACCTGGGGATCGTAACTTCAGCCTCATACCTCCTAATGAAGGCCATCTTAAAGCTCTACCAGTTTCAGGTGAGGGCTGAGCCAGCAGATCCCAGTTGTTCCTAAAGACCTGGTTGCTAGTTCCCCTGAGACTGGGGTGGGGGTGGGGATCCCAAGATGACCACCAGGAGAAAAGACAGCCTCTTCCTCCCAGTCAAATCCCAAGATTCGTGACCGAGCGCGGTGGCTCACGCCTGTAATCCCAACACTTTGGGAGACTGAGGCGGGTGGATCACGAGGTCAGGAGTTCTAGACCATTCTGGTCAACATAGTGAAACCCTGTCTATACTAAAAATACAAAAAATTAGCCGGGCGCGGTGTCAGGCACCTGTAATCCCAGCTACTCGGGAGGCTGAGGCAGGAGAATTGCTTGAATCCGGGAGGTGGACGTTGCAGTGAGCCGAGACTGTGCCACTACACTCCAGTCTGGGCAACAGAGTGAGGCTCTGTCTCAAAAACAAACAAACAAAAAACACCAAGATTAGCTCTGATTGGACCGGCCTGGGTCCCATGTTCTTCCATGACCCAATCGTAGTATCTCAGGGGTGGGGTGTGCCAATTGGCTTGGCCTGGGGAGGGCCCCCCACCAGAGGGTCTGTAATCCACGTGTAACTGGGGTTGCTGTAAAATGGGGCCATCAACGCCATCAAGGGTAGCAAGAACTGTCCACAATAATCAAATGACTACCTGACGCTGATCAGTGAAGTAAAAAGCTCAGAGAGGTCAAGTGGAGTGCCTAAGGCCATGAAGCCAAGAGGGTGACCCGGGTGGTCTGTGGTTAAATGCACTGCCTGTTTACACAGCAGCCCTTTAAAGGAGGAAAAACATATCAGAGTCCCATGGATGGAAGAAAAATAAGAATAATAAAGTAGGAAAAACAGCCCCCTTAAGATGAAGGCCAGCTTAAAGCTCTACGAGCTTCAGGTGAGGGCTGATCCAGCGGATCCCAGAGAAACAGGCTCACAGAGAGGGGAGGGGGCTTCTCTAAGCTTACCCAGCCGGGAAACATCAGGGTCAAAGCTTAACCCCTGCTGGAAGGTGTCGAGAGCCAGGCAGCCCAGCCTGACCTGGGAGATGGGGGAGTGGGGGCCCCCCAAGCTCGCAAACCGCCCTTCCCAGCCTGCTGCCAATCCGATTCCACAGAACTGAAGTGGGGGATCTGGAGTTCTTCTCATTTGCTCGTCTACTTGGTCAGTGACTTTCTCAGACCCTCCCCAACCCTTTGAGGGTCTTGGTCACTGCTGCGTCCTCAGCACCCGGGCCAGGGTCTGTCCCACGCCAGGTGGCCTGTAAATATGGGCTGAGCGAGTGAACAGTGAACGAGCTGGGAATTCGCGACCTCCTCTGACTACTTAGGGCAGCAGCAGGGGACACGAGTAGGCCCCGAAGGCTTTGCCAGACCCCGGGGGGCCGCCACCCCTGTGAAATTCCAGCACTGTTATCTGAGCAACGTCGACGGGGAGGGAACGCCCCTGCCCGAGGTTAAAGATAGCACCGCTCGAATCACGTCACAGGCCGAAAAGGCCAGATGACCCACCGGGGACATTGAATCCATGTCCCGAGAGAGAGGGGTGGAGCGGGGGTGTGGATTCCTGTGGGGAGCTTCGGGACTGGAAGAAACAGAGGGTGCTCTGACCGAGTGTTTACCAAAACATGTATTAGGCAAGACCCGGGCCAAATGTGGGCGGCACTGCCCATGTGCTGGGCCAAGAGAATGTGCCCCCACCGGTCCCAGCTCCTGTTTCTCCAGTGGGTTGTACAAGACACCTTGAACCTCCACACAAACTGGGACATTTAGAATTCCCCGGGACAACCCCCTCCCTCCGCCCTGTGCCTTGATATCTCCTATTAAAGCTTATCTCTGAATGTCTGTTAACTTAATATACATGATTTAATTATTGATATTAATTCAAATTTATTAATTTGAATTATTAACTTATTAGTTATTTGATGTCGATTAAAGCAATGATCTTGATCCAATGTCATCTCCTCCATGAAGCCTTCACGGATTACCCAACGTGCAGTCCCACAGCCAGGGACAGTGGCTCATGCCTGTAATCTCAGCATTTTGGGAGGCTGAGGTGGGAGGGTTGGTTGAGCCCAGGTGTTCGAGACCAGCCTGGACAACTTAGTGAGACCCACCCCCTCATCTCTACAAGAAATATATAAAAATTAGCTGGGTGTGGTGGTGTGCACCTGTGGTCCTAGCTGCTCAAGAGTGGCTCATGCCTGTAATCCCAGCATTTTGGGAGGCTGAGGTGGGAGGATCGCTTGAGCCCAGGAGGTGGAGGCCGTAGTGAGCTGTGATCACACCACTGCACTTCAGCCTGGGTGACAGAGGGAGACCCTGTCTCAAGATAAATAAATAATTAATACGAGTTAAATGTTTTTTACTTTTTTAATGGCTTTTATATTTTTTAATGGAGATATAAGTTGCAAAACATAAAATTCACTTTTTTTTTTTTGAGACGGAGTTTCGCTGTGTCGCCCAGGCTAGAGTGCAGTGGCGTGATCTCTGCTCACTGCAAGCTCTGCCTCCCAGGTTCACTCCATTCTCCTGCCTCAGCCTACCGAGTAGCTGGGACTACAGGTGCCCGCCACCACGTCCGGCTAATTTTTTTTTTTGTATTTTTAGTAGAGACGGGGTTTCACCGTGTTAGCCAGGATGGTCTCGATCTCCTGACCTCGTGATCCTCCCGCCTCAGCCTCCCAAAGTGCTGGGATTACAGGCGTGAGCCACCATGCTTGGCCACAATTCACCATTTTAACATGGATAATTCAGGGGCTTTTAGTATATGTACAAGGTTGTACAACCATCACCAAGATCTAATTCCCAAAAAAATTAAGGACTGATTTTTAAAGCCTATTTAAAGAAAAATGTTAACTGGCTCAAGCAATAGAAAATACATTAAAGAGCCAGGCACAACGGCAAACGCCTGTAACCCCAGCTACTCAGGAGGGTGAGATGACAGGATCACTGAAGGCCCGGAGTTCAAGACCAGCCAACACAGCAAGACCCCATCTCTTAAAAGAAAAAAGAAAAGAAAATGCATTGATTTTGGCCAGGTGTGGTGGCTCACGCTTGTAATCCCAGCACTTTGGGAGGCCGAGGCGGGAGAATCACTTGAGGTCAGGAGTTCAAGACCAGCCTGGCCAACATGGTGAAACCCCGTCTCTACTAAAAACACAAAATTAGCCAGGTGTGGTGGTGTGTGCCTGTAATCCCAACTGCTCTGGAGGCTGAGGCATGAGAATCACTTGAACCCGGAAAGTGGAGGTTGCAGTGAGCCAAGATCGCGCCACTGCCACTGTAGCCTGGGCGACAGAGTGACCCTTCATCTCTAAATAAATAAATAAATAATAAAAAATAAAACTAGAGACAGGGGTCTCACTGTGTGGGCCAGGCTGGTCCCAAACTCCTGGGCTTAAATGATCCACCTCAGCCTCCCCAAATACAGGGATTACAGGAAAGAGCCACTGCACCCAGACACTCCTTTTCCTCAGAAGAGAAAAAGTTTTGCAGCTTCCCTTGGAAACTGGAGACCGTGGCAGCCTCCCAGGGCTATAATAAGGCCGCAACCACTGAACAGGTTAAAAATAAAAGATCCCCGCCCAGGGGCACTTGGGGATGGCATTTGTGAGCCCAGGCAAACCCCAGGGCTGCAGGGAGACACTCTTGGGGGAGGGGACTGGAGAAGAGCCTGCTGTGTGGCCTCAGGCTGGCATCTGCCCTCTCTGGGCTCTAGCCGGGCTGGAAACAATATTAGACAGAAATTTCCAAAGATCCCGCACTTGCGCACCCCTGGGGATGAACTCTGCCTTTAATTTGTCTCTGAGGGTGCTCTCTAGCCTCATCCTAATCCCGGCTTTACAGTCTCACTATGTGACTTTGCAAAGCGACGCTACCGTCCTGTGCCTCAGTTTCCCCACCTGCAAAATGGGGCAAAAAGAGCCCTAGTGACCTGCCAATGGGGATAAGTATTTAGCTGTCATTCTTGTTGCAATTATTTATTTATTTATTGTTGAGGCACAGTATTGCTCTGTCACCCAGGCTGGAGTGCAGTGGCACCATATCGGCTCATTGCAATCTCAGTCTGCCGGGTTCAAGCGATTCTCCTGCCTCAGCCTCCTGAATAGCTGGGGCTACAGATGCCGGCCACCGTGCCCAGCTAATTTTTGTTTTTTGTTTTTTGTTTTTTTTTTTGAGACGGAGTCTCGCTCTGTCGCCCAGACTGGGGTGCAGTGGCGCGATCTCGGCTCACTGCAAGCTCCACCTCCCAGGTTCACGCTATTCTCCTGCCTCAGCTTCCTGTGTAGCTGGGACTACAGGCGCCCGCCACCACGCCCAGCTAATTTTTTTGTATTTTTAGTAGAGACGGGGTTTCACCGTGTTAGCCAGGGTAGTCTCGGTCTCCTGACCTCGTGATCCACCCACCTCAGCCTCCCAAAGTGCTGGGATTACAGGCGTGAGCCACCGCGCCCGGCCTAATTTTTGTATTTTTAGTAGAGATGGGGTTTCACCATGTTGGCCAGGCTGGTCTCGAACTTCTGACCTCAGGTGATCCACCCGCCTCGACTTCCCAAAGTGCTGGGATTACAGGCGTGAGCCACCGCACCCGGTCCATTGTTGCAATTTACAGAGGGGCGAGGAGGCTGTTGGCATGGTTGAGAACTGGGCACTTTTTCAGGACCCCTCCCGCTTTGGGCTGTCTCTGGAGCAGGCCGGGGAAAGAGGGACTGTCCCCGCGCCAGCCGTCGTTGGGAGAGGCTGGAACCGCTGTCCGATGGTGCCCTCTGGTGGCAGCGTCTGCTCATTGCGGCACCTTCTGGGTCCCCACAGATAATTCATGCCTCCGCTACCTCCAGGCTTGGGGGACAAAAGGCCTGCACCAAGGTGGGCCACACTGGCTCCCCTCGGTCCCTTGGAGGCTCCACACTCCCTCCTACCCCTCCGGGTTGTTGCCTGTGCCATGCCCTCCACCCGGAGTGCCCTTTCCTTCCTGGGGGCTGCAGAGAGCTCTGAGCACTACCGGTGGGTTCAGATCCCTGCTCCCGGGGCCCCGCCCCCTAGTTCCTTCTGCATCCCGGTCACACCCAGGGCAAGCCCACACGAGACCACCCACTCCTGTACCCGCCTCCCCTTGGAGCTGCGAGCCCCGTGAGGGCAGCAACGGGATCCGTCCCGGAAAACATCGTCCACCTGATCTGAAGCCACCCCTGGCATACAGTAGATGCTCAATACACACTGCTCAGCAAAGGAATGAACAGATAATGGAGGGAATGAACAAAATACACCAGCTAGCAGGAAGCGAACATGGAATCGAGAAACGGAAAAACTGACTTGAGTCCAGGTGCAGAAGCTCACGCCTGCAATCCCAACACTGGGAGGCCAAGGCGGGAGGATTGCTTGAGCCCGGGAGTTCGAGACCAGCCTGGGCAACACGGTGAAACTCCATCTCTACAAAACGTGTAAGGCTGGGCGCAGTGGCTCATGCCTGTAATCCCAGCACTTTAGGAAGTTGACACAGGAGAATCATTTGAGGTCAGGAGTTCGAGAACCAGCCTGGCCAACATGGTGAAACCCCGTCTCTACTAAAACTACAAAAAAAATTAGCTGGATGTGGTGGCACATGCCTGTAATCCCAGCTACTCAGGAGGCTGAGGTGGGAGGATTGCTTGAGCCTGGGAGGTCGAGGCTGCAGTGAGCTGTGATCATAACACTGCACTCCAGCCTGAGCAACAGTGAGACCCTGTCTCAAAAAAAAAAAAAAAAAAAAAAAAAAAAAGCAGCTAGGCATGGTGGTGCATGCCTGTAATCCCAACACTTTGGGAGGCCGAGCTGGGCAGATTGCTTAAACCCAGGAGTTTGAAACCAGCCAGGGCAACACAGCAAAACCCTATCTTTACAAAAATCACCTGCGTGTGATGGCATGCACCTGTGGTCCCAGCTACTCAGGAGGCTGAGGTGGGAGGATTGCCTGACGTGGAAGGTTGAGGCTGCAGTGAGCTGTGATGGCATCACTGCATTCCAGCCTGGGTGACAGAGTGGGACCCTGTCTCAAAAAAAAAAAATTAAATAAATAAAATTTTTAAAAGACTTGGGCATCCACCAGGCATGGTGGCTCATGCCTGTCATCCCAGCACTTTGGGAGGCTGAGGCAGACAGATCACTTGAGGTCAGGAGTTGGAGACCAGCCTGACCAACACAGTGAAACCCCATCTCTACTAAAAATACAAAACTAGCCGGGCGTGGTGGCGTGTGCCTGTAATCCCAGCTACTTGGGAGGCTGAGGTAGGAGAATCACTTTTTTTTTTTTCTGCCTCCTGGGTTCAAGTGATTCTCCTACCGGCCGGGCGCAGTGGCACACGTCTGTAATCCCAGCACTTTGGGAGGCCGAGGCGGGCGGATCACGAGGTCAGGAGATCGAGATCATCCTGGCTAACACAGTGAAACCCTGTCTCTACTAAAAATATGAAAAAATTAGCCGGGCATGGTGGCGGGCGCCTGTAGTCCCAGCTACTTGGGAGGCTGAGGCAGCAGAATGGCGTAAACCCGGGAGGTGGAGCTTGCAGTAAGCCGAGATCACGCCACTGCCCTCCAGCCTGGGTGACAGAGCGAGACTCTGTCTCAGAAAAAAAAAAAAGAGAGAGACAGCATCCCACTCTGTCGCCCAGGCTGGAGTGCAGTGGCGTGTTTGATCATAGCTCACTGCAGCCTCGAAATCCTGGGCTCAAGTGACCCTCCCACCTCAGCCTCTGGAGCAGCTGGGACAACAGGTGCCCACCACTACGCTCAGCCAGATGGTGATGTTTGAGCAAAGACCTGAAGGAAGTGACGAGGGAGGCATGTAGGTGCTTGGGGGAAGGGCATTCCAGGCAGAAGGCACAGCCTATGCAAAGGCCCTGAGGCAGGACCACACCCGGTATGTTGGAGGAACAATAGGAAGGCTCACATGGCTGGAGCAGAGTGACAAAGGCCAGAGGTCAAGGCAGATGGAGAAGTGACCCTGGGATTTAACAACACAAGGTCGGCTGGGCGCAGTGGCTCAAGCCTGTAATCCCAGCACTTTGGGAGGCCGAGACGGGCGGATCACGAGGTCAGGAGATCGAGACCATCCTGGCTAACACGGTGAAACCCCGTCTCTACTAAAAAATACAAAAAATTAGCTGGGCGAGGTGGCGGGCGCCTGTAGTCCCAGCTACTCGGGAGGCTGAGGCAGGAGAATGGCGTGAACCCGGGAGACGGAGCTTGCAGTGAGCTGAGATCCGGCCACTGCACTCCAGCCTGGGTGACAGAGCGAGACCCCGTCTCAAAAAAAAAAAAAAAACAACAACACAAGGTCACCAAGGACCTTGAGCTGAGCAGTTTCTTTTTGTTCTTTATTTTATTGTATTTTGTTTTTGAGACAGAATCTCGCTCTATTGCCCAGGCTGCAGTGTAGTGGTGAGATCTCAGTTCACTCCAACCTCCACCTCCCACGTTCAAGCAATTCTCCTGCCTCAGCCTCCCGAGTAGCTGGGAATCCAGGCGTAAGCCACAGTGCCCGGCCAATTTTATTGTATTTTTTTATTTTTAGTTTTGTTTTCTTTCAGATAGAGTCTTGTTCTGTCGCCCAGGCTGGAGTGCAGTGGTGCGATCTCGGCTCACTGCAACCTCCGCCTCCCGGGTTCAAGCGATTCTCCTGCCTCAGCCTCTCGAGTAGCTGGGATTACGGGCGCGTACCACCACCCTCAGCTATTTGTTGTAATTTTGTGGAGATGGGATTTCACCACATTGGCCGGGCTGGTTTCGAACTCCTGGGCTCAAGTCATCCACCAGCCTCAGCCTCCCAAAGTGCTGGGATGACAGACGTGAACCACCGCGCCTGGCTGAGCAGAGCAATTTCTGGGACATAGGGCTGAGGTGGGGGGTGGATGGTAATAGTTTCACAGGAAGGACAGAACAGGAAGAGGATCCTGGGGGGCCTTCTGGAAATTCCATGCTGGTGCAAAGCCTGTAGGAAGTGAAGCTCTATTCTGGTCCCTGCCTTCCAGAAGGCCCTTTATTTTCACGGCCAGAGGGGCCAAGCGGGGCCTGGCTGTGCAGTCTCAGAAACTTCCTCCTTTCAGTTTCTGGAGGGAGTCTGCAGGGCTAGGCCAGGGCCTGGGTCATGCAATCTCTAGCTTCAGCATTAGGGTGACCCCCGGCAAAGGCTCAGCCTCATGCCAAGCCCGGGAGAGCAACAGATGCTTCTAGAAGAAACTAAGGGCCGGGCACAGTGGCTCACACCTGTAATCCCAGCACTTTGGGAGGCCGAGACGGGCGGATCACGAGGTCAGGAGATCGAGACCATACTGGCTAACACAGTGAAACCCCGTCTCTACTAAAAAATACAAAAAAATAGCCGGGCGAGGTGGCGGGCGCCTGTAGTCCCAGCTACTCAGGAGGCTGAGGCAGGAGAATGGCACAAACCCGGGAGGCGGAGCTTGCAGTGAGCTGAGATCTGGCCACTGCACTCCAGTCTGGGCGACAGCGCGAGACTCCCTGTCAAAAAAAAAAAAAAAAAAAAAGGATGGGCATCAGAAAAGATATTCATGTTTTGCTCAATGAGAGAAGGCAGACACAAAAGGCCATACAGTGTGTGATCCAATTTCTTTCTTTTTTTTTTTTTGAGACAGAGTCTAGCTCTGTCACCCAGGCTGGAGTGCAGTGGCGCGATCTCGGCTCACTGCAAGCTCTGCCTCCCAGGTTCACGCCATTCTCCTGCCTCAGCCTCCCGAGTAGCTGGGACTACAGGCGCCCGCCACGGCGCCCGGCTAATTTTTAAATATTTTTAGTAGAGACGGGGTTTCACTATTTTAGTCAGGATGGTCTCGATCTCACTGATCCTCCCAAAGTGCTGGGATTACAGGCGTGAGCCACGGCACCCGGCCACGTGATCCAATTTCAGTGAAATGTGCAGGACAGGCCTATCCACAGAGACAGGAAGGGGATGCGTGGGTGCGGGGCTGGTGGGGACGGCAGTTGGGAGTGTCAGCTGATGGTTCCAGTGCTGCTTTTTGGGGTGATGAAAGTTTCTGAAATTAGATAGTGGCGATAGTTGCATAATATAGTGAATACAGTAAAAGCCACTGACGTTTCCACTTAAGAAATAACAGGACCAAGCGCAGTGGCTCACGCATGTAATCCCAACACCTTGGGAGGCCAAGGTGGGTGGATCACCTGAGGTCAGGAGTTCAAGACCAACCTGGCCAACATGGTGAAACCCCGTCTCTACTAAAAATACAAAAATTAGCTGGGCATGGTGGCAGGCGCCTGTAATCCCAGCTACTTGGGAGGCTGAGGCACAAGAATCACTTGAACCCAAGAGGTGGAGATCACGTCACTGCACTCCAGCCTGGGTGACGGAGCAAGACGCCATCTCAAAAAATAAAAAATAAAATAAATAAATAATAATAATAATAAATGCCGGGCGCAGTGGCTCACGCCTGTAATCCTACCTCTTTGGGAGGCCGAGGCAGGTGGATCACCTAAGGTCAAGAGTTCAGGACCAGCCTGACCAACATGGAGAAACCCCATCTCTACTAAAAATACAAAATTAGCCGGGCATCGTGGCACATGCCTGTAATCCCAGCTACTCAGGAGTTCAAGACCAGCGTGGCCAACATATGCAAAACCCCATCTTTACTAAAAATACAAAAATTAGCTGGGCATAGTGGCGCATGCCTGTAATCCCAGTTACTCAGGAAGCTGAGGCAGGTGAATTGCTTGAACCTGTGAGGTGGAGGCTGCAATGAGCTGAGATCAGGCCTCTGCACTCCAGTCTGGGCAACAGAGTGATAGTCAGTCTCAAAAAAATATATATCAGAAAGAGATCATTCCAAGCAGGCACACATAGCTGCCCAGCCCAGTCTGGCTGTGTGTATACTGACTTGCAGAAAGAAATCCTCTGTTGTTTATTCACATTTCACCGTTTTTAAATAGAGGGGACATCGGGCCAGGTTCGACGGCTCACGCCTGTAATCCCAGCACTTTGGGTGGCCGAGGCAGGCTGATCACCTGAGGTCAGGAGTTCAAGACCAGCCTGACCAACATGGAGAAACCTCGTCTCTATTAAAAACACAAAATTAGCTGGGCGTGGTGGTGCATGCCTGTAATCCCAGCTACTCGGGAGGCTGAGACAGGAGAATCGCTTGAAACCGGGAGGCAGAGGTTGCAGTGAGCCAAGATCACGTCATTGCACTCCAGCCTGGACAACAAGAGCAAAAATTCCATCTCTATATAAATAAATAAATAGGACATTTTCTTATATTTTTTTCTTCCTATTTTTCTCCAAGGCTGTTAGGCTCCCAGGGAATCTGGGCCGCCGTGGCCACGTGGCGCTGGTGGGTGGTGACCGCCAGAGGGCGCCAGGGCAGCACAAATCTCAGCTGAGTCCCTAGCTCTGGGGACCTGGTCCTGCCTGGAACTGCTTTCCAGACCTTCCAGACTTTCCCCCATGCCGTACCACCCTCTAGAACTCTCTCCCCACCTGTGGTTCATTCCGATGTAGGCCTGAGGTCTTAGCTTACTTCCTTCTTTCAGAAACTTCCCTTAATCCTCCCAGGCCAGTCTAGGGTCCCCTTTGGGGTCCCACAGCTTCCCCAACAGAGCTCCCATCACCCCATAGCTGCCTGATACTGTCTCCAGCACTGGACAACATAGATTTTCTTCTTCTTCTTCTTCTTTTTTTTTTTTTTAATGGAGTTTCTCTCTTGTCGCCCAGGCTGGAGTGCAATGGCACGATCTTGGCTCACCGCAACCTCTGCCTCCCAGGTTCAAGACATTCTCTAGCCGGGCGAGGTGGCGGGCGCCTGTAGTCCCAGCTACTCGGGAGGCTGAGGCAGGAGAATGGCGTAAACCCGGGAGGCGGAGCTTGCAGTGAGCTGAGATCCGGCCACTGCACTCCAGCCTGGGCGACAGAGCGAGACTCCGTCTCAAAAAAAAAAAAAAAAAAAGAAATTCTCCTGCCTCTGCCTCCCGAGTAGTTGGGATTACAGGCAGGAGCCACCATGCCTAGCTAATTGTTTTGTATTTTCGGTAGAGAATGGATTTCTCCATGTTGGTCAGGCTGGTCTTGAACTCCCGACGTCAGATGATCAGCCCCACTCAGCCTCCCAAAGTGCTGGGATTACAGGTGTGAGCCACCGCGCTGGGACAACAACACAGATTTGTTTCCTGAGGAGACAAAACAGATTTGTGGCCGGGCGCGGTGGCTCAAGCCTGTAATCCCAGCACTTTGGGAGGCCGAGACGGGCGGATCACGAGGTCAGGAGATCGAGACCATCCTGGCTAACGCGGTGAAACCCCGTCTCTACTAAAAATACAAAAAATTAGCCGGGCGAGGTGGCGGGCGCCTGTAGTCCCAGCTACTCGGGAGGCTGAGCCAGGAGAATGGCGAGAACCCGGGAGGCGGAGCTTGCAGTGAGCTGAGATCCGGCCACCACACTCCAGCCTGGGCGACAGAGCCAGACTCCGTCTCAAAAAAAAAAAAAAAAAAAAACAGATTTGTGTTGGTCACCTCCACAGTGACCACCAGTGTAGAGCTTGCACACACAGGTGCTCAATAAATGCTGACAGATAAATGGAGGGATGACTGCCTACTCCTCCCTCACTGCCCAGTGAACCAGGGCAGGGAAGAACTCTGTGGCCCCAGGGCCCTGTAGAGACTTGCATACAGCAAGCGCTCAATAATTGCTTATCAAAAGAACTCACAGACTGGGCGCGGTGACTCACACCTGTAATCCCAGCACTTTGGGAGGCCGAGACGGGCGGATCACTAGGTCAGGAGATCGAGACCATCCTGGCGAACACGGTGAAAACCCGTCTCTACTAAAAAATACAAAAAACTAGCCGGGCGAGGCGGCGGGCGTCTGTAGTCCCAGCTACTCAGGAGGCTGAGACAGGAGAATGGCCCGAACCCGGGAGGCAGAGCTTGCAGTGAGCTGAGATCCGGCCACTGCACTCCAGCCTGGGCGACAGAGTGAGACTCCGTCTCAAAAAAATAAAAAAATAAAAATAAAAATAAAATAATATAAAAAGACAAAAATTATCCGAGTGTGGTGGCGCCCGCCTGTAATCCCAGCAACTCTGGAGTCTGGGGCGGGAGAATCCCTTAAACCTGAGAGGCAGAGGTTGCAGTGAGCTGAGATCACGCCACTGCACTGCATCCTGGGCGACAGAGTGAGACTCTGTCTCTAAAAACAAATAAACAACATGGAGGCAGTGAATGAACTGTCTGCACAGCCTCCGTATGGGCTAGAATCCAGGAGAGAGCGCCCAGCTCCTTCTTCTGCCCCTGCAGGTCGGTTATGTGGCTGTGAGACCTCAGATAACTGACTCCACCTCTCTAGGCCTCAGTTTCTTCATCTGTAAATGACGGACAATGATGGTCCCCTTGGCCCAGGGCCTGGACACCCCCCAGGGATAAGGCCCTCAGGTCCTGGGGGCTTTTTTTTTTTTTTCCTGAGACAGAGTCTCACTATGTTGCCCAGGCTGGAGTGCAGTGGCACGATCTTGGCTCACTACAACCACCGCCTCCCTGGTTCAGGCCATTTTCCTGCCTCAGCCTCCCGAGTAGCTGGGACTACAGGCACCTGCCACCACGCCCGGCTAATTTTTTGTATTTTTAGTAAAGACGAGGTTTCACTGTGTTAGCCAGGATGGTCTCAATCTCCTGACCTCGTGATCCGCCCACCTCGGCCTCCTAAAGTGCTGGGATTACAGGCGTGAGCCACCGCGCCCAACCTGGGCTTTTTTTTTTTTTTTTTTTTGAGACGGAGTCTCGCTCTGTCGCCCAGGGTGGAGTGCAATGGTGCGATCTTGGCTCACTTCAATGTCTGCCTCTCGGGTTCAAGTGATTCTCCTGCCTTAGCTTCCTGAGTAGCTGGGATTACAGGCACCTACCAGGCTCAGCTAATTTTTGTATTTTTAGTAGAGACAGGGTTTCACCATGTTGGTCAGCCTAGTCTCGAACTCCTGACCTTGAGTGATCTGCCCACCTCGGCCTCCCAAAGTGCTAGGATTACATGCATGAGCCAACGTGCCTGGACACTTTTTTTTTTTTTTTTTTTTAGACAAAGTCCAGCTCTGTCACCAAGGCTGGAGTGCAGTGATACCATGGTAGCTCACTGTAGCCTTGACCTCCCAGTCTCAAGGGATCCTCCTGCCTCAGCCTCCCGAGAAGCTGGGGCAACAGGTGGATGCCACCATGCCTGGCTTTTTCTTTCATTATTTCATTTCATTTCATTGAGACAGGATTCTCACTATGTTGTCCAGGCTGATCTCAAAGTCCTGGCCTCATGTGATCCTCCCACTTTGGCCACCCAAACTACTGGGATTACAGACGTGAGCCACTGTGCCTGACCCTCAGGGCATTCGAAATGACCCTCCTTTACAGATCTAAAGGAGGTACATGGAGACAGCTAGGAATGGGAGTTCCAGATCTGAGGTCCGTGGTACAAATGAGGAAGATGAGGCCCAGAAAAAGGCTGCGGACCGGGCGTGGTGGCTCACGCCTGTAATCCCAGCACTTTGGGAGGCTGAAGCAGGTGGATCACCTGAGGTCAGGAGTTCGAGACCAGCCTGGCCAACATGGTGAAACCCCATCTCTACTAAAATAAAAAAATTTTAAAAAAATTAGCCAGGCGTGGTGGTGGGTGCCTGCTTGAACCCAGGAGGTAGAGGTTGCAGTGAGCTGGAGATTCCCCCATTCACATCCATCTTGATCTCCTGACTTCATGATCCGCCCGCCTCAGCCTCCTAAAGTGCTGGGATTACAGGCGTAAGCCACCACGCCCAGCCAGTTTTGTATTTTTTTTTTTTTTTTTTTTGAGACGGAGTCTCACGCTGTTGCCCAGGCTGGAGTGCAGTGGCGCGATCTCGGCTCACTGCAAGCTCCGCCTCCTGGGTTCACGCCATTCTCCTGCCTCAGCCTCCTGAGTAGCTAGGACTACAGGCGCCCGCCACCGCGCCCGGCTAATTTTTTGTATTTTTAGTAGAGACGGGGTTTCACTGTGGTCTCGATCTCCTGACCTTGTGATCCGCCCATCTCGGCCTCCCAAAGTGCTGGGATTACAGGCTTGAGCCACCGCGCCCGGCCCAGTTTTGTATTTTTAATAGAGATGGGGTTTCACCATGTTGGCCAGGCTGGTCTTGAACTCCTGACCTTAGGTGATCCACCCACCTCAGCCTCCCAGAGTGCTGGGATTATAGGCGTGAGCCACCACACCTGGCCTGAAGCCTCTTCACTTTCTGAAACTATTTTACTTCCTTCTTTGATAACTTGTTTACTATTCCTTCCTCTCCTCCCCTACGGAAATGACAGTCACTGACTAATCACTTCTGTCTGCTGTCTGGGACAATTCCCAGCACGCAGTAGGCGCTCGATGAACGTCGGTCAAATAAAGAAATAGCCAGTTCACTGCCCCTGCTCAGGTATTTGCAGCTGGTTCCGGCCTGGATGGTCTAAAACCCTCTATTGGGAACAACCTCACTGCACCCTGGAATCTCATCTCAGAACTCTGCTCCCCAGTTTCACTTCAGGGCCGCTGCGGCTGCCACCGGGACCAGAGCTCTGACAAAATCTGAGTCAGCACCTAAAATAGCAAGTGGTGCATGGCTGCTGGGTGATTCACACCAGCCTCCTCCTTCCACGTGGCCTGGCAATCGGGTTGTCAGGCGGGAGGGGCCCCTCGGGTGAGTCCAGTTTCACCTTCGGGGACCGTCCTTCGCTTCCTCCCTTAGCGCCTTTCATTGCAATTCCCCACTTCTGATCTGTGTGGCTTTTGGAGTCAGAATTAATCTTTTTGGGCCTCAGTTTGCCGCATCTGTAGGGTGGATCCATAATAGAAGCTTCTACCTTGAGGGGTCGTTTTGAGGATGAAAACGTGTTTGTTTATTTCTGTATTTGATTTTTTGTTATATCGATGAGGGCTTCCTATGTTGCCCAGGCTGATCTCGAACGTCTGGCCTTGCCTCCTTATGCACCAGGACGATGGGCCTGCGCCACCGTGCCTCCTTATTTATTTTTATTAGTATTTTATTATTATTATTATTATTATTTGAGACGGAGTTTCACTCTCGTCACTCAGGCTGGAGTACAGTGGCACAATCTCAGCTCACTGCAACCTCCGCCTCCCAAGTTCAAGCAATTCTCCTGCCTCAGCCTCCTGAGTAGCTGGGATTACAGGCACCTACCACCACACCGAGCTAATTTTGTATTTTTAGTAGAGACAGGGTTTCATCACATTGGCCAGGCTGGTCTCGAACTCCTGACCTCAGGTGATCCACCCGCTGCAGCCTCCCAAAGTGTTGGGATTACAGGCATGAGCCACCACGTCCTGCCTTTATTTATTTATTTATTTATTTATTTATTTATTTACTGATACAGAGTCTTGCTCTGTTGCCCAGGCTGGACTGCAGTGGCGCAATCTCAGTTCACTGCCACCTCTGCCTCCCAGGTTCAAGCGATTCTCCTGCCTCAGCCTCGCGTGTAGCTGAGACTACAGGTGCGTGCCACCACACCCAACTGGTTTTTCTATTTGTAGTAGAGACAGGGTTTCATCATGTTGGCCAGGCTGGTCTCAAGCTTCTAACCTCAAGTGATCCGCCTGCCTTGGCCTCCGAAAGTGCTGGGATAATAGACGTGAGCCACCATGCCTGGCCAATTTATTTATTTATTTTTTAAAAAGAGTTGGATGTCTTATTCAGTTGATAAATAAATAAATAAATAAGAAAGATGTGGCTGGGTGTGGTGGCTCACGCCTGTAATCCCAGCGCTTTGGGAGCCCAAGACAGGTGGATCACCTGAGGTCAGGAGTTTGAGAGCAGCCTAGCCAACATGGCGAAACCCCATCTCTACCAAAAATGCAAAAATTAGCTGGGCGTGGTGGCGAGCTCCTGTAATCCCAGCTACTCGGAAGGCTGAGGCAGGAGAATCGCTTGAACCCGAGAGGTGGAGGTTGCAGTGAGCCAAGATCTCTTCACTACACTCCAGCCTGGGTGAGAGAGCCAGGCTCCATCTCAGAAAAAAAAAAAAAAATGGAGATGGGGTTTCATTATGTTGCCCAAGCTGGTCTTGAATTCCTGGCCTCAAGCAACCCTCCCACTTCAGCCTCCCAAAGTTCTGGGATTAATTACAGATGTGAGCCACCACAGCACCCAGTCTTGTTTACGTATGTACTTATTTATTTATAATCCAGAATCAATAAATGTTAAGTGTCCAGCAAACCTTGGCTCCATTCTTATTCTTAGAAGATCTGTCACCCTGAAAAATATTAATCCCTTCCATGTGGGTCCCCCCACTTAATGAGCGCTGCACCTGCTACCCAGATACGGTGTACCTGATATTTATGTGGTTCTGCATATCATCCGCTGAGGCCTTGAAACAACAGCCTCCACAGACCCATTTCTCAGATGAAAAAGCAGAGACTCCGAAAGGTGAGGCACTTGCTCAGCATCACACAGTGGCATCAGAGTCCAACCTTGGTGGGGGCATCAAGGCAGACCCCAAAGAAAAAAAAGGGCTGCAGCAAAACTGCTAAATGTCCCCCAGTGGCATTTATTCCAATTCATTCATTCATTCGTTTGCTCATCCATTCATTCATTCACTCACTCGTTCATTCATTCATTCATCTATTCATTCACTCACTCATTCATTCACTCATTCATTCATTCATTCACTCATCCATTCATTCACTCACTTATTCATTCACTCACTTATTCATTCCTCATTCATTCATTCACTAATTCGTTCATTCACTCACTCGTTCATTCATTCAGTCACTCATTCATTCACTCACTCGTTCATTCATTCACTCATTCATTCATTTATAGCTCACTGCAGCATTCACCTCCTGGGCTCAAGCAATCTCCCCACCTCAGTGTCCTGAGTAGCTGGGACTATAGGCGTGCACCACCACACCCAGTTAATTTTTGTGTTTTTGAAGAGACGGGGTCTCACCATGTTGCCCAGGCTGCACCCTCCCCGCTCTCAACAGTATCTTTTCCCTCCACCTTTCCTGGTATTAGAACCCAGACTCGGCGAGGCACATGGCCGCTTAGAAAGGACTACATTTCCCAGCGTTCCTTGCCGCAGGAGCAGGGCCATGTGATTATATTCTGACCAATGGGATGAGGATGGATCCTGGTTTACGCCCTCCAAGAAAAGGCGTGCACTTCCCGCTTCCGTTTCCCTTTTGCAGAAGCGGGAGCCACGTGTTTTATAATAAATAGCTGGGCAGAAGGTGTCCCAGAAGACAATGGCGCTGCGGAAGCAGTCAATAAATATTATTATAATTAAAAGACCGTAGCAATACCCTCACCACCAAGACCCCTCACCTAAAAATAGAGATTGGAATTGGAAACACGGTATCCAGTTCTGACCACCCTGAAAGCCAGGTCATTATCGCGCTCCTTTTGTCCTAAATGAAGGGCTCCCAGGCAATGTCCTGAAAGCGGCAGATGACCTCATCTTCCACTGTCCACAGGGCGCAGGGCAGACCGGAATGGTCTATGGGGTCCTGCCCAAAGCTGATGCCTGGGTCCAGGTGTGTTCCCCAGGTGGTCAGGTCAAAGGACACACAGTCATTCTGCCTCCTGTGTTTTGTCCTCGGGCGCCTGGGACCCTCTCTGGTTCCACATGTGATTGTTCAGCCCCAGCTGTACCATCTGTGCATGGTGGATAATGAGGGGTTGCAGTCCTGGGCTCTGAGGGGGTGCAGGTGAGGCCGTAGGGAAGGCTGGTGGCTGTGAGAAGGGCAGTGACGGTGGGAAGGTTGCTGGCTGTGGGGAGGGCGGTGGTGGGGTGCCAGCCTGCCACGCGTGCAGGGGCGGCGGCTGCGGGCACCCCTGCCAAGTGGGAAAGGATGGAGGGGCTCCCAGGGGCCCCTGGCCCCCAAAGGGCATTCGAGCCCCAAAGGGTGCCCCAGTCCCAAATGGCATGTGGCTCCCAAAAGCCACCTGGAGCTGCTCCATCTGTGCCTGATAGGACAGGTAGCTCTGGAGGTAGGCCGAGTAGGCCGCGTTCAGGGCCGCTGCTTGCATCCGCTCACTGTCCAGGTGTTGGCTCTGTTCCCGCAGGGCTCGGGCGTCCTGTTCCTTCCTCCACATGGCCTTTCGGGCCTGAAGCCTGTGGGGCCTGAAGGTGTTGGCCACCTTCCTAGCGAAGATCTGGGAGTGTTCGTCCAGCCGCACCAGCCCGGAGAGCAGGCTGGCCGTGTCCGAGCTGAGCTGGGCCGGGGAGCTCTCCAGGGGTAGGAAGGGGATGACACAGTCTGGCGACCCCTGTCGTGTGAGGTTGCTCATCATGGCTTGGTTCACCTGGTGCAGGCTCAGGTGACAGTCGAAGTTGGAGGTGAGAAGTAGGATGATGAAAGCTGAATGGTCTATCGCATCCTGCAGGCAACTCAGCTCCCCACGCCCGGGCACCTGGAAATCCTCGCAGAAGGTGGCCCCGTCGGGCACACCAAGGGCCTCCAGCTTCTCCCGGACCCGCAGGGCGATGTGCTCGTCCGCCCTGGCATGGAGGATCACAAAGTTATAGAATTTCTGTTCCGATGACGATTCCAGGGAGGAAGGGAACAGGGAGGAGGGGGTCAGGTGAGCTGAACAAGGGGCTGATGAAGGAGGAGGAGGAGGCGGAGGGGATGTTTTTGCGGTGGTGGGAGTAGGTGGGCACGGCTTGGTATCTGGAGAGGTGGTGTCTTCTACAGAAAGTTGGAGTGGCGACTGGTGTTTGACAGGGCAGGGGTTTTTGACGGGCTCCACAATGGGCGACGGGAGAGACTGGGCGCCTGCAGACTCCTCAGTGCACTCCACCGGGTAGTGGGTGCTGGTTTCTGGAGCTGTGGGGGTTTCAGGGAGGCCAGTTGAGGTTGTATCTGAGGCCACTTTGGGAAGCGCAGGGGGTGGGCTGCTTGGCAGCTCTTGGGGGCCGGCAGTCTCCCCCGATGGCGGCCAGCTCATCTCCTCAGGCTCCTGGCAGCCACCGGGGACAGGCTCCAGCACCAGGTTGGCCTGAGGGTCGTCACAGAGCTTGCTGGGCCTGTGTGGGCTGCGGTGCGGGCTGAGGAAGGGCATGGTGGGGGACTGGCTGATTTCCAAGTTGCTGGCCAGGGAGGCGGGGCTGTCGGTGGATCGCAGGGAGCGCCCTTGGCTCCAGCCGGCAACACCGTCGATGGGACGCGGGAGGCTCCGGGTCCCAGAGGGCGAAGCCGAGGATGGTGGGAGGCAGTCCAGATTGGACTGGAGCGTCCGGATGCTCCCTGGATCCCCAACAACGTCCCACCCACACCGGTTTCGGGCCTCATCCTGAAGTTCCCCCAGCCGGTGGTCGTCCCTGGAGCTGAGGGTATGGAGGGCTTCCTGGTAGGCCACGTCCCGCAGCGAGGCCGGGCACAGCTTCTCCTCAGCCAGCAGGTGGTACAAGCGGGCTACGGTCCAGGACACATCTGGGGGCTCCTCTGGGTCCTCGGTGCTGTCCACACCAGCCCACTGGCGGGCCACCAGCCGGGCCGCTGCATCGGCCTTCAGTGCCTCTAGAGAGATCCTGGCCTCAGTTTCCTGGCCCAGCTTCAGGAGGACCATGGCATGCAGGAGGTCCTGCCCTTGGCAGCCTGGGCGTGGGGTCTTCAGTTTGTGTTTCAGATACAAGAGCTTGTCCTGGCCTGCTGCGCCTAGAATGTCGAAGGCACTAGGAAGTGACGGGCCCGTGCAGGCCATGGGCACAGGTGGGTGCAGCCTCGGGCAGCAGAAGCTGGGGGTAATGAAGGCATGTTCCACACTGCCCGCCTTCTGCACGCCCGGCGTCCCCTACGCATTCACTGTTCCAGGTTCCGCGGGAGCTGCCCGAGCAGATCTGTAGGAAACAGGAGAGGCAAACATGGTTACCCCCAAGAAAGGTCAGCACGGGAAGGCAGCCCACACACCCCCGCCTGCTTTCCCATCCTGCCACCCAGACCTAACCAGGTGACCTTCGGCAACTTCCATTTCCTTCTCTGCAAAATGCTATGAGGCCAGCACGATGGCTCACATCTGTGATCTCAGCACTTTGGGAGGCTGAGGCAGGAGGATCACTTAAGCCCAGGACTTCCAAACCAGCCTGGGCAACATAGCCAGACTCTTGTCTCTACTAAAAATTTAAATATTAGCTGGGCCAGGCGTGGTGGCTCACACCTGAAATCCCAGCACATTCGGAGGCCAAGGCTGGGGGATCACCTGAGGTCAGGAGTTTGAGACCAGCCTGAAACCGCGTTTCTACTAAAACTACAAAGAGTTAGCCAGGCATGGTGGTGCACAACTGTAATCCCAGCTACTTGGGAAACTGAGGCTGGAGAATCACTGGAACTCAGGAGGTGGAGGCTGCAGTGAGCCAAGATCACACCACTGCACTCCAGCCTGGGCAGCAGAGTGAAACTCCAGATCAAAAAACAAAAAAAGTAGCTAGGCGTAGGTGGCATGTGCCTGTTGTCCCAGCTACTCCGGAGGCTGGAATGGGAAGATTGCTTAAGCCCAGGAGGTTGAGGCTGCAGTGAGCTAAGATGGAGCCACTGCACTCCAGCCTGGGCAACAGAGCAAGACCCAGTCTCAAAAAAAAAAAAAAAAGTTATCCTCTGATACTTACCTGGTGTTACCTGGGAGGTAAACACTATTACACTATTTTCCCCATTTACAGATGGAGAAAGTGAGACACACAGAGGTGATGTCACTTGCCCAAAGTCACACTATCAGCGGATGGCAGAGGATGGATTTGAACCCCAGGCAGTCTGGCTGTGGAGTCTGTGTGCCTAATGGCATACACTTATAGACTTGTTTTGGGCAATTGAGTTGCATTAACACACAGAAACTTCTTAGCTTGATGACTGAAAGCCAGTAGGTGCTCAATACATGCTTGCTAAATAAAGTGGTCAGCCTCGGCTGGGCATGGCAGCTCACACCTGTAATCCCAGCACTTTGGGAGCCCAAGGCGGGCGGCTCACCTGAGGTCAGGAGTTCAAGACCAGCCTGGCCAACATGGTGAAACCCCATCTCTACTAAAAATACAAAAAATTAGCTGGGTGTGGTGGTCCGCGCCTGTAATCCCAGCTACTCAGGAGGCTGAGGTAGTATAATCGCTTGAATCTGGGAGGCAGAGGTTGCAGTGAGCCAAGATCACATCACTGCACTCTAGCCTGGGCGACAAGAGTGAAACCCTGTCTAAATAAATAAAGTAGTCAGCCTTCTAGATGGTCTTCAAGGACCCAACATCCTGGTATTTGCAGGCTTGAGTAGTCTTTCCAACACTGTCCCAGGGTTGGACTATGAGATTAACAGAAAATGGCAAGGGAGCCGGTCGCCACATCTGCTCATTTTTCAAGAGAAGCCAGAGATCTAGATTTTTAGAAATATGCTCACTTTTCTCGGGATGACAATCAATTCCAATACTTTTAAGAAATCTTGTGAGTTGAAAAAAAAGTTTGGGCCAGGCGCAGTGGCTCACGCCTGTAATCCCAGCACTTGGGGAGGCCAAGGCGAGCAAATCATGAGGTCAGGATGTCGAGACCAGCCTGGCCAACATAGTGAAACCCCATCTCTACTGAAAATACAAAAAATTAGTCGAGCATGGTGGCAGGCGCCTGCAATCCCAGCTACTCGGGAGGCTGAGGCAGGAAAATCACTTGAACCCGGGAGGTGGAGGTTGCAGTGAGCCAAGACTGCACCACTGCACTCCAGCCTGGGCAACAGAGTGAGACTCCATCTAAAAAAAAAAAAAAAAAAAAAGTTTGGAGCCAGGCCTGGTGGTGTGTGCCTGTGGTCCCAGCTACTCGGGAGGTTAAGGCAGGAGGATTGCTTGAGCTGAGGAAGTGGAGGCTGCACGGAAGGATACATACATAGCATTCATTCATTCATTTAAGAAGTAATTTTTTGGCTGGGCACTGTGGCTCATGCATGTAATCCCAGCACTTTGGGAGGCTGAGGCGGGTGGATCACAAGGTCAGGAGTTCAAGACCAGTCTGGCCAACATGGTGAAACCCTGTCTCTACTGGAAAAAAAAAAAAAAAAAAATTTAGCCTGGCATGGTGGCATGTTCCTCTAATCCCAGCTACTCGGGAAGCTGAGGCAGGAGAATTGCTTGAACCCAGGAGGCGGAGGTTGCAGTGAGCCAAGATTGCGCCACTGCACTCCAGCCTGGGCAAAAGAGCAAGACTCCATAAAACAACAAACAAACAAAAAATGTACTTTTTAGCCAGGTGCGGTGGCTTACGCTGGTAATCCTAACACTTTGGGAAGCCAAGGTGGACAGATCACTCGAGGTCATGAGTTCGAGACCAGCCTGGTCAACACAGTGAAATCCCCATCTCTACTAAAAAAAAAAAAAAAATTGCCAGACATAGTGGTGGGCGCCTGTACTCCCAACTACTTGGAAGGCTGAGGCAGGAGAATCACTTGAACCCAGGGGGCGGAGGTTGCAGTGAGCTGAGATCACACCACTGCATTCCAGCCTGGATGACAAAGCGAAACTCCATCTCAAAAAAAAAAAAAAAAAAGTAATTTTTTCAGCATTTGCCATGTATTGGGTACCAGTGAATATACCAGTACGCAAACAAGGAAAAACAGCAATAGACTCTTCCCTGGTGCAACTGACTGTCTAATGGTATGTTAGTTATATGTAATATATAAGTATCACATATATTACATACGACAATATAATGGGCATGTGTAAATACACACAAACACTTACATGCAACCACTTATTTGAGGACTTACTACATGCTATATTGTGCACAACTCCGTTCTTTAAACTGGGCACAGTTCTGCTTTAGGACCTTTGCACTGGCTGTTCCCTCTACCTATATCACTGTTACCTGCCAGGTATCCCTGTGGCTTACTCCCTTACCCTTCTTCATGTTTTTGGTTATGACCTGATCCCAGTGTGCACATCTCCCTTTGACAGGGGCCACTAAATATGGTCCACCAATTTTTTTTTTTTTTTTTTCCGTTTTTGAGATGGCGTCTTGCTCTTGTTGCCCAGGCTGGAGTGCAATGGCACGATCTCAGCTCACTGCAACCTCCGCCTCCTGGGTTCAAGCAATTCTTCTGCCTCATCCTCCCAAGGGATTACAGGCATGCACCGCCATGCCTGGTTAATTTTTTATTTTTAGTAGAGACAGGGATTTTCTGTGTTGGCCAGGCTGGTCTTGAACTCCCGACCTCAGGTGATCCACCTGCCTTGGCCTCCCAAAGTGCTGGGATTACAGGCGTGAGCCACCATGTCCAGCCAATTGTTTTTTTTGTTTTGTTTTGAGACGGAGTCTCGCTCTGTCACCCAGGCTGCAGTGCAGTAGCACGATCTCAGCTCACTGCAACCTCCACCTCCCGGGTTCAAGCGATTCTCCTGCTTCAGCCTCCCGAGTAGCTGGAACCACAGGCGCCCGCCACCACGCCCAGCTAACTTTTGTACTTTTTATAGAGACAGGGTTTCACCATATTGTCCAGGCTGGTCTCGAACTCCTGACCTTGTGTGATCCACCCACCTCAGCCTCCCAAAGTGCTGGGATTACAGGCGTGAGCCACTATGCCCAGCCAATTGCTTTTATAAATAAAGTTTTATTGAAACACAGACATGTTCACTCATTTACATATCATCGATGGCTGCTTTCTCACTAGGGTGATGGAGTCACTACAACAGAGACCATGTGGTCTACAAAGTGGTCACTCTCTGACCCTTGACAGAAAAAGTTGGTAGACACCTGGGTTATGAGACAGGCATGTGATTTTTTTATTTTCCGTTCCACAGAGGGGCAAACATGACCGAGATCACACAGCCAGTGACTGATAGAGCAGCCATTTGATGCCAATGTTTGTAACTATAACACCAAGTGCCTTTCAATTAGTAGGGGCATGATTGGCTATTATCGGTTCAATGTCAATCGTGTCTATCCCCAAAATCATACGTTGAAGTGCCAACCTCCAGTAGCTCAGAATGTGACTTTATTTAGAGAAAAGGCCTTTTTTTGGTTTGTACTTGGCTTTGATGTTTTTGTTTGTTTGTTTGTTTTTGATGTTGAAAGTATTTTTATTTGGCTGGGCGCGATGGCTCATGCCCGTAATCCCAGCACTTTGGGAGGTGGAGGTGAGTTGATCACTTGGGATCAAGAGCTTGAGACCAGTCTGGCCAACATGGTGAAATCCCATCTCCACTAAATATACAAAAATTAGCCAGGCATGGCTGGGCGTGGTGGTTCACGCCTGTAATCCCAGCACTTTGGGAGGCCGAGGTGGGCGGATCACCTAAGGTCAGGAGTTCCAGACCAGCCTGGCTAACATGGTGAAAATCCATCTCTACTAAAAATGCAAAAATTAGCCGGGCGCGGTGGCGGGCGCCTGTAGTCCCAGCTACTCGGGAGGCTGAGGTAGGAGAATGGCGTGAACCCGGGAGGCGGAGCTTGCAGTGAGCCAAGATCGTGCCACTGCACTCCAGCCTGGGTGACAGAGCGAGACTCCATCTCAAAAAAAAAAAAAAAAAAAAAAAAAATTAGCCAGGCATGGTGGTGTGTGCCTTTAATCCCAGCTACTTAGGAGGCTGAGGTGGGAGGACTGGTTGAGCCTGGGAGGTTGAGGCTGCAGCAAGCAAGCTAAGATCTCACCACTGCACTCCAGCCTGGGCAACAGAGCCAGACCCTGCATCAAAAAAAGAAAAGGCAGCGGACACTTAGATACAGACATAGAGCTGCACAGAAGGAAGATGATGTGAGGAGACCCAGGGAGAAGGCGGCCGTCTGCAAGCTAAGGAGAGTCCTCAGAAGGAACCAACCCTACGACACCTCGATCTTGGACTTCCAGCCTCCGTAACTGTGAGAGAATCAATTTCTGTTGTTTAAGCCATCCGATCTGGGGCACTTTATTACCACAGCCATAGCAGCTAATACACTGCAGACACTCGCTGTCTAGACCAGCCTAAACACTCTGTGTTGTCCAGTATGGGAGCCCCCAGCTACCTGTGCCTACTGGGCACCTGAAATGGGGCTGTGATAGTGAAGAGGCTCTGAATTTTAATTTTTTTTGAGATGAAGTCTCGCCCGGCCACATGTTCTCACTTCTAAGTGTGAGTGAATCATTGAGTTCACAAAGACACAAAGAAGGGAACAACAGGGCCGGGCACAGTGGCTCACGCCTGTAATCCCAGCACTTTGGGAGGCCGAGGAAGGTGGATCGCCTGAGGTCAGGAGTTCAAGACTATCCTGGCCAACATGGTAAAATCCCATCTCTACTAAAAATACAAAAATTAGCCAGGTGTGGTGGCGGGTGCCTGTAGTCCTAGCTACTAGGGGAGGCTGAGGTGGGAGAATCACCTGAACCCAAGAAGTAGAGGCTGGAGTGAGCAGAGATCAAACCACTGCACTCCAACCTGGGCGACAGAGCGAGACTCTGTCTCCAAAAAAAAAAAGGGGGGGAACAAAAATACCGGAGCCTGCTTAAGGGTGGTGGAGGTGAAGAGGAGGAAGAGGATCTAAAAACTGCCTATTATGGTCCAGCACGGTAGCTCACGCCTGTAATCCTAGCACTTTGGGAGGCTCAGGTGTGTGGATTGCCTGAGCTCATTCAAGACTAGCCTGGGCAACATGGTAAAACCCCGTATCTACTAAAATACAAAAAAATTAGCTGGGTGTAGCAGTGTGCAACTGTAATCCCAGCTGCTTGGGAGGCTGAGGCGGAAGAATTGCTAGAACCTGGGAGGCGGAGGTTGCAGTGAGCCGAAATGGCACCACTGCACTCCAGCCTGGGTGACACAGTGAGCCTCCGTCTCAAAAAAACAAACAGACAAAAAACTACCTGTCAGGTACGACAATTATTACCTGTGTGATGAAATAATCTGTACACGAAAACCTGTGACATGCCATTCGCCTATATAACAAACCTGGACATGTACCTGTTAATTTTTGTATTTTTGTACACACTGGGTCTCCCCATGTTGCCTGGGCTCAAGCGATCCTCCCACCTTGGCCTCCCAAAGTGTTGGGATTACAGGCATGAGCCACCGCAGCCGGCATTTTATCTAATTTTTAATTAATTAAGGCAGGGTGCAGTGGCTCATGCCTGTAATCCCAGCACTTTAGGGGGCAGAGGTAGGAGGATCTCTTGAGCCCAAGAGTTCAAGACCAGCCTGGGCAACAGTGAGACTCATCTCTACCAAAAAAAAATAGGCCGGGCGCGGTGGCTCAAGCCTGTAATCCCAGCACTTTGGGAGGCTGAGGCAGGTGGATCACCTGAGGGCAGAAGTTCGAGACCAGCCTAGCCAACACAGTGAAACTCTGTCTCTACTAAAAATAAAAAAAATTAGCAGGGCGTGGTGGTGGGTGCTGGTAATCCTAGCTACTTGGGAGTCTGAGACAGGAGAATCACTTGAACCGGGGAGGCAGGGGTTGCAGTGAGCCAAGATTACACCATTGCACTCCAGCCTTGGCAACAAGAGCAAAACTCCGTCTCAAAACAAACAAGAAAATAAATAAAATAAAAATAAAAATAATTAGCTGGGTGGGGTGGTACATGCCTGCATCCCAGCTACTTGGGAGGCAGAGGTCAGAGGATCGCCTGAGCCCAGGAGATCGACGCTGCAGTGAGTGGAGATCGAGGCTGCAGTGAGCAGAGATCGCGCCACTGCACTCCAGCCTAGGCAACAGAGTCTCAAAAACAGCAAAACAAAAAAGGTATGGAAGATGCCTCATTCATTGGGCCGGGCGCGGTGGCTCAAGCCTGTAATCCCAGCACTTTGGGAGGCCGAGACGGGTGGATCACGAGGTCAGGAGATCAAGACCATCCTGGCTAACACGGTGAAACCCCGTCTCTACTAAAAAATACAAAAAACTAGCCGGGCGAGGTGGCGGGCGCCTATAGTCCCAGCTACACAGGAGGCTGAGGCAGGAGAATGGCGTAAACCCGGGAGGCGGAGCTTGCAGTGAGCTGAGATCCGGCCACTGCACTCCAGCCCGGGCGACAGAGCGAGACTCCGTCTCAAAAAAAAAAAAAAAAAAAAAGATGCCTCATTCATAATATTTTATAATGAAACATGTTGGGTATATTGAATTAAATAGAATTTATTATTAAATGCGTTTACATATTGGATTAATAAAATGTATTATTAGGATTAATTTTTGTTTTTATTATTTTTTCTTTTTTCGAGGTGGAGTCTTGCTTCATTGCCCAGGCTGGAGTGCAGCGGGGCGATCTCGACTCACTGCAACCTCTGCCTCCTGGGTTCAAGCGATTCTCTTTCCTCAGCCTTCCGGGCAGCTGGGATTACAGGCATCCGCCATTATACCTGGCTAATTTTTTTTTTTTTTTTTTTGAGACAGAGTCCCACTTTGTTGCCAGGCTGGAGTGCAGTGATGCGATCTAGGCTCACTGCAGCCTCCTCATCCCGGGCTCAAGTGATTCTTGTGCCTCAACATCCTGAGTAGCTCGGATTACAGGAGCCTGCCACCACGCCCAGCTAATCTTTTTTTTTTTTTTTTTTTTCTTTTTTGAGACCAAGTCTCCCTCTGTTGCCAGGCTGGAGTGCAATGGTGCGATCTTGGCTCACTGCAACCTCCACCTCCTGGGTTCAAGCAATTCTCCTGCCTCAGCCTCCCAAGTAGCTGGGACTACAGGTGCGCGCCACCATGCCCAGCTAATTTTTGTATTTTTAGTAGGGATGGGGTTTCACCATGTTGGCCAGGATGGTCTTGATCTCTTGACCTCATGATCCGCCTGCCTTGGCCTCCAAAATTCTGGGATTACAGGCGTGAGCCATCGTGCCCGGCCTTATTTTTGTATTTTTAGTAGAGACGGGGTTTCACCATGTTGGCCAGGCTGGTCTGAAACTCCTGACCTCAAATAATCCACCCACCTTGGCCTCCCAAACTGCTGGGATTTCAGATGTTAGCCACCGCACCCAACCTCAGTAAAATATATGTGTATATATATATTTTTAGGCTGGGCTCAGTGGCTCACGCCTGTAATCCCAACACTTTGGGAGTCTGAGGTGGGCAGATCACAATGTCAGGAGATCGAGACCATCCTGGCTAACACGGTGAAACCCCGTCTCTACTAAAAATACAAAAAATTAGCCAGGCGTGGCAGTGGGAGCCTGTAGTCCCAGCTACTCCAGAGGCTGAGGCAGAAGAATCACTTGAACCCGGGAGGTGAGAGGTTGCGGTGAGCTGAGATCATGCCACTGCACTCCAGCCTGGGCGACAGAGTGAGACTGTGTCTCAAAAAATAAATAAATATGTGTGTGTGTGTGTGTGTGTGTGTGTGTATTTAACTTCAGAGACCTCTGGACAACCCCACTGGCAAAGCAATGTGAGATTCAAATTACTTTGAATTCATTGCCAACATTGAACAGAGACTTTGTATACAACTCCGGCATTCCGGATTCTCTCGGAAAATCAAAGATCCGGCCACACTGGGCCCACGTTCCCACGGGGCAACAATCCGCAGTGAGAGAAGTTCAAGTCCTTCCATCTGAGGGCTAAGGCCTGCCCTGTTGACCCCACACCCATCTGAAATGAGTCAGTCCCAGGGCAAGCGAGAGCAACAGGTAGAAGCTTGCCCTTGGGATTCAAGTCACACCCAGGCTGTGACCCTGGGGCAGGCCATGGGTACTTAAAATGCCTCAGTCTCCACGTGTGTGAAATGGGCACCAGGTAGGGTAGCTGTGAGGGTGAATGCGTTCATTTGTACAGGACTCTTTTTTTTTGAGACAGAGTGTTGCTCTGTCACCCAGGGCAGAGTGCATTAGTGCAACCTCAGCTCACTGCAACCTCCACCTGCAGGGTTCAAGCAAGTCTCTTGCCTCAGCGTCCCAAGTAGCTTGGATTACAGGTGAGTGCCGCCATGCACGGCTAATTTTTGTAATTGTATTTATTTATTTATTGAGACGGAGTCTTGCTCTGTCACCCAGGCTGGAGTGCAGTGGCTCGATCTCAGCTCACTGCAACCTCCACCTCTCAGGTTCAAGTGATTCTCCTGCCTCAGCCTCCCAAGTAGCTGGGACTACAGGTGTGGGCTACCACGCCCAGCTAATTTTTTTTTTTTTGAGATGCAGTTTCACTCTTGATGCGCAGGCTGGAGTACAATGGCACGATCTTAGCTCACTGCAACCTCCACCTCTCAGGTTCAAGTGATTCTCCTGCCTCAGCTTCCTGACTAGCTGTGACTACAATTGTGGGCCACCATGCCCAGCTAATTTTTTTTTTTTTTTTTTTTTTTTTGAGGCGGAGTCTCGCTCTGTCGCCCAGGCTAGAGTGCAGTGGCCGGATCTCAGCTCACTGCAAGCTCCGCCTCCCGGGTTCCCGCCATTCTCCTGCCTCAGCCTCCCGAGTAGCTGGGACTACAGGCGCCGCCACCACGCCCGGCTAATTTTTTTTGTATTTTTAGTGGAGACGGGGTTTCATTGTGTTAGCCAGGATGTTTTTTTTTTTTTTTTGAGGTGAAGTTTCACTCTTGTTGCCCAGGATGGAGTGCAGTGGCATGATCTCAGCTCACTACAACCTCTACCTCCTGAGTTCAAGCGGTTCTCCTGCCTCAGCCTCCTAAGTAGCTGGGATTACAGGGACCCGCCACCACGCCCAGATTTTTTTTTGTATTTTTAGTAGAGACGGGGTTTCATCATGTTGGCCAGGCTGGTCTCCAACTCCTGACCTCAGGTGATCCTCCTGCCTCAGCCTCCCAAAGTGCTGGGATTATAGGTGTGAGCCACCACATCCGGCCCATGTCAGTTACATTTAAATCTCATTCTTTTTTCTTTTTTTTTTGAGATGGAGTTTCAAGCCACTGCACCTGGACTTTTTTTGTATTTTTAGTAGAGATGGGGTTTTGCCACGTGGGCCAGGCTGGTCTCAAACTCCTGACCTCAGACAATCTGCTCACCTCAGCCTTCCAAAGTGCTGGGATTACAGGCGTAAGCCACGGCACCCAGCTAATTTTTGTAATTTTAGTAGAGACAGGGTTTCAGGCCATCGACCAGGCTGGTCTCGAACTCCTGACCCCAATTGATCTGCCCGCCTTGGCCTCCCAGAGTGTTCAGATTACAGGCATGAGCCACTGCGCCCAGCCCGTATAGGACTCTTAAAGCAGTGCCTGGCACATGTGTGCTCCATGAACATTAGCATGCAAGACTGAAACCTCCTGGCAAGGACTCAGGGGAGTTTTGCAGAAAACACAACAAAGCCAGTCAGACTTAGAATCATCAAGGCAGGACCACCCCCACCTGTATGCCTGGCAAATCTCTAAAATCACGTGGTCTTTCTTCTCCTTCTCTCTGCCCATGGGCCTGAACTCAACCCTATTTCATTGACTGCCCCAGCTTCCCCTGCCCGCCTCCCCTGCCCGCTGCCACCTCCACCTTCTGGAGACCTGGAGAGTTTCATTTCTCACTGTCCATGGCTGGGACAAAGTCCACTCCTCACTCTGAAGAGCAGGCGCCTGGCGGGACAAAAACACCCACAGGGTAGGGGCGTTCTGGCTCTGCCACCTGCCGGCTTGTGCAGTCTGTTTCTCAGCCTCCGTTTCCTCATTTATAACACCCACATGAACTGGTACTTAGGATGAATGGGAGTCTGTTTTGAAACTTCAATGCAAAAATATGGTTAAAAAGTTTACATCAGTGCCCAGGAAGAAGCAAGAGCTTGATATAATAATGTTAGTGTGACAATAAATGTTGACAGACTTTTTCTCTTCCTCTTCCTTTTTTAAAAAAATTTTGATTTTTAATTTCATTTCTTTCTTTCTTTCTTTCTTTTTTTTTTTTTTGAGACAGAGTCTCGCTGTGTCACCCAGGCTGGAGTGCAGTGGCACGGTCTCGGCTCACGGCAACCTCCGCCTCTTGGGTTCAAGCAGTTCTCCTGCCTCATCCTCCTGAGTGGCTGGGATTACGGCACGCGCCACCACGCCCGGCTAATTTTTGTATTTTTAGTAGAGACGGGGTTTCACCATGTTGGCCAGGCTGGTCTCAAACTCCTGACCTCAGGTGATCTGCCTGGGATTACAGGTATGAGCCACTGTGCCCAGCCCCCATTTCATTTTTTTTTTTTTAGAGACAGGGTCTCACTCTGTCACCCAGGCTGGAGTGCAGTGGTGGGGTCACGGCTCACTGCAGCCTTGAACTCCTGGGCTCAAGCAATCCTCCGACCTCAGCCTCCTGAGTAGCTGGGACTACAGGTGTGTGGCACAACACCTGGCTAATTTTTGTCTTTTTGGTAGAGACAGGGTCTCACCTATGTTACCCAGGCTCCAGGGCTCAAGCAATCCTCCTGCCTCAGCCTCCCAAAGTGTTGGGATTATAGGCATAAACACTGCACCTGGCTAACTTTCTTTTTGAATTTTTTTGTAGAAATGGAGTCTTGCTATGTTGCCCAGGCTTGTCTTGAACCCCTGGGCTCAAGCGATCCTCCCACCTCGTCCTTTTTAAATGTTTTAACTGCATCTGAAACGTGCTCTTCTCTCCCACTCTTCCTCCCACACTGTCATACAGTCTTTCATGCGTTGCGTATGCATTTATTGAGCATCTACTAGGTCCAGGAACTGTTCAAAGTGCCACTGCATATCAAGGCAAGCACATCCGCTCTCACAGAGCTCCTAGTCTGGTTCAGGGAGACCAACAGTAAGTGGGAAAATAACCCAAGATCATTTCAGAGAATGAAAAGTACTGTGAAAGCCATGAGCTGGGGGCTGTGTGGCTCTGAGAGACTGGCTGGGAAGGGGCTACAGGGGACCATGGTGGTCAAGGGAGGCCTTTGGGGACAGGAGGTGACATTGAGCTGAGACCTGAACGAGCTGAGGGAGGAGGCTGGGTGGAGATCAGGGAGGAAAGCTCTCGGAAGGTGAAGCCACCTGCCCAAAGGCCCTGGGGCAGGATTGCGCCTGGCTAGCTGGAGGAACAGTGAGGAAACCCATGTGACTGGATAACCGTTAGGAGGGGGAGAAAGGAAGAAGGTGTGGGGTGGTATAGGGTGTGAGGTTGGGATCCTGGGTCTCAGGGAAGAATTCGGGGTGTCAGGAAGGAATTTGGGATGTTGGGGAGGGATCCTGGGTGTCAGGGAGGAATCTGGGGTATTGGGGAGGGATCCTGGGTATTGGGGAAGAATCCAGGGTGTCAGAGAGGGATCCTTGGTGTCACAGAGGAATTTGGGGTGTCTGGGAGGAATCTGGGGTATTGGGGAAGGATCCTGCACGTCAGGGAGGAATTTTGGGTGTCAGGGAGAAATTCAGGGTGTTGAAATATCGGGTGTCAGGTAGGAAGCTTGGGGCTCAGGAATTTGGGGTGAGGAGGAATATGGGGTTTCAGGTAGGCATCCTGGGTGTTGGGGAGGAATCTGGGGTTTGGGGGAGGGGTCAGGCTGTAGGGGAGGAAACCCGGGTGCTGGGGAGGATCCCGACAGTGGGGGAGGATCTGGGCCACCAGCGAGGAGAGCTGGAGGTTGAGGGGAACGTCAACCTCCCAACGCGCGGCGCCAGGCCTCCCCGGGGCCCTAAGAGGGAGGCCAGGTGGCCTGGAGTCCTGGCGAGCGGCGCGGGCGCAGGGCCACCCTCCACACCCCCGACACTTTCTCCACCTCTGGCCAGTCCTCGCCGCTTCCCCACCTACCAGGGATCCGGGGCTGCCGGCTGCGCCACTGGGTCCTAGGGTCCTGGGGTCCTGGGGTCCTGGGGGCCGGGACTTCTGCGGAGGTTCCCGCAGACCTCAGCGCGCTGAGGGCGCTGGCTCCACCCCGCGGCTCCCGCCCTTGGAAGGAAACGCACCGCCCCTTCCGCGTCCTGGGTGGGTGTGGGACGTGAGGTCACGGTTTCGGAGTCCTGCCCCGCAGCACCGGGAAAGTCCCCGGGGCGCCCCGCACCTGTGCCCTCTCTTCCCAGCCCTTGCGGTCACGTTCAGCAAGTGTGAGCACCTACTGTGTGCAGGGGGCCAGAAGAACTCGCATCTGCCCTGGGGAGCCCACAGTCATCTGGGCTGGGGGCCCAGATGAGAAAGTAATCACAATTGGAAAGTAGGATCATCTCCGTTAGCGATAGGTGCTTTCCAGGAAATAAATGCAGCAGCTGTTTTTTTTTTATTTATTTTATTTTATTTTATTTTTATTTTATTTTATTTTACTTTACTTTATTTTACATTTTATTTTATTTTACATTTTATTTTATTTTATTTTATTTTATTTTATTTTATTTTATTTTATTTTTCCCCGAGACGGAGTTTCGCTTTTGTTGCCCAGACTGGAGTGCAGTGGTGCGATCTCAGCTCACTGCAACCTCCGCCTTCCCGGGTTCAGGCGATTCTCCTGCCTCAGCTTCCCGAGTAGCTGGGACTACAGGTGACATGTGCCACCACGCCTGGCTAATTTTGTATTTTTAGTAGAGACGGGGTTTCTCCATGTTGGTCAGGGTGGTCTCGAACTCCTGACCTCAAGTGACCCACTCACCTCGGTCTCCCAAAATGCTGGGATTACAGGTGTGAGCTTCCATGCCCGGGTCCCCCCAACTTTTTTTTTTTTGAGATGGAGTCTTACTCTGTGGCTCAGGCTGGAGTGCAGTGGTGCGACCTCGGCTCACTGCAATTTTCTTGCCTAAGCCTCCTGAGTAGCTGGGATTACAGGCACGTGCTGCCACATCCGGCTCATTTTTGTATTTTTAGTTGAGACGGGGTTTTACCATGTTGGCCAGGCTGGTCTCGAACTCTTGACCTCAGATGATGGGTCCACATCAGCCTCCCAAAGTGCTGGGATTACAGGCGTGAGCCACCACGCCCGGCCTAATTTTATTATAATAATTATTCTTATTATTATAGGGGTCTCCCTATCTTGCCCAGGCTGCTCTTAAACTTCCAGGCTCAAGCAATCCTCCCATCTCAGCCTCTCAAAGTGCTGGGATTACAGGTGTGAGCCACCGCACCCGGCCTATAACATTATTTTTATCACCACGATAAATAAGATCTAATAATCACAGTGATTTTGCAGTGGTGACAAGTGTCAGTTGTGTTTCTGGTTGCAATGCAATCTGAAAGTATCTGTGGCTTTTATTAGGGACAAAGGGACAAAGTCCCAGGTCCTGCGGCTGTCTTCATTAATAATTGAGGAAATGGTAATTATCAGTTAGAGGCCGGGCGCGGTGGCTCAAGCCTGTAATCCCAGCACTTTGGGAGGCCGAGATGGGCGGATCACGAGGTCAGGAGATCGAGACCATGCTGGCTAACACGGTGAAACCCCATCTCTACTAAAAAATACAAAAAATTAGCCGGGCGAGGTGGCGGGCGCCTGTAGTCCCAGCTACTCGGGAGGCTGAGGCAGGAGAATGGCGGGAACCTGGGAGGCGGAGCTTGCAGTGAGCTGAGATCCGGCCACTGCACTCCAGCCTGGGCGACAGAGCGAAACTCCGTCTCAAAAAAAAAAAAAAAAAAAAAAAAAAAAAAAAAATTATCAGTTAGTCAGTGAAAATAAAGATGTGGGCCGGGCACGGTGGCTCAAGCCTGTAATCCCAGCACTTTGGGAGGCCGAGACGGGCGGATCACGAGGTCAGGAGATCGAGACCATCCTGGCTAGCACGGTGAAACCCCGTCTCTACTAAAAATACACACAAAAAAAAACTAGCCGGGCGAGGTGGCGGGCACCTGTAGTCCCAGCTACTCGGGAGGCTGAGGCAGGAGAATGGCGTAAACCTGGGAGGTGGAGCTTGCAGTGAGCTGAGATCCGGCCACTGCACTCCAGCCTGGGTGACAGAGCGAGACTCCGTCTCAAAAAATAAATAAATAAATAAATAAATATGTGAATTTTTTTTCCCCATCAGAGTTCACAGACACCCTGAATACCCCCAAGAGACTCAGGGACCCCAGGCTGAAGTTTACCTAAAAGTTCTTGTGGGGAGATAGCAATGGAAGTTATGTTGATGTCAAATCTCCCACAGTTCCCCTTATTGAGTACCTCTCTCCAGTGAGGGAGAAATTTTGAGCACTGACTGTGTTCCAGGCATGTCTAGGCTCTGGGAATACAGTAGCGGGGAAGACAGAAATGGTCTTACCCTTCAGGGTCTCCAGGGCTGGTAGGGGAGAGAATGTTAAGCACATCCTCCTGGCCTCTCTGTCTCCCATCCCCAGTATTACCAATTCAAGGAGTGTCTCAGGTGCTTGTCCGCATGCAAAACTGCACCCAGACTCTTTATTTTTATTTTTTTTGAGACAGAGTCTCACTCAGTCACCAGGCTGGAGTGCAATGGCACAATCTTGGCTCACTGCAACCTCAGCCTCCCGGGTTCAAGTGATTCTCCTGCCTCAGCCTCCCGAGTAGCTGGGACTACAGGTGCACGCCCCCACACCTGGCTAATTTTTGTATTTTTAGTAGAGACAAGGTTTCACCATGTTGGCCAGGATGGTCTCGATCTCTTAACCTCGTGATCCGCCTGCCTCGGCCTCCCAAAGTGCTGGGATTACAGGCGTGAGCCACCGCACCCGGTTTTTTTGTTGTTGTTGTTAGACAGAGTCTAACAACGCTCTGTCGCCCAGGCTGGAGTGCAGTGGGGTGCGATCTCTGCTCACTGCAAGCTCCGTCTCCCGGGTTCACGCCATTCTCCTGCCTCAGCCTCCCGAGTAGCTGGGACTACAGGCGCCCGTCAGCACACCTGGCTAATTTTTTGTATTTTTAGTAGAGACAGGGTTTCACCATGTTAGCCAGGATGGTCTCGATCTCCTGACCTCGTGATCTGCCCACCTTGGCCTCCCAAAGTGTTGGGATTACAGGCGTGAGCCACCATGCCTGGCCTTTTTTTTTTCTTTCTTTCTTTTTTTAGAGCTGGGATTTCACTCTGTCACACAGGCTGGAGTGCAGTGGCGCCATCTTAGCTCAAAGCAGCCTCCCAGGCCGGGCGCGGTGGCTCAAGCCTGTAATCCCAGCACTTTGGGAGGCCGAGACGGGCGGATCACAAGGTCAGGAGATCGAGACCATCCTGGCTAACATGGTGAAACCCCGTCTCTACTAAAAATACAAAAAACTAGCCGGGCGAGGTGGCGGGCGCCTGTAGTCCCAGCTACTCCGGAGGCTGAGGCAGGAGAATGGCGTGAACCCGGGAGGCGGAGCTTGCAGTGAGCTGAGACCCGGCCACTGCACTCCAGCCTGGGCGACAGAGCGAGACTCCGTCTCAAAAAAAAAAAAAAAAAAAAAAGCAGCCTCCCATTCTGGGCCTCAAGCAATCCTCCTGCCTCAGCCTCCCAAGTAGCTGGGACTACAGGCACACAACACTGCATAGAATTATTTTTTACATTTTTTTTTTAGAGACAGGATCTCACTATGTTAACCAGACTGGTCCCTGACTCTTAGGTTTAAGAGATTGTCCCAATTTGGCCCCCCAAAGTGGTGAGATTACAGGCGTGAGTCACTGTGACTGGGCTTTGGTGATCATCTGATCAATGTTTTTTTTTTTTTTTTTGAGACAGGGTCTCAGTCTGCCACCCAGGCTGGAGTGTAGCGGTGTGATCACTAATCACTGTAGCCTTGACCTCCTGGGCTCAAGCAATCCTCCCACCTCAGCCTCCCAAGTAGCTGGGACTGCAGGTGCATGCCACCATGCCTGGCTAATCTCATTTTTTTTTCTTTTGTAGAGATGATGTCTTGCTATGTTGACCAGGCTGGTTTCAAACTCCTGGCCTCAAGCAATCCTCCTGCCTTGGCTTCCCAAGGTGTTGGAATTATAGGCGTGAGCTACCATGCCTGGCTTGATCAATGTCTTAAAACAACCTTTCCTCCATCAAAATGGGTTTGATGGTTCCCATTTTACAGATGAGAAAACTGAGGCTCAGAGAAGGTAATGGCTGAAGCATTCAGACTTCCAGGGCTGCAGATGGGTGAATTTGGCCACTTGCAGAGAGGTGCAGTTGTCCCCTCCCTTCTTCAGTGAAAGAAACAGGCCGGGTGCGGTGGCTCATGCCTATAATCCCGGCACTTTGGGAGGCTGAGGTGGGAGGATTGCTTGAGCCCAGGCGTTTAAGACCAGCCCTGGCAACATAGTGAGATCCCATCTCCACAAAAATTAAAAATAAAGAAAAAACGAGCCAGGCGTGGCAGCACGTGCCTGTAGTCCCTGCTACTCAGGAGGCTGAGATGGGAGGATCACCGGAGCCCAAGAGGTTGAGACTAGTGAGCTATGATCGCACCACTGCACTCCAGCCTGGGCAACAGAGAGAGATCCTATCTCGAAAACATTTTTTTTTTTTTTTGAGATGGAGTCTCGCTCTGTCGCCCAGGCTGGAGTGCAGTGGCCGGGTCTCAGCTCACTGCAAGCTCCGCCTCCCGGGTTCATGCCATTCTCCTGCCTCAGCCTCCCGAGTAGCTGGGACTACAGGCGCCCGCCACCTCGCCCAGCTAGTTTTTTGTATTTTTTAGTAGAGACGGGGTTTCACCGTGTTAGCCAGGATGGTCTCGATCTCCTGACCTCGTGATCCGCCCGTCTCGGCCTCCCAAAGTGCTGGGATTACAGGCTTGAGCCACCACACCCAGCCGAACACATTTTTTTTAAAAAGAAAGAAATATAATATTCCAGTAAAAGTCCAAGGTTTTTTCTATTTTCCCTCTCTACCACCTCCCCTAGAAGCCTCCACCTACAAGCCTATCCATTCTGTTTTCCACTTTTTTTTTTTTCCTTTTGGAGACAGAGTCTCACTCTGTAGCCCAGGCTGGAGTGAAGTGGCGCGATCTTGGCTCACTGCAACCTCCACCTCCTAGGTTCAAGCAATTCTCCTACTTCAGCCTCCTGTGTAGCTGGGATTACAGCTGTGTGCCGCCACATCCGGCTAATTTTTGTATTTTTAGTAGAGACGGGGTTTCACCATGTGGGCCAGGCTGGTCTCGAACTCCTGGCCTCAAGTATCTGCCTGCCTTGGCCTCCCAAAGTGCTGGGATTACAGGCATGAGCCACCATGCCTGGCCTCTGTTTTCCACTGTTGCACACATATCCACAGATCCATGAACATGATACTGAATATTCTTTGATCTGATTTTCCTTTTTAATTCACATAGTACAGAGGTCAGCAAACTGTTCTTTTTTTTTTTTTTTTTTTTTTTTTTGAGGCGGAGTCTTCACTCTGTCGCCCAGGCTGGAGTGCAGTGGCCGGATCTCAGCTCACTGCAAGCTCCGCCTCCCGGGTTCGCGCCATTCTCCTGCCTCAGCCTCCGGAGTAGCTGGGACTACAGGCGCCCGCCACCGCGCCCGGCTAATTTTTTGTATTTTAGTAGAGACGGGGTATCACCGTGTTAGCCAGGATGGTCTCGATCTACTGACCTCGTGATCCGCCCGCCTCGGCCTCCCAAAGTGCAGGGATTACAGGCGTGAGCCACCGCGCCCGGCCCAAACTGTTCTTTATAAAAGACCAGACAATATTTTTGCTGGGTGAGGTGGCTCACACCTGTAATCCCAGCATTTTGGGAGGCCGAGGCGGGCAGATCATAAGGTCAGGAGTTCAAGACCAGCCTGGCCAACACGGTGAAACTCCATCTGTACTAAAGATACAAAACATTAGCCAGGTACGGTGGCTCACACCTGTAATCCCAGCTACTGGGGAGGCTGAGGCAGGAGAATCGCTTGAACCTGGGAGGCGGAGGTTGCAGTGAGCCGAGATTGCACCACTGCACTCCAGCCGGAGCGACAGGGTGAGACTCTGTCTCAAAAAATATATACATATGTATATTTTTTCATAATTATGGCCAGACATAGTCTCTGTCCCAACTTCTCAATGCTGCCATTACTGTCATAGGTGACATGTAAATAAATGAGTGTGGTTATGTTCCAATAAAACTTTATTTACAAAAACAGACAGTGGGCCGAACATGGCTCACAGACCATGGTGCGCCGACCCTTGACATAGATGGTGTCAATATTTAGCTGTATTCCATTGTCAACACATCTTTGATACTTTCCCAACATATGTATCCTGTATGATATTCCAATACAGGCATTGCGACCTTAAAATGAGGTGGTTATGAGCACCATGGAGAGAACTTGACTCTTTTGAGTCCAAATTCTTTTTTTTTTTTTTTTTTTGAGACAGAGTCTCACTCTGTTGTCCAGGCTGGAGTGCAGTGGCCTGATCTTGGTTCACTGCAACCTCTGCATCCCGGGCTAAGTGATTCTTGTGCCTCAGGCTCCTGAGTAGCTGGGATTACAGGCGTGTGCCACCACACCCAGCTATTTTTTGTATTTTTAATAGAGAGAGGGTTTTACCATGTTGGCCAGGCGGGTCTCGAACTCCTGACCTCAAGAGACCTGCCTGCCTTGGCCTCCCAAAGTGCTGAGATTACAGGCGTAAGGCACCGCGCCTGGCCTGAGTTCAGATCACTACTTAGCTATTAGTAGCTGAGGTGGGGCTGAGGGTGAGCTCTCTGGGTTACACCTCAGTTTCCCTGGAGATAACAGCATCTATCTGATGGGATTGGGAAGAAGACTGGGAAAGAGCCAGGTGCAGTGGCTCTCACCTATAATCCCGGGGCTTTGGGAGGCTGAGTGGGAGGATCGCTTGAGCCCAGGAGTTTGAGACCAGCCTATGCAACATAGCAAGACCCACATCTGTGTATATATGTATAAAAAACATTTAGCTTAGTGAGGTGGTGCACGCCTGTAGTTCCCAGATACTCAAGAGGATGAGGTGGGACCAGGTGTGGTGGTTCACACCTGTAACCTCAGCACTTTGGGAGGCCGAGACGGGCGGATCACGAGGTCAGGAGATCAAGACCATCCTGGCTAACACGGTGAAACCCCGTCTCTACTAAAAATACAAAAATATCAGCCGGGTGTGGTGGCGGGCGCCTGTAGTCCCAGCTACTCAGGAGGCTGAGGCAGGAGAATGGCGTGAACCCGGGAGGCGAAGCTTGCAGTGAGCCGAGATCGTGCCACTGCACTCCAGCCTGGGCGACAGAGCGAGACTCTGTCTCAAAAAAAAAAAAGAAAAAAAGATTCTTATACTTGGGTGCATATGAATTCAAGTTCAATACGGATTAACAAAGAGAAAGTAACATGTGGTTGGTGACAGGGAGAATGAACCCTCTCATGTACTTAGGGTAGGACTGAAAAGACTGACAATGATTTGGCCTACGTTCCGGCAGTATTTGGTAAGACTGAGAATGTATCGTCTCCATGTCCCTGGGAGAAGTCCCTGAAGTTCCCCTTCTCTGTAGCTACCGTAGAGAAACACTGTAGATTGTCACTTGATTTTTTTCTGAGATGGTATCTTGCTCTGTTGCCCAGGCTGGAGTGTAGTAGTACAATCTTGGCTCACTACAGTCTCAAACTCCTGGGCTCAAGTGACCCTCCCACCTTACCATGCCTGGCTAACTTAAAAAAATTTTTTTCCTGTAGACTTGGGGTCTTGCTATGTTGTCCAGGCCAGTCTCAAACTCCTGGCCTCAAGCGATCCTCCCACCTCGACCTCCCAAAGTGTTGGGATTACAGGCATGAGCCACTGTGCCAGGCCTGCCAGCATCTTGATCTTGGACTTCCCAGCCTCCGGAACTGTGAGAAATACATTTCTGTTGCTCATAAATTATCCAGCCTGGCCAGGCACTTTGGGAGAACGTGGTGGGAGGACCGCTTGAGCTCAGGAGTTCAAGATCAGCCTGGGCAACACAGCAAGACCCCATCTCTACAAAATAAATAAATGAACAAATAAATTACCCTGCCTAAGGTATTTCTGTTCTAGCAGCAGGGACAGATGAAGACACACACGCATACACACACGGCCTGCATGCAGTTGTGGGTGAAGTTTATTAAGGCAATACTGAATGCCAGAGCATTTCAACAAGGCTTGCCAGACAGGCCCCAGCACCTTTCTACACTACATTGAGGCTTAGAAGCTCAGTGTTCCACCCCATCCCTAGGACGCCCACTTAGACCAGAAATCCAAGTCCATTAGCTACAGGCTGATCTCCAGGGACATTGGTGTAAACAAAGAAGTGGGATATGAACTATATTCCTGATTTTTTATTTTTCTTTCAGACTAAGTCTCGCTCTTGTCCCCCAGGCTGGAGTGCAATGGCGTGATCTTGGCTCACTGCAACCTCTGCCTCTCGGGTTCAAGTGATTCTCTTGCCTCAGCCTCCCGAGTAGCTGGGATTACAGGCGCCCGCCACCACGCCTGGCTCATTTTTATTTTTTTGTATTTTTAGTAGAGACGGGGTTTCACCATGTTGGCCTGGCTGGTCTTGAACTCCTGACCTCAGGTGATCCGCCCGCCTCGGCCTCCCAAAGTGCTGGGATTACAGGCGTGAGCCACCACACCCGGCCTATATTCCTGAGTTTTAACAAGGAAAAAAAAATTCTGTGGGGGAGAACTTTCCTGAAAAAATATTTTTCTGGACATCTCTCTCTACTGACTGATAGGGTGAGGCTCAGAACACGCTTCCTCCAAGCTCAGAGAGACCGAAAGATTGGTCAGCTGGGTGATGCCCCAGTTTTGAGACCCTTAGCTTCCCAAGCAGACAGCACAGAAGAGCTGGTGGAGTGGCCAGAAAATCGGTTTGAAAGGAGCCCTGGGTTGAAGACTCCAGAGCAGAGCTGCAGCATAGACGGGGCCCGCTGCGTCCTGTCCTCTCCCCCTACTTCTTCTCCTCTGGGGCTTTCTCAGTGATTCCGGGGGCAAAGGGTCCCACGAGCCACGTGACAGGTGTGTTCTGGGCCACGTATTCCACCATGTGGTCCAGAGCCTCGCGGGCGCTGGTGACGCGCTCTCGGCTCTGGGCCAGGATGCTGCTGGACAGGTCCTGGAAGGAGTGGATGCTGGAAAAGGTAGCTTGGAGGTCCTCCACCTGGCGGCGGGCCTGCTGTACCTGGTCCTTCACATTGGTGGGGAGGCCCTGAATGCTGGACCCCAGGGAGGTACAGGTGGCCTGCAGCTGCTGGGCAATGTCCCGGAACATGGTGAGCGCCCGGGACTCGACCTGCTGAGAAGGGAGGTGGGGACACCAATCAGGACCATTTGTTTCAGGAAAGGCAACTGGAGCTGAAGCCAGGGAAAGAGGGGTTCTACCACTAACCTTGGGGAAAACCCTTTCCACAGGTGAAATTTTTTTTTTTTTTTTTTTTTTTTTGAGACAGTCTCATCCTGTCGCCCAGGCTGGAGTGCAGTGGCGCGATCTCGGCTCACTGAAAGCTCCGCCTCCCGGGTTCACACCATTCTCCTGCCTCAGCCTCCTGAGTAGCTGGGACTACAGGTGCCCGCCACCACAGCCGGCTAATTTTTTGTATTTTAGTAGAGACGGGGTTTCACCATGTTAGCCAGGATGGTCTCCATCTCCTGACCTCGTGATCCACTCGCCTCGGCTTCCCAAAGTGCTGGGATTACAGGCGTGAGCCACCGAGCCCGGCTCTTTTTTTTTTCTTTTTTTTTTGAGATAAGAGCCTTGCTCTGTTGCCCAGGCTGGAATACAGTGGCATGATTTTGGCTCACTGCAACCTCCGTCTCCTGGGTTCAAGCGATTCTCTTGCCTCAGCCTCCCAAGTAGCTGGGACTACAGACGCATGCCACCACGCCCGGCTAAATTTTGTATTTTTAGTATAGATGGGGCTTCACCATGTTGGCCAGGCTGGTCTTGAACTCTTTACCTCAAGTGATCTGCTCTCCTCAGCCTCCCAAAGTGCTGAGATTACAGGCATGAGCCACCGCGCCCAGCCTCTTTTCTTTTAATTAGAAACAGGATAGGCCGGGCGCGGTGGCTCAAGCCTGTAATCCCAGCACTTTGGGAGGCCGAGACGGGCGGATCACGAGGTCAGGAGATCGAGACCATCCTGGCTAACCCGGTGAAACCCCGTCTCTACTAAAAAATACAAAAAAACTAGCCGGGCGAGGTGGCGGGTGCCTGTAGTCCCAGCTACTCGGGAGGCTGAGGCAGGAGAATGGCGTGAACCCGGGAGGCGGAGCTTGCAGTGAGCTGAGATCCGGCCACTGCACTCCAGCCTGGGCAACAGAGCGAGACTCCGTCTCAAAAAAAAAAAAAAAAAAAAAAAAAAGAAACAGGATCTCACCCTGTCGCCCAGGCTGGAATGCAGTGGTGTGATCATAGCTTACTGCAGCCTCTAATTTCTGAGCTCAAGTTATCCTCTCATTTCAGCCTCCTGAGTAGCTGGGACTACAGGCACTCACTACCATGCCCAGCTACATTTTTAAAATTTTCTGTAGAGCCAGGATCTCACTAAGTTGCCCAGATCTTAAACTCCTGGGCCCAAGTGATCTGCCCACTTCAGCCTCCCAAAATGGTGGATTTACAGGCATGAGCCATTGCATTCCGCCACTAGTCAAATTTTTTTAAAAGCATAGACAAATCACCAAAGAAGATACAGGGAGAGCACATGAAAAGCTGCTTGACATTGTAAGTCATTAAGGAAATGCAAATCAAAATCATAAGGAGCCCTGGCATGGTGGCTCATGCCTGTAATCCCAGCACTTTGGGAGGCTGAGGTGGGTGGATCACCCGAGGTCAGGAGTTCAGCCTGACCAACGTGGTGAAACCCTCATCTGTACTAAAGATACAGTTACTTTGGAAAACAGCCTAGCGGTTTCTCAAAATGTTAAACCATAGAATTATCACATGACTCAGCAATTCTAGCTGTGGGTGTATGCACAAGAGCAACGGAAACACACGTCCACACACAGGGGCAAGGCAAAAAGTGGAAACAGGCCGGGCGCGGTGGCTCAAGCCTGTAATCCCAGCACTTTGGGAGGCCGAGACGGGCGGATCACGAGGTCAGGAATCAAGACCATCCTGGCTGACACGGTGAAACCCCGTCTCTACTTTAAAAATACAAAAAACTAGCCGGGCGAGGTGGCGGCGCCTGTAGTCCCAGCTACTCGGGAGGCTGAGGCGGGAGAATGGCGTAAACCCGGGAGGCGGAGCTTGCAGTGAGCTGAGATCCGGCCACTGCACTCCAGCCTGGGCGGCAGAGCGAGACTCCGTCTCAAAAAAAAAAAAAAAAAAAAAAAAAAAAAAAAGTGGAAACAACTCAAGTGTCGTTCGGTTGATGAATGGGTGAAGAGAATGTGATCCACCCATACAACAGAATGCGACTCAATCACGGAAAGTCACAGGGATCTGACGCAGGCCACAGCGTGGATGAGCTCCAAGGACGTCACGCTCAGTGTGAGAAGCCAGACACAAAAGGCCAAACAGGGTGGGATCCCATTTCTATGAAATGTCCAGGGCAGGCCCATCCACAGACACAGGAGGGGATACGTGGTCGGGAAGAGGAGAAAATGGGGCAGTGATTGCTGATGGGAAAAGGGTTTCTTTTTAGGGGCATGAGATGAGATAGGGATAGTCGTGCAATGCTAAGAACCAGTGATGTGTATGCTTTTTTTTTTTTTTGAGACGGAGTCTCGCTCTGTGGCCCAGGCTGGAGTGCAGTGGCGCGATCTCCACTCACTGCAAGCTCCGCCTCCCGGGTTCACGCCATTCTCCTGCCTCAGCCTCCCGAGTAGCTGGGACTACAGGCGCCCGCCACCACACCCGACTAATTTTTTGTATTTTTAGTAGAGACGGGGTTTCACTGTGTTAGCCAGGATGGTCTCGATCTCCTGACCTCATGATCCGCCTGCCTCGGCCTCCCAAAGTGCTGGGATTACAGGCGTGAGCCACCGAGCCTGGCCGATGTGTATGCTTTAAATGCATGAGTTGTATGGTATGAAAATGATATCTCAATAAAACTGTTAAAAAAAAAAAAAAAGGCTGGGCGCGGTGGCTCACACCTGTAATCCCAGCACTTTGAGAGGCCAAGGTGGGCAGATCATGAGGTCAGGAGATTGAGACCATCCTGGCTAACATGGTGAAACTCCGTCTCTATTAAAAATACAAAAAAATTCGCCGGGCGTGGTGGCGGGCGCCTGTAGTCCCAGCTACTTGGGAGGCTGAGGCAGCAGAATGGTGTGAACCCAGGAGGCAGAGCTTGCAGTGAGCCGAGATCGTGCCACTGCACTCCAGCCTGGACGACAAAGGAAGACTCCATCTCAAAAAAAAAAAAAAAAGAAAAAAAACACTGTTAAAAAATAAAAAGTAGAAGCCAGGCTGGGATAGCCTGGAAGAACTTTCTTTTTTTTTTTTTTTTTTTTTTTTGAGACGGAGTCTTGCTCTGTCACCCAGGCTGGAGTGCAGTGGCCGGATCTCAGCTCACTGCAAGCTCCGCCTCCCAGGTTTACGCCGTTCTCCTGCCTCAGCCTCCCGAGTAGCTGGGACTACAGGCGCCCGCCACCTCGCCCGGCTAGTTTTTTTGTATTTTTTAGTAGAGACGGGGTTTCACCGTGTTAGCCGGGATCGTCTCTCGATCTCCTGGCCTCGTGATCCGCCCGTCTCGGCCTCCCAAAGTGCTGGGATTACAGGCTTGAGCCACCGCGCCCGGCCAATAGCCTGGAAGAACTTTCTAGGCAGAAGTTGTAAACCGTTGGGTGAGAACACAGTTGAAATCAGGTCCTTGAAAATTTCCTTGGTCAGGGAGTGAGATGAGCAGAGACAGGATTTGAGACCAGCCTGGCCAACATGGTGAGACCCTGTCTCTACTAAAAATACAAAAATTAGGCCGGGCGCAGTGGCTCTGGTCTGTAATCCTAGCACTTTGGGAGGCCAAGACGGGCAAATCACTTGATGTTAGGAGTTCTAGACTGGCCTGGCAAACATGGCAGAACCCTGTCTCTACTACAAATACAAAAAAATTAGCCGGGTGTGGTTGCGGGCGCCTGTAGTCCCAGCTATTTGGGAGACTGAGGCAGGAGAATTGCTTGAACCCAGGAGATGGAGGCTGCAGTGAGTCGAGATCACGCCACTGTACTCCAGCTTGGGTGATGGAGTGAGACTCTGTCTCAAAAATAAATAAATAGGCCGGGCGCGGTGGCTCAAGCCTGTAATCCCAGCACTTTGGGAGGCCAAGACGGGCGGATCACGAGGTCAGGAGTTCGAGACCATCCTGGCTAACACGGTGAAACCCCGTCTCTACTAAAAAATACAAAAAACTAGCCGGGCGAGGTGGTGGGCGCCTGTAGTCCTGGCTACTCGGGAGGCTGAGGCAGGAGAATGGCGTAAAAACCTGGGAGGCGGAGCTTGCAGTGAGCTGAGATCCGGCCACTGCACTCCACCCTGGGCGACATAGCGAGACTCCGTCTCAAAAAAAAAAAAAATAAAAAATAAATAAATAAATAAAATTAGCTGGGGGTGGCGGCAGGTGCCTGTAGTCCTGGCTACTCGGGAGGCTAAGGCAGGAGAATCGCTTGAACCCAGGAGGCGGAGCTTGCAGTGAGCCAAGATTACGACATTGCACTCCAGCCTGGGCGACAGAGTGAGACTCTATCTCAAAAAAAAAAAAAAAAAAAAAGGTACACACTGGGAGGTAGGGTTTTGCCCAGAGCCCTGGCAGCTGGAGGACTCTGGACTTGAGCCAGGGATTATGGGAAGGTGTCCACGTGAGAAAGATAAGATCTGGTTTTCTCATTTGAAAGGTCATTCTGGCTGCTGTGCTTAGCAGTGGAGGAAACAGAAAACAGTTTTAGGCTGGAGACGGTCCAGTTCTGCCTCCCGAACAATTTGCATTTATAGAGATAGTCACGATATCTTTATACATCTCACTTTTGTAGCCTTTACTATGTGCTTTCGATATGATCTCATTTCAGCCTTTTAAAAATTGATCTGGGTCCGGGCACAGTGGCTCACACCTGTAATCCCAGCACTTTGGGAGGCCGATGTGGGCAGATCACCTGAGATCAGGAGTTTGAGACCAGCCTGGACAACATGGCAAACCCCATGTCTACTAAAAAGTACAAAAATTAGCCAGGCGTGGTGGTGCATGCCTGTAATCCCAGCTACTGGGGAGGCTGAGACAGGAGAACCACTTGAACTCAGGAGGCAGAGGATGCAGTGAGCCGAGACTGTGCCACTGCACTCCAGCCTGGGTGACAGAGCAATAAATAAATAAACAAATAGGCCGGGCGCGGTGGCTCATGCCTGTAATCCCAGCACTTTGGGAGGCTGGGGCAGGTGGATCATGAGGTCAGCAGATCGAGACCATCTTGGCTAACACGGTGAAACCCCGTCTCTACTAAAAATGCAAAAAAAAATTAGCCGGGTGTGGTGGTGGGTGCCTGTAGTCCCAGCTACTCGGGAGGCTGAGGCCACAGAATGGCGTGAACCTGGGAGGCGGAGCTTGCAGTGAGCTGAGATGACGCCACTGTACTCCAGCCTGGGCAACAGAGTGAGACTCTGTCTCAAAAAAATAAAAATAAAAACTGGGGTCAGGCATGGTGGCTCATGCCTGTAATTCCAGTACTTTGGAAGGCCAAGGTGGGAGTATTGCTTGAGGCTAGGAGCTCAAGACCACCCTGGGCAACACAGTGAGACCCTGTCTCTACTAAAAATTAAAAAAAAAATTAGCCAGGCACGGTGGCACGCGCCTGTGTTCCCAGCTACTCAGGAGGCTGAGGTGAGAGGATTGCCTGAGCCTGCAACAGTGAGACCACAGTGAACTGTGATGGCATCACTGCACTCCAGCCAGGGCAACAGAGTGAGAACCTGTCTCAAAAATAAATAAATAAACAAATATTTCAAAAATTGATATATAATCCACACACCATAAAACTCACCCTTTGAAGTGTACAATTCAGTGGTTTCTAGTATATTCACAAGGTTTTGCAAATACTACCTTCATCTAATTTCAGGACATTTTCGCTTTTTTGAGACAGAATCTCCCTCTGTTGCCCAGGCTGGAGTGCAGTGGCGCGATCTCGGCTCACTGCAACCTTCCTTTGCCCCTGGGGGGCTTAAGTGGGTGGTGGGACAGGCAGCGAGATCCATTAGAGAACATAAGAGGCCAAGGCTTGAGATAGAGCGGAGGGGGCCGGAGAATACTAGTCAGAAGTTGCTACTAGGGGCCAGGCTTGGTGGCTCATGCTTGTAATCCCAGCACTTTGGGAGGCCGGGGAGGGGAGATCACTTGAGGTCAGGAGTTCAAGACCAGCCTGGACAACATGGTGAAACCCTGTCTCTACTAAAAATACATAAAAGCCGGGCGCGGTGGCTCACGCCTGTAATCCCAGCACTTTGGGAGGCCGAGGCGGGCGGATCACAAGGTCAGGAGATCGAGACCACGGGGAAACCCCGTCTCTACTAAAAATACAAAAAACTAGCCGGGCGTGGTGGCGGGCGCCTGTAGTCCCAGCTACTCGGGAGGCTGAGGCAGGAGAATGGCGTAAACCCGGGAGGCGGAGCTTGCAGTGAGCTGAGATCCGGCCACTGCACTCCAGCCTGGGCGACAGAGCGAGACTCCGTCTCAAAAAAAAAAAAAAAAAAAAAAAAAAAAAAAATACATAAAAAATTAGCCAGGTGTGGTGGTAAGCTCCTATAATCCCAGCTACTAGCGAGGTTGAGGCAGGAGAATCACTTGAACCCAGGAGGTGAGCCAAGATCATGCCATTGTACTCCAGCCTGGGTGACAGAGCAACACTCTAAAAAAAAAAAAAAAAAAGCCATACCCATGCAGGCCCAAGAGGAGAAATCAAGGCAGGCTTCCTGGAGGAGGTGTCATTAGCTCCTGAAAGCAGGTGAGGCTGGGGAAAGCACTCGAAGCAGGTAGGCCCATGAAGCAGAGGTGTAGAGAGTGGCATCGGGACTCCAAGTACCCCAGGCCACCCCCCCAGTCCCTCATGGGTACCTCTGGCTTGGGCGGTTCCTTCTCGGGGCCCTGGAGCTGCTTCTGGTTCCAGCTGAGCCACATCTGGTGCAGCTTCTCCTGGCCTTCCACCAGCTTCTGATCAACGCCTTGCTTGACAGTTTCCATCTGGGGCAGGGGAGAGAGAGGTGAGGGAAGGAGGCTCCTCTGGGAGAGGCGGGATTCCAGAGGGAACCCAGGGAATCCATCATCTGACTTACATGATGCTCTAGAAGAAAGAAAGGGAGGGAGGAAGGGTTTCCTGGCTATGGTGAGCTCTGGGGCCTTTGGTTTAATCACTGACACACTCATGCTCTGTGTGGTCGGTGGGAAGAATGGCCGCACGTCCCCTGTAGCTCCTCCCATTGCGTCAATTTCTCCTGCCTTTACAAGGGAGCCTGGACATGTGGCTGGCTTTGGCCAATGGGAGATGAGCAGACGGAACTAGCAAAGGCTTAAAAAGTACTTGTAGGCTGGCCACGGTGGCTCACGCCTGTAATCCCAGCACTTTGGGAGGCCGAGACAGGCGGATCACAAGGTCAGGAGATCGAGACCATCCTGGCTAACACGGTGAAACCCCATCTCTACTAAAAATACAAAAATTAGCTGGGCGCGGTGGCGGGCACCTGTAGTCCCAGCTACACGGGAGGCTGAGGCAGGAGAATGGCGTGAACCCGGGAGGCGGAGCTTGCAGTGAGTGGAGATGGTACCACTGCACTCCAGCCTGGGCGACAGAGCGAGACTCCGTCTCAAAAAAAAAAAAAAAAAAAAAAAACACAAAGTGCTTGTAGGCTGGCCACAGTGGCTCACGCCCGTAATCCCAGCACCTTGGGAGGTCGAGGTGAGTGGATCACCTGGGCTCAGGAGTTGGGAGACCAGCCTGACCAACATGGTGAAACCCTGTCTCTACTAAAAATACAAAAATTAGCCGGGCGTGGTGGTGCGCATCTGTAATCCTAGCTACTCAGGATCGGGACGCTGGTGCACGAGAATCACTTGAACTTGGGTGAAGGAGGGTGCGGTGAGCCGAGATTGCACCACTCCACTCTACCCTGGGTGACAGAGCCACACTCAGTCTCAAAAAAAAAAAAAAAAAAAAAAAAAAAAAAAATATGATTCACCCTTCCAAAGGAATGAAGCACGCTCACTTCTGCAATCCCAGTGCTTTGGGAGGCCAAGGCGGGAGGATCACGAGCTCAGGAGCTCCACAACAGCCTGGGCAATACAGTGAGACTTCATTTTTATATACTACATAAAGTTTAAGAGAAAAGAAAAATAAATAAAGAGGAATGATGGCAGACATATGCTCCAAGATGGGTGAACCTTAGAGGCTGCAGTGAGCCATGCTCATGCACTGCAGCCCGGGAAACACAGTGAGACCCTGTCTCTAAAAAAAAAAAAAAAAAAGGGTAATTAAAGGTAAATGAAGGCCAGGCGCGGTGGCTCAAGCCTGTAATCCCAGCACTTTGGGAGGCCGAGACGGGCGGATCACGAGGTCGGGAGATCGAGACCATCCTGGCTAACATGGTGAAACCCCGTCTCTACTAAAAAAAATACAAAAAACTAGCCGGGCGAGGTGGCGGGCGCCTGTAGTCCCAGCTACTGGGGAGGCTGAGGCAGGAGAATGGCGGGAACCCGGGAGGTGGAGCTTGCAGTGAGCTGAGATCCGGCCACTGCACTCCAGCCTGGGCGGCAGAGCGAGACTCCGTCTCAAAAAAAAAAAAAAAAAAAAAAAAAAAAGGTAAATGAAGCTATCCATTAGGGTGGGCTCCAATCCATAAAGGGTTGGGCTCCTTAAATGAGGAGATTAGATCTGGGCACGGTGGCTCATGTCTGTAATCCCAGCACTTTGGGAGGCCGAGGCCGGCAGATCACTTGAGGTCAGGAGTTCAAGACCAGCCTGGCCAACATGGTGAAACCCCGTCTCTACTAAAAATACAAAAATTAGTCAGACGTGGTGGCAAGTGCCTGTGATTCCAGCTACTCTGGAGATGGAGGCCCAAGAATCACTTGAACCCGGGAAGTAGAGGTTGCAATGAGCTGAGATCACACCACTGCACTCCTGCCTGGGCAACAGAGTGAGGCTCCGTCTCAAAAAAAAAAAAAAAAACAGATTGGGACACAGACATACACAGAGGGAAGGGCCGACCACGTGAAGACACGGAGAGAAGATGGCTGTCTACAAGTCAAGGAGAGACGCCCCAAAAGGACGCTCTGATCTTGGACTTCCAGCCTCCAGAAACGTGAGGAAATAAATATCTGTTGTTTACATTTCCCAGACAGTGCGATTTTTTTTTTTTTTTTTTTTGAGATGGACTCTCACTCTGTTGCCCAGGCTGGAGAGCAGTGACATGATCTCGGTTCACTGCCATCTCTGCCGCCCGGGTTCAAGTGATTCTCCTGCCTCAGTCTCCTGAGTAGCTGGGACTACAGGCGCCTGCCATTATGCCTGGTTAATTTTTGTATGTTTAGTAGAGATGGGGTTTCAGCATGTTGGCCAGGCTGGTCTTGAACTCCTAACCTCGTGATCCACCCGCCTGGGCCTCCCAAAGTGCTGGGATTACAGGAATGAACCACCCCACCTGACTGCGATTTTTTTTTTTTTTTTTTTTTTTGAGATGGGCTCTTGCTCTGTTGACTAGGCTGGAGTGCAGTGGTACAATCATAGCTCGCTGCAGCCTCCAACATCTGGGCTCAAGCGATTCTCCTGCCTCAGCCTCCCAAGTAGCTGGGATTACAGGCATGTACCACCACACCCGGCTAATTGTTTTAAATTATTTTTTGTAGAGGTGGGGTCTTGCTGTATTGCCCAGGAGGGTCTCAAACCCCCCGGACTCATGCAATCCTCCTGCCTTGGGCTCCCAAAGCACTTGAGGGACTCACACAAAGAGGTGTGAGCAGCTGTGCCCGGCCCCAGACACTGTGGTTTGTGGCAGCAGCCTGAGCAAATGAGTGTACAACCAGAGACAGTGCCAGGAGCAAGCGGGAATGGCCCCGCCAGCCTGCAGAGGGGTAGGCAATAAGTCACTGAGCTCTGGGTGGGCGTCTGCTGTGGGGTGAAGGCTGCTGGCTCAGGGCCCCGACCCCCCGGAACCTCACCAGGCTTAGGGCCTGCGACAGCTGCAGCAGAGCCTCCTGTGCCCTCTGCTTGGTGGCTCGAAGCTTGCCCAGCGAGTGCTCATAGGCGTGCTGCCGCAGCCTCTCTGACAGGGAGCCCAGACGCACGAAGTAGCTCTGCTCCTGCCGCTGCTGCTGCATGGACGCGACGTCAAAGCCATCCAGGGACGTGGCGATGCGGGCTGCAAGGAAAAGGAGAAGAGTCTCTGTGAAGACCAGAACACACAGCTGGGCTCGTCCCATGCAGACGGTCCCAGGAATCACACTGTCCAGTTTATTTATTTATTGAGAGATGGAGTTTCGCTCTCTCACCCAGGTGGGAGTACGGTGGTGTGAGCTCAGCTCACTGCAACCTCTGCCTCCTGGGTTCAAGTGATTCTCCTGCCTTAGCCTCCTAAGTAACTGGGATTACAGGTGCCCGCCACCATGCCCGGCTAATTTTTGTATTTTTAGTAGAGACGGGGTTTCACCATGTTGGCCAGCCTGGTCTCGAACTCCTGATCTCCAGTGAGTCATCCGACTCGGCCTCCCAAAGTGCTGTGATTATAGGCGTGAGCCACCACACGCGGCCATGCTGTCCAGTTTATACCCCAGTTCTGCTTCTTATAAACCTCAAAGGCCGGCCAGGCGCAGTGGCTCACGCCTGTAATCCCAGCACTTTGGGAGGCCGAGACGGGCAGATCACGAGGTCAGGAGATCGAGACCATCCTGGCTAAAACGGTGAAACCCTGTCTCTACTTAAAAAAAAATACAAAAAAAACTAGCCAGGCGTGGTGGCGGGCGCCTGTAGTCCCAGCTACTTGGGAGGCTGAGGCAGGAGAATGGCATGAACCCGGGAGGCGGAGCTTTCAGTGAGCTGAGATCCGGCCACTGCACTCCAGCCTGGGTGACAGAGCGAGACTCTCTCAAATAAATAAATAAATAAATAAATAAACCCCGAAGGCCTGGGAGCAAAGGATTCTGCCTTGGTTTTCCCTATCTGCAAAATGGGGATGAGGGAAGTCAAACCTCACAAGAATCAGAGACCTTAGACTAGCGGGAGGGTCTAACGATGGCCCGCAGGCCAGACCTGCCTTGGTCAACCTGTGAATATAGCCCTGAATGTTCATTATGCAGTCCTGCAGAGACAACAGCATTCCAGCCAGCAATGGATCGCATATACTACAGAGGTCCCATAAGATTGTAACAGTGTCGGCCGGGCGCAGTGGTTCATGCCTGTAATCCCAGCACTTTGGGAGGCCAAGGCGGGCAGATCATTTGAGGCCACGAGTTCAAGACTAGTCTGGCCAACATGGAACAACCCCATCTCTACTAAAAATACAAAAATTAGCCAGGCTTGATGGCACTCGCCTGTAATCCCAGCTACTTGGGAGGCTGAGGCAGGAGAATCGCTTGAACCCGGGGAGATGGGGATGCAGTGAGGCGAGATCACATCACTGCACTCCAGCCTAGATGAGAGTGAGATGCCATCTCAAAAAAAAAAAAAGAGAATAATGACATTTCAGCCAACAACGGACCTCATATAGTGGTCCCATAAGATTATAATACCATATGAGCCATATTTTTCCTGTACCTTTTTTCTTTTTTTTTTTTTTTTTTGAGACAGAGTCTCGCTCTGTCGCCCAGGCTGGAGTGCAGTGGCCGGATCCCAGCTCACTGCAAGCTCCGCCTCCCGGGTTTACGCCATTCTCCTGCCTCAGCCTCCCGAGTAGCTGGGACTACAGGCGCCCGCCACCCCGCCTGGCTATTTTTTTGTATTTTTTAGTAGAGACGGGGTTTCACTGTGTTAGCCAGGATGGTCTCGATCTCCTGACCTCAAAGTGCTGGGATTACAGGCTTGAGCCACCGCGCCCGGCCTTTTTTTTTTTTTTTTTTTTTTGAGACGGAATCTCACTCTGTCACCCAGACTGGAGTGCAGTGGCGGGATCTCAGCTCATCGCAAGCTCCGCCTCCCGGGTTCACACCATTCTCCTGCCTCAGCGTCCCGACTAGCTGGGACTACAGGTGCCTGCCACCTCGCCCGGCTAGTTTTTTTGTATTTTTAGTAGAGACAGGGTTTCACCATGTTAGCCAGGATGGTCTCGATCTCCTGACCTCGTGATCTGCCCGTCTCGGCCTCCCAAAGTGCTGGAATTACAGGCGTGAGCCACTGCTCCCGGCCTTTTTCCTGTACCTTTTCTTCTTTTTTTAGGCAGGGTCTCGATCTTTTGCCCAGGCTAGAGTGCAGTGACATGATCTCAGCTTACTGCAGGCTCAACCGCCCAGCTTCAAGTTATCCTCCAACCTTGGCCTCCCGAGTAGCTGGGACTGCATGAAGCTGGGACTACGGCAAGACACCCGGCTAACTTTTGTATTTTTTGTAGAAATGGGGTCTCACTGTGTTGCCCAGGCTGGTCTTGAACTCCTGGACTCAAGCAATCTGCTCGCCTCAGCCTCCCAAAGTGCTAGGTTTACAGGTGTGAGCCATTGCACCTGGCTTCCTGTACCTTTTCTATGTTTAGATCTGTTTGTTTTGTTGGTTTTTATTTTTTGAAGTACGGTCTTGCTCTGTTGCCCAGGCTGGAGTGCAGTGGTGCGATCATAGCTCACTGTAGCCTTGAACTCCCAGACTCAAGTGATCCTTAGGCTCTCAAATAGCAACTGGGACTACAGGCGTGCACTAGCACACCCAGCTAATTTTTACATTTTTTGTAGAGACAGGGTCTCACTATGTTGTCCAGGCTGGTCAGGAACTCCTGGCTTAACTGATCCTCCCACCTCAGCCTCCAAAGTGCTGGGATGACAGGTGTAAGCCACCGTGCCCGGCCTCATCCCATGTTCGTAGGTTCATATATATGTATGCATGTATTTATTTATTTATTTTTGAGACAGAGTCTCGCTCTGTTGCCCAGGCTGGAGTGCAGTGGCATGATCTCAGCTCACTGCAACCTCCGCCTCCCGGGTTCAAGCGATTCTCCTGCCTCAGCCTCCTGAGTGGCTGGGATTATAGGCACGTGCCACCACGCTTGGCTAGTTTTTGTATTTTTAGTAGAGACAGGGTTTCACCATGTTGGCCAGGCTGGTCTCGAACTCCTGACCTCGTGATCCAGCTGCTTCAGCCTCTGAAAGTGCTGGGATTACAGGCATGAGTCACCACGCCCGGCCTTTATTTTTTTTCTTTGAGATGGAGTTTTGCTCTTGCTGCCCAGGCTGGAGTGCAGTGGCACAGTCTCGGCTCACCACAAGCTCTGCCTCCCAGGTTCAAGCGATTCTCTTGCCTCAGCCTCCTGAGTTAGCTGGGATTACAGGTATGCGCCACCACGCCCAACTAATTTTGTATTTTTAGTAGAGATGGGGTTTCTCTATGTTGGTCAGGTTGGTCTCGAACTCTGGACCTCAGGTGATCCGCCTGCCTCAGTCTCCCACTCCCAAAGTACTGGGATTACAGCTGTGAGCCACTGCGCCCGGCTGCATGTATTTATTTAATCCTTCTGTACCTATACTTTTTTTTTTTTTTTTTTTTTTGAGATGGAGTCTCACTCTGCCGCCCAGGCTGGAGTGCAGTGGCCCAATCTCGGCTCCCTGCAACCTCTGCCTCCTGAGTAGCTGGGATTAGAGATGACCACCACCATGCCTGGCTAATTTTTGTATTTTTAGTAGAGACTGGGTTTCACCATGTTGGCCAGGCTGGTCTCAAACTCTTGACTTCAAGTGATCTGCCCACCTCGGCCCACCAAAGTGCTGGGATTACAGGCGTAAGCCACCGCGCCCTGCCTATATCCTAAGCTTCTTTTTTTTTTTTTTTTTTTTTTTTTGAGACAGAGTCTCGCTCTGTCGCCCAGGCTGGAGTGCAGTGGCCAGATCTCAGCTCACTGCAAGCTCCGCCTCTCGGGTTCACGCCATTCTCCTGCCTCAACCTCCCGAGTAGCTGGGACCACAGGCGCCGCCACCTCGCCCGGCTAATTTTTTTTTTTTTTTTTTTTTTTGAGGCGGAGTCTCGCTCTGTCGCCCAGGCTGGAGTGCAGTGGCGCGATCTCGGCTCACTGCAAGCTCCGCCTCCCGGGTTCCCGCCATTCTCCTGCCTCAGCCTCCCGAGTAGCTGGGACTACAGGCGCCGCCACCACGCCCGGCTAATTTTTTTGTATTTTTAGTGGAGACGGGGTTTCATTGTGTTAGCCAGGATGGTCTCCATCTCCTGACCTCGTGATCCGCCCGCCTCGGCCTCCCAAAGTGCTGGGATTACAGGCTTGAGCCACCGCGCCCGGCCAAATTTTTTGTGTTTTTAGTAGAGACGGGGTTTCGCCGTGTTAGCCAGGATGGTCTCGATCTCCTGACCTTGTGATCCGCCCGTCTCGGCCTCCCAAAGTGCTGGGATTACAGGCTTGAGCCACCGCGCCCGGCCTATCCTAAGCTTCTTATTTGCAAAAATCCCAATCCCGGCACTTTGGGGTGCTAAGGCAGTAGGATCACTCCAACTGAGGAGTTCCAGATCAGCCGGGATGACAGAGGGAGACTCCGTCGTTACAAAAAATTAAATAAACAAAAATTAGTTGGGCATGATGTTGTGTGCTTGTAGTCCCAGCTACTCAGGAGGCTGAGGTGGGAGGCTCGCCTGAACCCAGGAGTTTGAGGCTGCATTGAGCTATGATCGCACCATTGCACTCCAGACTGGGCAACAGAGTGAGACTCTATTTCTAAAACGAACAAATAAAAAAGGGTTGGGTACGGTGGCTCATGCCTGTAATCCCAGCACTTTGGAAGGCCGAGGTGGGTGGATCACGAGGTCAGGAGTTCGAGACCAGCCTGGCCAACATAGTGAAATCCCATCTCTACTAAAAATACAAAAAATTAGCCAGGCACGGTGGCTCACGCTTGTAATCCCAACACTTTGGGGGGCTGAGATGGGCAGATCACGAAGTCAGGAGATCGAGACCATCCTGGCTAACACAGTGAAACCCTGTCTCCCGTCTCTACTAAAAATACAAAAAATTAGCCGGGCATGGTGGCGGGCTCCTGTAGTCCCAGCTACTCAGGAGGCTGAGGCAGGAGAATGGCGTGAACCCAGGAGGCGGAGCTTGCAGTGAGCCGAGACTGTGCCACTGCACTTCAGCCTAGGCAACAGAGAGAGACTCCATCTCAAAAAAAATAAATAAATAAAAATAAAAATAAAATAAAAATAAATTTTAAAAAAATACAAAAAATTAGCCAAGCGTGGTGGCGGGCACCTGTAATCCCCGCTACTCAGGTGGATGAGGCAGGAAACTCACTTGAACCCAGGAGGCGGAGGTTGCAGTGAGCTAAGATCATGCCATTGCACTCCAGCCTAGGTGACAGAGTGAGGCTCTGTCTCTAAATAAATAAATAATAAAGAAAGAAGGATATCAAGTAAACAGTGCAGGGAGTGCAAGTATATGACCGAGATGACTGACGTGGGATTTCTGGCCTGGCAGGAACACCAGGGTTCAGTGAGATCTCAAGTTTAGTCACATATTTATGCAGGAACAGAGTGAGCGAAGGGGGAAGAGGAGGAGGGCGGGGAGAGGACAGGGAAGGTTGTGCAGGACCTTGTGGGCTGGCTGTGACGAGGACTTGGGCCTTGACCCCAAGGGAGGTAGGGTCCATGGAGGGCTGTGGGCAGAGGAGGGATGGGCTATGATTCAGATGCTCACAGACGCCCTCTGGTGGCTGCTGTGGGGAGGAGACTGTGGAGGGTGAGGGCGGGAGCTGGTGAGCAGGACAGAGAGGAGGACTGCGTTGGTGATGAGATTCCAAGATGCTGGGAAGAGGTGGCAGGGACAAGGCGGCAGTGAGGGACAGACCCCACGAGGCCAACAGCGGCTTCCGGTTAGGGGGCCCAGGGAGGGGTCTCAGAGCAGCCGACTGGCCACACTCACCCAGCTCGGCGTCTGTAAGGGGCAGGTGGTTGTCCACCCACTCCTCCGACTTCCCCAGCACCGTGTCGACCCCACTCAGCACCATCTGGCCCACGCGGGAGCCCATGACGGACTGGACCCCGCCAGTCACTGCAGACTTCGTCTTGTCCACGCCACTCTGCACAGCACCGCGGGTCGCGTCCACCGCCTCCGATACTCGTGTGGCCACCGTGTCCTTGGCGCTAGACACCATCTCTCGGGCCCCTGACACCTTGGACGACACAAGCTCCTTGGTGTCCGCCAGGACCTAGGAGAGGCAACAGCATCAGCATCTCTGCCTTCCCTCCATACCTGGGCACCCCTCCCCTACACCCCAACTTCCAGGGAGACGGAGGCGGGGAGCGCCATCCCCCAGGTGACCCCAGCATCGCTGCCTTCCCTCCATACCTGGGCACCCCTCCCCTGCACCTGAACTTCCAGGGAGACGGAGGCGGGGAATGCCATCCCCGGGGGACCCCAGCATTTCCGCCTTCCCTCCATACCTGGGAACCCCTCTCCTGCACCCCAACTTACAGGAAGACTGAGGCAGGGAGAGCCATCCATCGGGTGACCCCAGCATCTCCGCCTTCCCTCTGTACCTGGGCACCCCTCTCCTGCACCCCAACTTCCAGGGAGACGGAGGCAGGCAGTGCCATCCACCGGGTGACCCCGAGTCTGGAGTCATGGGCATGATCTCATACTCTGCAGCCAGACTACCTAGGCTCCGTCCCTAGCTTGCTGCTTCTCCGATGTGTGGCTTCAGGCAAGTCACTCTACCTCTCTGTGCCTCGTTTCTTTCCTTCCCTTTCCTTCCTTCTTTTCTTCCTCTTCCCTTCCCTTCCTTCTTCCCATCCCTTCCCTTCCCTTCCTTCTTTAGAGACAGGGTCTTGCCCTGTTGCCCAGGCTGGAGTGCAGTGACACCATCTCAGATCACTGCAACCTCTGTCTCCTGGGTTCAAGCAGTTCTCCTGCCTCAGCCTCCCAAGTAGCTGGGATTACAGGCATCTGCCACTACGCCTGGCTAATATCATGTTGTTTGTTTCTTTTGTTGTTGTTGTTGTTGAGATGGAGTCTCACTCTTGTTGCCCAGGCTGGAGTGCAATGGCATGATCTCAGCTCACTACAACCTCCGCCTCCCGGGTTCAAGTGATTCTCCTGCCTCAGTCTCCCGAGTAGCTGGGATTACAGGTATGCACCCACGCCCAGCTAATTTTGTATTTTTAGTAGAGATGGGGTTTCACCATGTTGGTCAGGCTGGTCTCGAACTCCTGACCTCAGGTGATCTGCCTGCCTCAGCCTCCCAAAGTGCTGGGATTACAGGCATGAGCCACTGCACCCTGCCTGTTTTTGTTTTTTGTTTTTTTTGTTTTTTTTTGAGATGGAGTCTCGCTCTGTAGCCCAGGCTGGAGCGTAGTGACCGGATCTCAGCTCACTGCAAGCTCTGCCTCCCGGGTTTACGCCATTCTCCTGCCTCAGACTCCCGAGTAACTGGGACTACAGGCGCTTGCCACCTCGCCCGGCTAGTTTTTTGTATTTTTTAGTAGAGACGGGGTTTCACTGGGTTAGCCAGGATGGTCTCGATCTCCTGACCTCGTGATCCGCCCGTGTTGGCCTCCCAAAGTGCTGGGATTACAGGCTTGAGCCACCGCGCCTGGCCTGTTTTGTTTTTTGAGATGGAGTCTCTCTCTGTCGCCCAGGCTGGAGTGCAGTGGCGCGATCTTGGCTCACTGCAAGTTCTGCCTCCCAGTGATTCACACCATTCTCCTGCCTCAGCCTCCCGAGTAGCCGGGACTACAGGCACTCGCCACCACACCCAACTAATTTTTTGTATTTTTAGTGGAGATGGGGTTTCACCGTGTTAGCCAGGATGGTCTCGATCTCCTGACCTCGTGATCCGCCCACCTTGGTCTCCCAAAGTGCTGGGATGTGAGCCAGCGTAAGCCACCATGCCCGACTTTTTTTTTTTTTTTTTGACAGAGTTTTTGCTCTCGTCGCCCAGGCTGGAGTGCAATGGCGCGATCTCGGCTCACCGCAACCTCCACCTCCCGGGTTCAAGCGATTCTCCTGCCTCAGCCGCCCCAGCAGCTGGGACTACAGGCGCCCACCACCACGCCTGGCTAATTTTTTGTATTTTTAGTAGAAACAGGGTTCACTGTGTTAGCCAGAATGGTCTCGATGTCCTGAGCTCGTGATCTGCCCGCCTCAGCCTCCCAAAGTGCTGGGATTATAGGCGTTTGAGCCACCACCCCCGAGAGTCAGGTTTTAACAGCAGCACTACACTCACTGAACATGCACGTTCTCACACTGGCCCAGATTAAAATCTAGCTCTGACAACACCACCATTCCCCAGAACGTGGGGAAAGTCACCTCTTTGCAAAGGGGGAAAAAACTCACAGGGCCCAGAATTGAGAGGATATATTGCGTCTCTCAAAAAGTCAAGAGCTCACAGCAGGCCAGGCATGGTGGCTCGCACCTGTCAATCCCAGCACTTTGGGAGGCTGAGGTGGGAGGATCGCTTGGGCCCAGAAGTGTGAGACCAGCCTGGGCAACACAGTAAGACCTCACCTCTACAAAGCATACAAAAATTGGCCAGGCACGGTGACTCACGCTATAATCCCAGCACTTTGGGAGGCTGAGGCAGCTGGATCACCTGAGGTCAGGAGTTCGAGACCAGACTGGCCAACATGGAGAAACCCCCGTCTACTAAAAATACAAAAATTTGCTGGGCATGGTGGCGGGCACCTGTAATCCCAGCTACTCGGGAGGCTGAGGCAGGAAGATCACTTGAACCCAGGAGGCAGAGTTTCCAGTGGGCTGAGATCACGCCACTGCATTCCAGCCTGGGCAACAGAGCGAGACTCCATCTCAAAAAAAAAAAAAGAAAAAGAAAAAAGCTCCCAGCTGCTGCTCCGTTCAACGACCTTGAAGAATTCACCCTGAGCTTATCCCTTCTGTAAACACAAGGACCGTTGGCCTCCCACGGTATCAGTGGGAGAGAAAGGGAATGCAAGGGTTTGGCCCTACGATGGGGGCTCCTGGCTGACATTTCGCCATCTTCCTGTGAGCTCGGCAGTTTCCATCCCCCTCAGCCAAGCCCACTATTGGCCTTTGCTGATAAGCTGCAGGCATGGCTGGGCACAGTGGCTCACAACTGTAACTGCAGCACTTTGGGAAGCCAAGGCAGGCGGGAGGATTGCTTGAGCCCAGGAGTTTGTTTTTTGTTTTGTTTCTGAGACGGAGTCTCGCTCTGTTGTCCTGATCTCGTGATCCACCCGCCTCAGCCTCCCAAAGTGCTGCGATTAGAGGATGAGCCACCGTGCCCGGCTAGCCCAGGAGTTAGAGAGACCAGCCTGGGCAATACAGCAAAGCCCCACCCCTACAAAAAAACTAAAAAATTAGCCGGGTCTGGTGGTGCACACCTGTAGTCCCAGCTTCTCAGGAAGCTGAGAGCTGGGAGGATTGCCGAAGTCTAGGAGGTCGAGGCTGTAGTGAGCCGAGATCATGCCACTGCACTCTAGCCTGGGCAACAGAGCAAGACCTTGTCTCAAAAAAAAAAAAAAAAAAAAAGGGTGCAAGTTGACACCCGCTCTGCTGTTTCCCAGCTAAGGTCATTTCTGCATAAATGGGAGGAAAGAAGTGTGACCATGATGGGACAGCAGAGCCCCCCGGCATACAGTAGGCACTCAATATTGAGGGGATGAATGAGCTGCCTGTCCCTGTAGGCGGTCTCAGGGAAAGTCCAAGGATGCTGGGATGTGGGCTGGCTTGTCCTGCCTCCAACCCAGGGAGCACCTATTTCTGATGCTAGAGACCCAGACGCAAGCAGGTGGTGCCTGAGGGTGGCCCTTCTGTAACCACTGGGCCGAAGCGGACATGGAGCCCCTGAATACTTAATAAGCATCTACCTGCTGGGGTGGTGGCTCACCCCTGTAATCCCAGCACCTTGGGAGGCAGAGGCAGCCGGATCACCTGAGGTCGAGAGTTCGAGACCAGCCTGACCAACATGGAGAAACCCCGTCTGTACTAAAAATACAAAATTACCCAGGCGTGGTGGTGCATGTCTGTAATCCCAGCTACTCGGGAGGGCTGAGGCAGGAGAATCGCTTGAACCCGGGAGGCAGAGGTTGCAGTGAGCTGAGATCGCACCATTGCACTCCAGCCTGGGCAACAAGAGTGAAACTCCATTTCAAAACACTAAAAAAAATAAGCATCTACCCTGTGCCAGGCTGCCCGCTGAGCACTGGACACAGACACAAAGCAGGCGGCCTGTGCCCTAGGGACACAAACAATAACCGATTAAGCTTCACACTTATCTGAAGGAGGGTGTTTTGTTTTTGTTTTTTTTTTTGAGACACAGCCTTGCTCTGTTGCCCAGGCTGGAGCACGGTGGCGCGATATCGGCTCACTGCAACCTCTGCCTCCCGGGTTCAAGTGATTCTCCTGCTTCAGCCTCCGGAGTAGCTGGGATTATAAGCACTCACCACCACACCTGGCTAAGTTTTGTATTTTTAGTAGACACGGGGTTTTGCTGTGTTGGCCAGGTTGGTCTCGAACTCCTGACCTCAAGTGACCTGCCCACTTCGGCCTCCCAAAGGGCTGGGATTAAGGCGTGAACCACCGCGCCTGGTCTGTGCCTCATTTCTTCATCCCAGGCTATTATAGGTCAAATTATGGCCCGGCCCCCTCAACCCCAAATTCATATGCTGAAATCCTGATCCCCAGGGGTAAGAATGTGACTGTATTTGGAGACAGAGTCTTTAAAAAGCGGTGATTAAGGGAAACTGAGGTAGGGACAGTGGCGCACTCCTATAATTCTAGCACTTTGTGGGGCTGAGGCGGGAGGATTGCTTGAGCCCAAGAGTTGGAGACCAGCCTGGGCAATATGGCGAGACTCCGTCTTGACAAAAAGTACAAAAATTAGCCAGGCGTGGTGGATGCACCTATAGTCCCAGCTACTCAGGAGGCTGAGGCGGGAGGATCTGTTGAGAACAGGAGTTTGAGAACAGCCTGGGCAACATGGTGAAAACACACATCTACAAAAAATTAAACATAGCCAGGCATGGTGATGTGTGCCTGTGGTCCCAGCTACTTGGGAGGCTGAGATGGGAGGATTGCTTGAGCTCAGGAGTTCAAGGCTGCATTCCACCCTGGGTGACAGAGCGAGAACCTGTCACAAAAAAAAAATTTATTTTATTTTAAATGTTAAGAGCCAACATTTGATAAAAGCCATGTGCAGTTCTAGGCCTTCAGGTGTTAACCCCAGGTCAGCATCGCCATTCTGTGGAAAAGTAGGGCCCAGGCTGGGTGTTGTGGCTCATGTCTGTAATCTTAAGACTTTGGGAGGCCAAGGTAGGTGGATCACCTGAGGTCAGGAGTTCAAGACCAGCCTGACCAACATGGTGAAACCCCATCTCTACTAAAAATACAAAAATTGGCCAGGTGTGGTGGCGTGCACCTGTAGTCCCAGTTACTTGGGAGGCTGAGGCAGGAGAATCGCTTGAACCCAGGAGGCAGAGGTTGCAGTGAGCTGAGACTGTACCAGTGCACTCCAGCCTGGGCAACAAGAGCAAAATTCCATCTCAAAAAAAAAAAAAAAAAAAAAAAGAAAGACAGTGAGGCCCACAGAGGCAAAGTAACTTGTGTGACCACTCAGCTGCTGAGGGGCAGGACACAATTTAGAACATGGTGTTTTTGTTTGTTTTATTTTTTTTTGAGACAGAGTCTCGCTCTGTCACCCAGGCTGGAGTGTAGTGGTGCAGTTTGGGATCTCTGCAACCTCTGTCTCCCGGGTTCAAGTGATTCTCCTGCCTTAGCCTCCCAAGTAACTGGGACTACAGGTGCACGCCACCACGCCAAGCTAATTTTTCTTTTTTTTTTTGAAGTTTTAGTAGAGATGGGGCTTCACCGTGTTTGCCAGGATGGTCTCGATCTCCTGACCTTGTGATCTGCCCACCTTGGCCTCCCAAAGTACTGGGATTACAGGCGTGAGCCACCGCGCCTGGCCAGAGCAAGGTGTTTTGTTTTTGTTTTCTTTGAGACAGAGTTTCACTCTCGTTGCCCAGGCTAGAGTGCAATGGCGTGATCTCAGATCACCGCAACCTCTGCCTCCCGGGTTCAAGCGATTCTCCTGCCTCGGCCTCCCAAGTAGCTGGGATTACAGGCACCCGCCACCACGCCTGGCTAATTTTGTATTTTTAGTAGGGATAGGGTTTCTCCATGTTGGTCAGGCTGGTCTCGAACTCCCAACTTCAGGTGATCCGCCCGCCTTGGCCTCCCAAACTGCTGGGATTACGGGCATGAGCCACCGCACCCGGCCAGGAACATGGTGTTTTGATGTTTTGACTTTCCTGCCTCCAAGCTTTTCTGACTAATAAAACAGTTATAGGGATGTCAACATTCTGGGTAAAGGGCCACATAACTAAGATTTTCAGTACTGTGGGTCACAGTCTCTGTCGCAACTACTCAACCTTGCCATTGTAGGGTGAAAGCAGTCGTAGACAATATGTAAATAAATGGTCATGGCTGTGTGCCAATAAAGCTTTATTATAAAAACAAGTAGGCTGGGCACTGTGGCTCATTCCTGTGATCCCAGCACTTTGGGACGCCGAGGTGGGTGGATCACCTGAGGTCAGGAGTTCGAGACCAGCCTGGCCAACATGGTGAAACTCCATCTCTATTAAAAATACAAAAACTAGCCGGGTGTGGTGGCGGGCACCTGTAATCTGGCTGGCTTTGCAATGATCCCTCCAGCTGCCGTGTGGGGAGTGCATTCGGGGTGGGGATGGGAACCGACAGGAGAAGGAGCAGGGAGGATGCCATCAAGCCTGTCTAGTTAAGCTGGGACCAGCGCACTCCATACCCAGGTAGGTCCCTGTCTCGGCAGAGCCCCCGAGGGCGGACATCGTTACCTTCTCCGTGGGCTGCTGCAGGATGGGGAGGTTCTCCTCCAACTTGTCCAGCCCCCTGTGGGCGTACTCGCTGGCTGATGCAACTGCCGAAAGAAATTAAGTAAGACGCAAATGTGACTGGTGGAAGGTCACCTCGTAATTGTTCGGGGGATGGCACCAAGAGCTGGGTAGACCCCCCTACTCCCCACCCAGGGAAAGTGCCAGGAGGGGGATTCAGGGCCCTCTGGGACTTCACCCACTCTGGGGCTCCAGCTTGGAGAGGATTGGCTGAGCCCCGCTGACAGCGGCCGCCGTGAGGGTCCTCACTCCCTTCTCTGCCGCGTCGCAGACGGTCTTGACGTGCGGGTAGCTCTCCTTGGTGGAGGCATAGGCTGCGGACACCATGTCGCAGGTGGAGCTGATGAGAGGCATGCTGGCCACGCGGTCCACCACACTGGGCTATGAGAGAGAAGTGGCTCAGGCAAACTGGGCGGGGGAGGACGGGGGGCTCAGCCAGAAACTCAGGGTGCCCTGCAGTTTTGCTCTCACTCCTGGCCAGTGAAACGGCTCAGTTTACCCACACTTTGCATCCAGGTGGTTGCACAAGTCAAGAACCTTGGGGTTTCGCCACATGCTTCCTTTTATTTATTTTTTTTTTGAAACGGAGTCTTGCACTGTCACCAGGGCTGGAGTGCACTGGCGTGACCTCGGCTCGCTGCAACCTCCACCTCCTGGGTTCAAGCGATTCTCCTGCCTCGTCCTTCTGAGTAGCTGGGATGACAGGCGCCACCATGCCCAGCTAATTGTTTTTGTATTTTTAGTAGAGACGGGGTTTCACCATGTTGGCCAGGCTGGTCTTGAACTCCTGACCTCATGATTCGCCCACCTCAGCCTCCCAAAGTGTTGGGATGACAGGCGTGAGCCACTGCGCCCGGCCCGCGTGCTTCCTTTAACACAGCCTAGTTACATGAGCCTGCACTTTATTCCAGCGATGTGCCAGGTGGTGATAAGGGACAAGAGTCCCATTCTCATGGCAGTTAGGGTCTAAACTGGGGGCTGCAGACTATAGCCCATGGGTCACATCCAGCGTACCACTTGATTTTTTAATTTTAATTATCTTTGGGGCCAGGTGCAGCGGCTCACGCCTGTAACCCAAGCACTTTGGGAGATCGAGGCGGGCTGGTCACTTCGGGTCAGGAGTTCGAGACTAGCCTGGCCAATATGGTGAAACTCCGTCTCTATTAAAAATACAAAAATTCGCCGGGCGCGGTGGCGCACGCCTGTTACCCCAGCTACTCGGGAGGCTGAGGCAGGAGAATCACTTGAATTTGGGAGGCAGAGGTTGTAGTGAGCCAAAATGTCACCACTGCACTCCAGGCTGGGTGACAGAGCAAGACTCCATCTCAAAAAATATGTATGTAAAATAAAATAACCTATGGATGAGAGATCTGGAATAGAAACTGGCTTCCTAGGAGGTCCCTGAGAGAGACTGCAGAGGTGAGGAAGATTGGGCTTAGCGGTTGTGGAGGGCAGGTAGTTTCAGACAGAACCCTGACCCCTCAGGCCCTCCAAGGGCCTTTGAGATTCCCCTGCTCCCAACTGGGGACACCAGTGAGTGGTCTGTACCCCACCGAGGAATAAACCTCTCTGGCTCCGTGGGCTGCCGGCATATCCCTGGCTCCCTGCCAGGGCACCCTGGTGTGGGAAGCCTCGTTGCACAGGAATCACAGGGTCGGGGCAGTCCCTGGTCCTGGCCCTTCCTCACCTGCTGTACCGGTTCTTCCGCTGTCACCTGGGTGCTGCCATCAGCCTCTGCCCCGTTGGCAGACATGGTCTCTGCAACAGACACTGTGGAGAGAGGAACAGTCAGGTACAGCCTGCTTGGCCCCACCTTCCAAGAAAAAGTCCAGGCCCACGCTGCAGCTGGAAGACAGGGTTCATACCTGCCCATGACTTACAGCCATGCCTTTCAGTCCTTAGCAGGCACAAGAGTGACCTCTGGACTTTGTTCAACAGCAAGTGCTGATTCTAAAGCTTCGGGATGGGGCTCACCTGGCCCCCCATTTCTTTTTTCTTTCTTTCTTTTCTTTGGAGACAGTCTCACTCTGTTGCCCGTGGTGGAGTGCAGTGGGGCAATCTGGGCTCACTGCAACCTCCGCCTCCCGGTTTCAAGCGATTCTCCTGCCTCAGCCTCCTGAGTAGCTGGGACTACAGGCACCCACCACCATGCCCAGCTAATTTTTGTACTTTTAGTAGAGACGGGGTTTCATCATATTGGCCTGGCTGGTCTCGAACTCCTGACCTCGTGTTCCACCCACCTTGACCTCCCAAAGTGCTGGGATTACAGGTGTGAGCCACCACACCCGACCCTTTCTTTTTTTTTTGTTAAAGACAGGATCTTGCTCTGTCACCCAGGCTGGAGTACGGTGGTGCAATCACAGCTCACTGCAGCCTCCAACTCCTGGCCTTAAGGGAACCTCCTGCCTCAGCCTCCCAAGTAACTAGGACTATAGGCACACACCACCACACCTAGTTAATTTTTTCTTTTTGGGTAGAGATGGTATCCTTTTTTTTTTTTTTTTTCTGAGACAGAGTCTTGCTCTGTTACCAAGCTGCAGTGCAGTAGCACGATCCCGGCTCACTGCAACCTCCACCTCCCAGGTTCAAGCAATTCCCCTGTCTCAGCCTCCTGAGTAGCTGGGACTACAGGCGCGTGTCACCACACCTGGCCAATTTTTTGTATTTTTTTTTTTTTTTTGAGACGGAGTCTCGCTCTGTAGCCCAGGCTGGAGTGCAGTGGCCAGATCTCAGCTCACTGCAAGCTCCGCCTCCCGGGTTAACGCCATTCTCCGGCCTCAGCCTCCCGAGTAGCTGGGACTACAGGCGCCCGCCACCTCGCCCGGCTAGTTTTTTGTATTTCTTAGTAGAGACGGGGTTTCACCATGTTATCCAGGATGGTCTCGATCTCCTGACCTCGTGATCCACCCGTCTCGGCCTCCCAAAGTGCTGGGATTACAGGCTTGAGCCACTGCGCCCGGCCCCAATTTTTTGTATTTTTTAGTAGAGACGGGGTTTCACCATGTTATCCAGGATGGTCTTGATCTCCCGACCTCGTGATTCACCCGTCTCGGCCTCCCAAAGTGCTGGGATTATAGGCTTGAGCCACTGCGCCCAGCCCTGACCCTGCATTTCTAAAAGGCTCCCAGGCAGTGTTGATACAGCTGGTCCCTGGGATACACGTCAGGAAGCAAGGCTTGGGAACAGTCCCTTCCAGGGCTCACCTGTTCTCCAGGAAGCCAGGTATGACCTAAAACCTCTGTAGAGGACAATTTGCCAATAGCTGTCAAGTTCCAAGAGCCATCTTCCCCTTGACCCAGAAACCTCACTTCGGGGAAGATCCCACACCTGTGTTTCCGCATGGGCAGAGCTGTGTGGACTTACTGGCCACAACATGACACTGGAAACAACCTGGATGCCGAGCGAAAGGGGAATAAGACAACAACAAGTGTGGCCAGACACAGCGGCTCACGCCTGGAATCCTGGCACTTCCGGAGGCCGAGGCGGGCGGATCACCTGAGGTCAGGAGTTCGAGACCAGCCTGACCAACATGGTGAAACCCTATCTCTGCTAAAAATATAAACATTAGCCAGGCATGGTGGTGGGCACCCGTACTCCCAGCTACTCAGGAGGGTGAGTTAGGAGAATTGCTTGAACCTGGGAAGCGGAGATTGCAGTGAGCTGAGATCGTGCCACTGCACTCCGGCCTGTACAACAGAGTGAGACTCCATCTCAAAAAACAAAACCAAAACCAAAAACAAAAACAAGTGTATCCCAATGCAGTGGCTAAAGAATGAGATTTAAAGGCCGGGCATGGTGGCTCACGCCTGTAATCCCAGCACTTTGGGAGGCTGAGGCAGGTGGATCACCTGAGGTGAGGAGTTCAAGACCAGCCTGACCAACATGGAGAAACCCCATCTCTACTAAAAATACAAAATTAGACAGGTGTGGTGGAGAATGCCTGTAATCCCAGCTACTCGGGAGGCTGAGGCAGAAGAATTGCTGGAATCTGGGAAGCGGAGGTTGCAGTGAGCCAAGATTGCACCACTGCGCTCCAGCCTGGGTGACAAGAGCGAGACTCTGTCTCAAAAAAAAAAAAAGAATGAGATTTAAATGTAACTGACATGGGCTGAATGTGGTTGCTCACACCTGTAATCCCAGCACTTTGGGAGGCCGAGGCGGGAGGATCACCTGAGGTCAGGAGGTGGAGACCAGCCTGGCCAACATGGCGAAACCCTGTCTCTACTAAAAATACAAAAACTAGCCAGGTGTGGTGGTGCACACCTCCATGTTTAGTTATCCCAGCTACTCAGGAGGCTGAGGCAGGAGAATCACTTGAACCCAGGAGGTGGAGGTTGCAGTGACCTGATATCTCACCAGTGCACTCCAGCCTGGGTGACAGAGCAAGACTCCATCTCAAAAAAAAAAAAAAAAAAAAAAGAAAGAAAGAAAACAAAAGACAAAAGACTAAATGTAACTGACATGACATGGACAAAGATCTAGTCAAGGGATAAAATGTGTTAAATAGGGCAAACTATTTTTTTCTTTTTCGAGACGGATTTCCACTCTGTTGCCCAGGCTGCAGTGTAGTGGTGCGATCTTGGCTCACTGCAACCTCTGCCTCCTACGCTCAAAGAGATTCTCCCACCTTGATCTTGTAAGTAGCTGGGACTACAGGCACGCACTATCACACCTGGCTAATTTGTGTGTGTGTGTGTTGGGGGGGGGGGGTGTGTGTGGTTTTTTTTTTTGACAGGGAGTCTTGCTCTGTCGCCCAGGCTGGAGTGCAGTGGCGTGATTTCAGCTCACTGCAACCTCCACCTCCCAGGTTCAAGCGATTCTCCTGCCCCAGCCTCCCGAGTAGCTGGGATTACAGGCATGCACCACCGCGTCCGGCTAATTTTTTGTAGTTTTAGTAGAGATGGGGTTTCACTATGTTGGTCAGGCTGGTCTTGAGTGCCTGACCTTGTGATCCACCCGCCTCAGCCTCCCAAAGTGCTGGGATTACAGGCGTGAGCCACCGCACTCGGACGTGTTTTTTTTTTGTTTTTTTGTTTTTAGTAGAGATAGGGTTTCGCCATATTGCCCAGGTTGGTCTTGAACTCCTGAGCTCAAGGGATCTGCCCCCCTTGGCCTCCCAAACTGCTAGAATTACAGGCGTGAGCCACCGCACCCAGTCAAAATGCAGGCTTTTTTTTTGAAAGTGAGATAACATGCCTGCCTGCACTGCAGAGCTATGAAGCCCAGGTCAGGGGTATGGGGAGGACGGGGCTCCCCAGGTGAGTCTATGCAAGTGGGATGAAGCCACAACCCCGTTTTCCTGCACAAGTGAGATAAAGCAGGGACACCATCATCAGATGAGGTTCTCAGGGGAAAGCCAGGAGTCCCAGCTCCACCTATGCTGTGCTCCCTGGAGCAAGTCACCTTCCCCTTCTCTGGCCTCGGTCATCTCACCTGTAATATGAGGATAAAGGGTCGGGCACAGGCCTGTAATCCCAGCACTTTGGGAGGCTGAGGCGAGTGGATCACTAGGTCAGGAGTTCGAGACCAGCCTGGCCAACATAGTGAAACCCCATCTCTAAATATACAAAATTACATACAAAATTACGAAAATTAGGCACGGGTATGGTGGCAGGCACCAGCTACTTGGCAGGTACCAGCTACTTCGGAGGCTGAGGCAGGACAATTGCTTGAACCTGGGAGGCAGAGGTTGCAGCGAGGCAAGACCACACCACTGCACTCCAGCATGGGTGACAGAGGAAGACTCCATCTCAAAAAAATATGTGGCTAAAGGTCATGCCTGCCTTATGGGATGCTTTCCCGGGGAATTCTGGTGTGAGCCTAAGAACCTGTGGCCTTGACTCTGAGCATCTTTTCCAGAGGAATGAGGCCCCGCCTCCTGGTGGCCTTGCTTTGATGTCCCCTAAGCAGAACTCAGCAAAATGATGTTTTGGGAGCACTGGATCTGGAGTCCAGATTGGGTTCTCTTTTTGTTTTTGTTTTTTCTTTGAGATGGAGTCTTGCTCTGTCACCCAGGCTGGAGTGCAGTGGCGCAATCTCAACTCACTGCAACCTCCGTCTCCCAGGTTCAAGGGATTCTCCTGCCTCAGCCTCCAGAGTATCTGGGATTACAGGCGCCTGCCACCAGGTCCAGCTAATTTTCATATTTTTAGTAGCGGTGGGGTTTCACCATGTTGACCAGGCTGTTCTCGAACTCCTGACCGCAAATGATCTGCCCACCTCAGCCTCCCAAAGTGCTGGGATTACAGGCGTGAGTCATCGTGCCCAGTCCAGAGTGGGTTCTAATCCCAGTTTGGCAACTCACTAGGAATAGGAGTTTGGGCAGGCAGCATTCCCTAGGAGCCTTGCTTGCCACATCTGTGAAATGGGTATAAGTTTCACAAGAGCCTGGAGTCCCTGTGGACTGGAGGAGACACTGCTCCGGGGAAGCTCAGCTCCATGCCTGGCACATAGTAAGAGCTCCATAAACCATCTCACCGCACTCTGGCTTCCACGGACAAAGGGGTACAGCCAGCCAGGAACCAGCTTCCTGCTAGGTACAAAAAACCCCCAACTGGGAAGTCAGGTGAGAAGATATACCTACCTCCCAGTGATCACTGCCTAAATCTATTCTTCTCACCTCCTTCGGAGCCTGAGCTCACCTGGGCAGGCGGCCAGGTAGGCAGGCATCAAAGTCCTGGCCTCGACAGATTCCCAAGTCCCACTTAGGACTCAGGCAGCTTCCTCCCGTCCCCTCTGTCCACCATGACTTTCTGGAACTGGTTAAAGCAAGGGTGGCCACTGCAGATGTCAACGCCCTATGAAACCCCTGGGGGTCAGTGACCTGCCTTGCCGCTGGCTCCAGAAGGGGAGTTTCAGGCCAGACCCAGTCATCCAGCAACTTCAGGGCATGCTAAGACTGGACTTCAAAAATTCCAAGAGCCCCAGGTCCCACCGCTAGGCCCAGCCGGGACAAGAACCCCAAAGCAGTTAAGGGGTAGGCCTTCCTACTTTCAAGCCATCTCGCCGCCACGCCCACCCGAGGGAAGCGGGCAGGATTCGCCCAAGACCTCCCCAGAAGCAGTTGGGGGCGCCAGGAGCCGGGGCAACCCCCCTTCCAACGCCCGTGGCGAAACCATCTGGAGGGGAGGCGGCTTTACGGTGGCGAGGGGTGTCTCTGAAGACCCCGGAAGGGAGGGCGAAGTTTCTGCCTGCAGGAGGAAACTTACCTGCAAATTGCGTTTCCAAAAGCAAGCAAACTGATCACAATTTAGAGAAAACCGGACGGGGGCGGTATTTAGCCCACCTCCCTCAGTATCTTTCGACCCTCAAAAGTCCCAGGAAGTGAGAAGAGGGTTTCAAAGTTCAAGCTCCGTTGCAGACGTTGGATTTTTCTGGGGGGAGGGGTGACCAGCCTGGGCTGAAGACCCCTCCCCAGGCCGCAGAGTCCAGCAAATCCCACCCCGAGAAAGGCCCTCCCCGACCCCTCCGCCCCTGGGGTGCCCCAGGACTCGGTGGACACCGCCCCCCAGCTCAACTGAGGGACCCCCGCCACTCACCGCGGTCAACTGGACGTCCCAGGCACAATAACTGCGGCTTCCAGACCAGCCTTGAAACCGTCAGGGCCGGGGCGGGGCTGGCTTTTACTGCACGGTGGGTTGGGGGCGCAAGGGAGTGACGGGCGAGAGAACCAATCAGGTTGAGGGAATGCCTGCGCCAGGCCCGCCCCTCTCCTCCCTAGCCCGCCTCCACTAGGCCCCGCCCCTCGCCAAGTCACTTAAGAAGTACGCGAAGGACTACACGCCCTGAAGGGGAGGGGGCACTCCTGGACCACGCCTGTCCCAGTCACGGGACCCCCCGCTCCGCAGCTGGGGACCCTATGAAGTTGGCCCTGGGAGGTGAGTGCGATCGGGGCGCCGCACGGGTGCTGGGATTCCCTAGGTCGCCCATTTCCCCTATGGCCAAACTGAGGCTGCTAGAACCCCAGGAGAGTTGCAGGGTGACCTTCGCCAGCGCGTCAGGCGCCAGGCCCTCCACCATGGGCTGCAACCCAGCTATATATATATACATACACACCCTTTTTTTTTTTCGAGACGCAGTCTCGCTCTGTCATTAAGGCTGGAGTGCAGTGGCATGACCTTGGCTCACTGCAGCCTCCACCTCCTGGGTTCAAGAGATCCTTCTGCCTTAGCCTCCTGAGTAGCTGGGGTTACAGACACGTGCCACCAGGCCTGGCTAATTTTTGTATTTTTGGTAGAGACGGGGTTTCACCATGTTGGCCAGGCTGGTCTCGAACTCCTGACCTCAAGGGATCTGCCCGCCTGGGCCTCCCAACGTGCTGGGATCACAGGTGTGAGCCACCGCACCCGGCCCAACCCAGCTATATGAGCGACTTGAACCACCACAGGGAACTCATCCAGCCTCCAGCCCGACCTGCCCAGCATCAGACCTCCCAACACTATATTGACTTTTTATCATCCCTGTTTTGTGGAGGAGGAAACTGAGGCCTGGAGAGGGTCAGCCAGGGGCAAGGCAGCCGTCAGGTTCCAGGCTCTGTGACTGCTGGATCAACCTCTTCCTGAAGCTGCCTCTGCCTGGATTTTACCCCGCCCCTCTCCACCACCCAAATTCTTTATCTTCTTGGTCTATAAACCAAGGTCTCAATCTCAGATGGCCCTAGGGGACAAGGAGGAGATGAATATTTCTGCTGAGGAGGTGGCAGTGATGCTCTGCTTAGAGGGGCAGGGGAGAGCAGTGTCCTATGGGAGACCCACCTGGGGAGTCACAGATCCACAGGAAGTTCAAGCCGTAGACATGTCCTGCCTGTTAGGGAACAACAGGGGCTGTGTCCAGTCCAGGGGCCACCGGTTTGCCACTTCTGCTAAATTATTTGAATAGAATGAAGCTTCTGGTAGCTTTAGAAAGAACATGGGAAAAATTGGGTGTCTGTGACTGCATTTTTCTGGGGGGTGGGTGAGGACAGGGTCTATGCTAGCACTGTCCAATAGAACTTTCTGCAATGTTAAGAGTGTTCTAGAAATGTGTGCCATCCAACACTGTAGCCAAAAGCACCATGTGGATAATGCACAGTGAGAAGCTGAATGTTTAAATTTTTTTTTTTTTTTTTTTTTTTTTTTGAGACAGAGTCTTGCTCTGTCACCCAGGCTGGAGTGCAATGGTGCAATCTCGACTCACTACAACCTCTACCTCCCGGGTTCAAGCGGTTCTCCTGCCTCAGCCTCCCAAGTAACTGGGATTACAGGTGCGTGCCACCACACCCGGCTAATTTTTGTATTTTTGGTAGAGATGAGGACTCACCATGTTGGCCAGGCTGGTCTCAAACTCCTGGCCTCAAGTGATCCACCTGCCTTGGCCTCCTAAAGTGCTGGGATTACAAGTGTGAGACACTGCACTTGTCCTGAATGTTTAAATTTAAGTAACTTCAGGCAGTTAGTGAGATTCTCAAGTGAATCTGAGACCGCATTCCTTGACATTTGTAACAGACTTTTTCCTTCTCATTCACTCATTCAACCATATTTATGGAGTCCTTGCACTGGGCACAGCGGTGAGCTAAACAGATAAGAATTCCAGCCCTCGTGACACTCACTAACCAGTGCGAGAGACGAACAAGGAACAAGATAAGTGAGTGAACTTTACAATGGGTCACGTGGTAGGACAGCAAAGGAAAAGACGAATGTGGGGGCTGCAGGGTTTTTGTTCTTGTTTTTTGTTTTTGAGACGGAGTCTCACTCTGTCACCCAGACTGGAGTGCAGTGGCACGATCTTGGCTCACTGCAACCTCCGCCTCCCACGTTCAAGCAATTCTCGTGCCTCGACCTCCCAAGTGGCTGGGATTACAGGCCTGTGCCACCATGCCTGGCCAATTTTTGTATTTTTTTTAGTAGAGACAGGGCTTCACCATGTTGGCCAAGCTGGTCTTGAACTCCTGACCTCACGTGATCCACCAGCCCTGGCATCCCAAGGTGCTGGATTACAGGCGTGAGCCACTGCACCTGATGGGGCTGCAGTTTTTTGTAGGGAGGTCAGAGGAGGCCTTTCTGAGTGACATCCAAGAAGAGAAGAGAGAGAGGTCAGGAGGGAACCATGTCCAGTTAGGGGGAACAGCATTCCAGGCAGCAGGCACAGTCCATGCAAAGGCCCTGAGGCAGGACTGCACCCGGCACCTAGAACAGCGAGGAGGGCCCTGTGGCTGGAGTAGAGTGAGTGAGAGGGAGGGAGGAGGGGAGGGCAGGGATGGCTCAGAGAGGGGAAGTGACTCATCCAAGATTCAAGGTCAGTGGGAGATTTGCCTGGTAACCCTCAGCTTCTTGGTGGCCTTGAGTAACAAAATAACTCTGGTCTAGGGGATGAGCCCTGGTGATTTTGCCAAACGCCCTTTTTTTTTTTTTTTTTTTGAGACAGAGTCTCACTCTGTCGCCCAGGCTGGAGTGCGGTGGCGCAATCTCGGCTCACTGCAAGCTCCACCTCCCGGGTTCACGCCATTCTCCTGCCTCAGCCTCCCGAGTAGCTGGGACTACAGGCACCCGCCACCATGCCTGGCTAATTTTTTTGTATTTTTAGTAGAGACGGGGTTTCACCATGTTGGCTAGGATGGTCTCGATCTCCTGACCTTGTGATCTGCCCGCCTCGGCCTCCCAAAGTGCTGGGATTACAGGCATGAGCCACCATGCCCAGTCTTTTTTTTTTTTTTGAGACAGTCATCTCCCAGGCTTTCGGTTCTTCTTGAGGGCAACATCTGCCGAGAAGTCCCCGCCTGGCCTCCCACAGCCCCAGGGTGAGAGGTAAGAAATAGCTACTGTGGGTGTGGGCCCAGCTACTCGGGAGGCTGAGGCAGGAGAATCACTTGAACCCGGGAGGCGGAGGTTGCAGTGAGCCGAGAATGCACCACTGCACTCCAGCCTGGGCAACAAGAGTGAAACTCCATCTCAAAAAACAAAAAAGAAAAAAAGAAAGAAATAGCTACAGTTGGCTGGGCAAGGTGGCTCACTCCTGTAATCCCAGCACTTTGGGAAGCCAAGGTGGACAGATCACTTGAGCTCAGGAGTTCAAGACCAACCTGGCCAATATGGTGAAATCCTGTCTCTACCAAAAATGCAAAAATTAGCCTGGTATACAATTAGATACCATCTCACACCAGTTAGAATGGCGATCATTAAAAAGTCAGGAAACAACAAGTGCTGGAGAGGATGTGGAGAAATAAGAACACTTTTACACTATTGGTGGGACTGTAAACTAGTTCAACCATTGTGGAAGACAGTGTGGTGATTCCTCAAGGATCTAGAACTAGAAATACCATTTGACCTAGACATCCCATTACTGGGTATATACCCAAAGGATTATAAATCATGCTGCTATGAAGATACATGCACACATATGTTTATTGCGGCACTATTCAGAATAGCAAAGGCTTGGAACTAACCCAAATGTCCATCAATGACAGACTAGATTAAGAAAATGTGGCACATATACACCATGGAATACTATGCAGCCATAAAAAAGGATGAGTTCATGTCCTTTGTAGGGACATGGATGCAGCTGGCAACCATCATTCTCAGCAAACTATCACAAGGACAGAAAACCAAACACCGCATGTTCTCACTCATAGGTGGGAATTGAACAATGAGAACACTTTTACACAGGGTGGAGAACATCACACACCGGGGCCTATTGTGGGGAGGAGGGTAGGGGGAGGGATGGCATTAATACCTAGTGTAAATGATGAGTTAATGGGTGCAGCACACCAACATGGCACATGTATACATATGTAACAAACCTGCACGTTGTGCATACCCTAGAACTTAAAGTATTAAAAAAAAAAAAAATTAGCCGGGTATGGTGACCCATGCCTGTAATCCCAGCTTCTCCACAGACTGAGGTGGAAGGATCGCTTGAGACTGGAGGGGTGGAGGTTGCAGTGAGCCAAGATTGCACCACTACACTCCAGCCTGGGTAACAGAGCAAGACCCTGTCTCAAAAACGAAAATGTGATAGCTGCTGTTTTCTGGGCTATTTCATTACATTATTCAGCAGCCTGATTCCCATTTTCTTTTAATTTTTATTTATTTATTTATTTTTGAGACAGAGTCTTGCTCTGTCGCCCAGGCTGGAGTGCAGTGGCACGATCTCGGCTCACTGCAAGCTCCACCTTCCAGGTTCCCGCAATTCTCTGCCTCAGCCTCCTGAGTAGCTGGGACTACAGGCACCCACCACAATGCCTGGGTAATTTTTTGAATTTTTAGTAGAGGCGGGGTTTCACCATGTTGGCCAGGCAGATCTTGAACTCCTTGACCTCGAGATCCACCCGCCTCAGCCTTCCAAAATGTTGGGATTATAGGCGTGAATCACCGCGCCTGGCACTATTTATTTATTTACTTATTATCGTTATTATTTTTTGAGTTGGAGTCTCGCTCTGTCGCCCAGGCTGGAGTGCAGTGGCGCAATCTCGGCTCACTGGAAGCTCCACCTCCCGGGTTCATGCCATTCTCCTGCCTCAGCCTCCCGAGTAGCCAGTGACCACACCTGGTTAATTTTTTTTTTTTATTTTTAGCAGAAATGGGGTTTCACCGTATTAGTCACGATGGTCTCGATCTTCTGACCTCGTGACCCACCCGCCTCAGCCTCCCAAAGTGCGGGATTATAGGCATGAGCCACGGCATCCGGCCTATTATTAATATTATTATTATTATTTTTTTTTTGAGACAGAGTCTCGCTTTGTCACCCAGGCTGGAGTGCAGTGGCACGATCTCGGCTCACTGCAAGCTCCGCCTCCCAGGTTCACACCATTCTCCTGCCTCAGCCTCCAAGTAGCTGGGACTACAGGCGTGCACCACCACACCCGGCTAATTTTTTGTATTTTTAGTAGAGACGGGGTTTCACCGTGTTAGCCAGGATGGTCTCAATCTCCTGACCTCGTGATCCGCCCGCCTCAGCCTCCCAAAGTGCTGGGATTACAGGCATGAGCCACCGCGCCCAGCCCTATTATTTTTTTTGAGACAGAGTCTCACTGTGTTGCCTAGGCTGGAGTGCAGTGGCGTGATCTCGACTCACTGCAACCTCTGCCTCCCGGGTTCAAGCGATTCTCCTGCCTCAGCCTCCCAAGTAGCTTGGATTACAGGTATGCGCCACCACACTCGGCTAATTTTTGTATTTCCAGTAGAGACAGGGTTTTGCCATGTGGGCCAGGCTGGTCTCGAACTCCTGACCTCAGGTGATCCACCCGCCTCAGCCTCCCAAAGTGCTGGGATTACAGGCATGAGCCACTGCGCCCAGAAAGTCTTTGTTTTTGACATTTTCTACTCCTTTTCTTTCCTTCCCTCTCCACCTCCTCCCAATTCTAGGACTCCTAGTTCTTTCTCTCTGAGAGTAGGGGAACGGCGGTGAGCATACTGCCACAAGGTGGCACTGCTGGCCCCACATGGGGGGGGGGGGGTCCCTGCCTGGCACAGGTGTTCCCTGTCTCTCCTCTGACCCTTCCTTCCCTCCATCCATCCATCCGTTTTCAAGCATGTCCTATTGAGTGTGAGCCAGGCCGGCAATTCACTGAATATGCAGTCATTCAACAAATAATTATTAAGCACCTGCTCTGTGCCACACTGTGCTGGGCAGCCCTGGAGACAGACACGGGATGGCAGGATTGTATTAAGATTTTTGGGACCTGGCCGGGTGCGGTGGCTCACGCCTGTAATCCCAGCACTTTGGGAGGCTGAGGCGTGTGGATCACCTGAGGTTAGGAGTTCGAGACCAGCTTGAACAATATGGTGAAACTCCATCTCTACTAAAAGTACCCAAAAGAGGCCGGGCGCGGTGGCTCAAGCCTGTAATCCCAGCACTTTGGGAGGCCGAGACGGGCGGATCACAAGGTCAGGAGATCGAGACCATCCTGGCTAACACAGTGAAACCCCGTCTCTACTAAAAAACATACAAAAAACTAGCCAGGTGAGGCGGCGGGCGCCTGTAGTCCCAGCTACTCGGGAGGCTGAGGCAGGAGAATGGCGTAAACCTGGGAGGCGGAGCTTGCAGTGAGCTGGGATCCAGCCACTGCACTCCAGCCTGGGAGACAGAGCGAGACTCCGTCTCAAAAAAAAAAAAAAAAATTAGCCAGGCATGGTGGCGCGTGTCTGTAATCCCAGCTACTCGGGAGCCTGAGACAGGAGAATTGCTTGAACCCAGGAGTCAGAGGTTGCAGCAAGCCAAGCTCATGCCACTGCACTCTAGCCTCAGCAATGGAGCGAGACTCTGTCTCAAAAAAAAAAAAAAAAGACTTGGGGCCAGCTGTGATGGCTCAGGCCTGTAATCCCAGCACTTTGGGAGGCTGAGGAGGGTGGATCACCTGAGGTCAGGAGTTCGAGACCAGCCTGGCCAATGAAGAGCAACCCTCTCTCTATTAAAAATACAAAATTGGCCAGGTGTGGTGGCTCACGCCTGCAATCCCAGCACTTTGGGAGGCTGAGGCAGGCGGATCACGCGGTCAGGAGATTGAGACCATCCTGGCTAACACGGTGAATCCCAGTCTCTACTAAAAATACAAAAATTAGAGAGAGGGTTTCTCTTCATTGGCCAGGCTGGTCTCGATCTCCTGACCTTATTATCTGCCCCCCTCAGCCTCCCAAAGTGCTGGGATTACAGGCGTGAGCCACTGCTCCCGGACCCTATTTTTTTTTTAAGGCGAAGTCTAGCTCTGTCACCCAGGTTGGAGTACAATGGCGCCATCTTGGGTCATTGTAGCCCCCGCCTCCTGGGTTCAAGGGATTCTCCTGCCTCAGCCTCCTGAGTAGCTGGGATTACAGGTGCGTGTGACCACACCCGGCTCATTTCTATATTCTAATTTTTTTAAGTTTTATTTATTTATTTATTTGAGACAGAGTCTCACTCCGTCATCTGAGCTGGAGTGCGGTGGCGTGATCTCAGCTCACTACAACCTTCACTTCCTGGTTTCAAGCAATTCTCCTGCCTTAGCCTCCCGAGTAGCTGGAATTATAGGCGCCCGCCAACATGCCCAGCCAATTTTTGTATTTTTAGTAGAGGCGGGGTTTCACCACGTTGGCCAGGCTGGTCTCAAACTGCTGGCCTCAAGTGATCTGCCCACCTCGACCTCCCATGGTACTGGGATTACAGGCATGAGCCACCACGCCTGGCCAGGGCCTGGTCTTTGTCTTGGGAGCAATGGGCAGCAATGTTGGATTCAGAGCAGGGGAGGGCCCTCATCAGGCCTCTGGGGAAGGGGCCTGTGAGATGCAGGGACTGGCAGGGGCCTGGGGAATCTGCGGGGGCCAGTGGGAGGTGATGGTCCGTGGAGGGTCTGCAGGGGGTGCGGGCAGAGGAGAGACTGCACACGGAAAGTGGACAGGTGAGGCTGACACAGGCCTTGGGTTAGGGGTTCAGGGGACAGGGCCAACCTTGAGGCAGGGACCCAGCAGAGGAGCACGTTGGGGGATAAGGATGAGGATGAACTCAGTTCGCCTCTTCCAGAACCCCTGTCCTAAGGTTGCAGGGTTAGCAAATAAAAATACAGGACACCTGGTCGAATGCAAATCTCAGCTACACTTTTTTTTTTTTTTGAGACGAAGTCTCGCACTGAGCCCAGGCTGGAGTGCAGTGGCACGATCTCGGCTCACTGCAAGCTCTGCCTCCCGGGTTCATGCCATTCTCCTGCCTCAGCCTCCTGAGTAGCTGGGACTACAGGCACCCAGCACCACGCCCGGCTAATTTTTTTGTATTTTCAGTAGAGACGGGGTTTCACTGTGTTAGACAGGATGGTCTGGATCTTTTGACCTCATGATCCACCTGCCTCGGCCTCTCAAAGTGCTGGGATTACAGGTGTGAGCCACCGTGCCCGGCCTTTTTTTTTTCTTTTGAGACAGGGTCTGGCTCTGTTGCTCAGGCTGGAGTGCAGTGGTGCAATCAGGATGCAGCCTCAACATCCCAGACTTAAGCAATCCTCCTACCTCAGCCTCCCAAGTAGCTGAGAAGATGGGTGCATGCCATCACATCTGGCTAATTTTTGTATTTTTCATACAGGTGGGAGTCCCACCATGTTGCCCAGGCTGGTCTTAAACTCCTGGACTCAAGTAATCCTTCCACCTTGGCCTCCCAAAGTGCTGGGATTACAGGGGTGAGCCACCATGCCTGGCCATGTGAATAATTTATAGCATAAGTATGTTCTGAATATTTTGACACATACCTATGCTAAAAAATGTTCATTTAATGGAGTTCAGTGGCTCACACCTGTAATTCCAGTGCTTTGGGAGACCGAGGCAGGAAGATTGCTTGAGCCCAGGAGGTCAGGGCTGCCATGAACTATGATGGCACCACTGTGCTCCAGCCTGGGTGACAGAGCAAGACCTTGTCTCAAAATAATAATAATAATAATAATAATTCGTTTTGGCCAGGCACAGTGGCTCATGCCTGTAATCTCAGCATTTTGGGAGGCCGAGGTGGGCAGATCACTTGAGATCAGGAGCTGGAGACCAGCCTGGCCAACAAGGTGAAACCCCGTCTCTGCTAAAAATACAAAAATTAGCCGCTGGGCGTGGTGGCATACATTTGTAATTTTGGCTACTTGGGAGACTGAGGCAGGAGAATCCCTTGAACCTGGGAGGCGGAGGTTGCAGTCAGCCAAGATCGTGCCACCGCGCTCCAGCCTGGGTGACAGAGGGAGACTCTGTCTCAAAAAATAGCAATAATGGCTGGGCGCGATGGCTCACACCTGTCATCCCAGCACTTTGGAAGGCCGAGGGGACGGGGGTGGATCACCTGAGGTCAGGAGTTCGAGACCAGCCTCACCAACATGGTGAAACCCTGTCTCTACTAAAAATACAAAAAATTAGCTGGACGTGGCCGGGCACAGTGGCTCAAGCCTGTAAGCCCAGCACTTTGGGAGGCCGAGGCGGGTGGATCACGAGGTCAGGAGATCGAGACCATCTGGCTAACACAGTGAAACCCCGTTTCTACTAAAAATACACAAAATTAGCCGGGCGCGGTGGCAGGCGCCTGTAGTCCCAGCTACTCGGGAGGCTGAGGCAGGAGAATGGCGTGAACCTGGGAGGCGGAGCTTGCAGTGAGCCGAGATCTCGCCACTGCACCATTCCAGCCTGGGCGACCGAGCGAGACTCCGTCTCAAAAAAAAAAAAAAAAATTAGCTGGACGTGATGACATGCACCTGTAATCTCTGTGCTCGGGAAACTGAGGCAGGAGACTCGCCTGAACCCGGGAAGTGGAGGTTGCAGTGAGCCGAGATTGCGCCGTTGCACTCCATCCTGGGCAACAAAAGTGAAACTCCGTCTCAAAACAAAAACAAAAACAAAAAGTAATAATAACAACAACAATAATTCATTTAACTGCCTGTCTTGTAATTAACCTGGCAACTCAGCCAGGCCTTGTCCACGTTGTCCCCCGCCACACTGTGGCTCCTGCGACCGGGTGGACACCTGACCAGCTGTGGCCCAACGGTGAGAAGGCAGAGGATTTTGTCTCTGGCAATTTGGGCTCGCTGCAGGAAGCCAGGGGTCTTTTAACATGCAGGCCCTGGCCCATCCCCACCCCCAGGCCCTCATGGCGCCAGCTGCCCGCTGCCCCCTGCGAGGCGGTGGCGGGTGTGGGGGAGGGGAGCAGCTCTGAGACCCACTGTCCTCTCTTCTAGGCCAGGAGTGTCCTACTGGTTCACATGCCCATCCGTGGACTGCCCGGAGGGACCACAGGCCAGGCCTCCACCTGGCCATTGTCTCCTGGTGGCCCGTCCGGCTCTGAGCCGACATTTAAGACTTCCTGGGCCTCCCTCGCGTCCTGCAGGCAGTCAAGCAGATTCCTTGTCCATGTCCGGGAAGGACGGAGGCCCGGGGCAGCTGTCTGGGAATCAGATCCCATGGGGCCGTGCGACTCCATTCCTTGGGGCCGCAGCCATCCCCCCCAGCCAACCCCTCCCTGGAAAGCCGTGTCCAGGGTGGCCAGGCCTGGCGGCTCTGGGCACAGCCCTCCTGGTGCCAGCTGCCAGGATGTGCCAGCCGCGTTGGCGGGGAGAGAACAGGCCGTTCTTGGCTCTCTCGGCTGCCTCTTTGTTCCCGGGCGGAGGTGGGGGGCTGTTGTCCTGGCAACCAGCCCCTTTTCCTCAACACAGTCACCCGAGGTGAAAACTGGGGGCACCTCAGGCCTGGGGGTTTGGGTCAGGGAAGGTCCCTGGTCACCTAAGGTGGCCGAGGAGTTCCCTCCTTCCCGCCGGCCCGGCTTCCTCGGAGTTCATATTTCCCGGACGATGAGGGAGGCCGGGTCACCCCCCCCCTTTTGGGGATTGGAATGCCGGAGGTGGTGGCAGCAGGGGGTGGACGTTCCTGGCGGGGCAGGCACCGTGGTGGTGGTGGCAGCTGCTAGTCCCCTGCCTGTCCCACGTCCCCCAAGTGGGAGGCTGCAGCTGGTGTGGGTGACTTTGGTTCCCGGGGCGGGGGAGGGTTATTTTGGGAGTGGGGGCCAGGGAGAATGAGAGGCCCCTCCACGGGGGCAGGAAGTGGGGCGGCCCCAGCTGCATTCTCCCGTTGGCCCACCTGGCGTGGCGGGTACCGCCGCTGTTGCACAGGAAGTGTCCTCAACGCCCGCCTGTGTGGTCCACTGAGTCTAGGGCCTGGAGGCGGGAGGCAGCTGGCGAGGAGGGGGCAGGGACCCGCTGGCGGTGCTGCAGAGCAGATCAGAATCTTCCAGAAGAGTCCCACTGGGGTAATGATGGCGCCTATGGAGTGAGTGGTGACTTGGGTTCAGGCCATTTATATGCATTGGCTGGTTTAATCCGGTGTCTTCCGGAGGAGGGCGCTAGGAATGAATTCCCCTTTTACACATGGAGAAACCGAGGCTCAGAAACAAGTAACTGGCCCAAAGTCATTTAGCAAATAAACAGCTGACACCAGGCGTGGTGGCTCACGCCTGTAATCCTAGCACTTCCGGAGGCCGAGGCAGGTGACTCACCTGAGGTCAGGAGTGTGAGACCAGCCTGGACAACACAGTGAAACCCCATCTCTACTAAAAATACAAAAATTGGCTGGATGTAGTGGCTGATGCCTGTAATCCCAGCACTTCAGGAGGCCGAGGCGGGTGAATCACCTGAGGTAGAGGAGTGTGAGACCAACCTGGACAACATGGTGAAACCCTGTCTCTACTGAAAATACAAAACTCAGCCAGGTGTGGTGGTGGGTGCCTGTAACCCCAACTACTTGGGAGGCCGAGGCACGAGAATCGCTTGAACACAGGGCAGGGGTGGAGGTTGCGGTGAGCCGAGATTGCACCACTGCCCTCCAGCCTCCGCAACAGCAAGACTCCGTCTCAAAACAACAACAAGCAGCAGAGGCTGGGCGCGATGGCTCATGCTTATAATCCCAGCACTTTGGGAGGCTGAGGTGGGTAGATTGAGCCCAGGAGCTTGAGGTTAAGTGAGCTATGATAGGACCACTGCGCTTCACTCTGGGTGACAGAGCGAGACCCCATCTCACAGCAAAAAATAATGATAATAATTAATAAATAAACATCAGAACTGGGATTCTCATGCATAGCATTTACTATCAGATCTATTAACGCCACAGAGGCCTCCAAGTGTATACTGTACAGTGTAGCTCTCAACCAGGGGTGAATCTGCCCGCCAGGGCACACCGGGTGATGTCTGGGGACATTTGTGGTTGTCACAACTGGGGGTTGCTCCTGGTATGGAGTGGGTGGAGGCCAGGGATGCTGCTCAGCACCCTTCACTGCCCAGGATGGCCCCGCCACAGAGAAGGAATCCACCCCTAATGTAGAGTTATGCGCAGTGGCTCACGACGGGCATGGTGGCTCATGCCTATAAGCCCAGCACTTTGGGAGGCCGAGGCAGGCAGAGCACTTGAGGTCAGGAGTTCAGGACCAGCCAGGCCAACATGGTGAAACGTTGCCTCTACTAAAAATACAAAAATTAGCCAGCCGTAGTGGCATGTACCTGTAATCCCATCCACTCGGGAGGCCGAGTCAGGAGAATTGCTTGAACCTGGGAGGTGGAGGTTGCAGTGAGCCGAAATCACACAACTGCACTCCACCCTGGTTGACAGAGTGAGACTCCATCTTAAAAATACCTACATACATACACACATTTCCCATCCTGGGGTCGTTCATATCAGCCTAACTGTCAGAGTTTAGGCAAGCAGTGAGCATCCACAGTGGTTCACATCACCAATTTGGTTGAACTGGTTTCAAGTCCTGGCTCTGCAATGAGTTTGCTGTGTGACCTTAGGCAAATCAATGAACCTCTCTGATCCTCAGTTCCTGGGTAGTGGTATCTTCCTCAGGGGTTGCTGTCTGGACTACATGAGATGATGCAGGTAATGGGCTTAAGACAGTGTCATGCTTAAAGCAAGGGCCCAATAAATGTGACCTAGATCACTATTGTTACTATTCAACCAACAAACTTTCTTTTTTTTTTTTGAGACAGAGTCTCGCTCTGTTGCACAAGCTGGATTCAAGCGATTCTCATGCCTCAGCCTCCCGAGTAGCTGGGATTACAGACATGCGCCACCACACCTGGCTAATTTTTGTATTTTTAGTAGAGACTGGGTTTCGCCATGTTGGCCAGGCTGTCCTGAACTTCCGACCTCAGGTAATTTGCCTGCCTCTGCCTCCTAAAGTGCTGGGATTACAGGCATGAACCACTGCCCCGGCCTAGGAAATTTAAAATTACATTTGTGGCCAGGTGTGGTGGCTCACACTTGTAATCCCAGCACTTTGGGAGGCCAAGATGGGAGCATCACTTGAGGTCAGGAGTTCAAGACCAGCCTGGACAACACAGCGAGACCCCCGTCTCTATTTGAAGAAAAAAATAATAAAATAAAATTACATTTGTGGCTCTCATGATCACTAGCATTGGCTGAGAGGAAGAAATATAAATGAATTGACTGAATGCAGTGGCTCTTGCCTACAATCACAATACTTTGGGAGGCCGAGGCAGGAGGATTGCTGGATCCCATGAGTTCAAGACCAGCCTGGGCAACATCGAAAGACCCCATCTCTACGAGAAACTTTTTTTTTTTTTTTTTTTTTTTTTTTGAGATGGAGTCTCACGCTGTTGCCCAGGCTGGAGTGCAGTGGCACGATCTCGGCTCACTGCAAGCTCCGCCTCCTGGGTTCCCGCCATTCTCCTGCCTCAGCCTCCTGAGTAGCTGGGACTACAGGCGCCCGCCACCGCGCCCGGCTAATTTTTTGTATTTTTAGTACAGACGGGGTTTCACTGTGGTCTCGATCTCCTGACCTTGTGATCCGCCCGCCTCGGCCTCCCAAAGTGCTGGGATTACAGGCTTGAGCCACCGCGCCCGGCCTCTACGAGAAACTTTTAAAAAGAAGTAGATGCCGGGTGCAGTGACTTATGCCTGTAATCCCAGCACTTTGGGAGGCAGAATTGGATGGATCACGAGGTCAGGATTTCGAGACCAGCATGGCCAATATGGTGAAATGGTGAAACCTCATCTCTACTAAAAATACAAAAATTAGCTGGGCATGGTGGCGGGTGCCTGTAATCCCAGCTACTCAGGAGGCTGAGCAGGAGAATTGCTTGAACCAGGGAGGCAGAGGTTGCAGTTAGCCAAGATTGAGCCACTGCATTCCAACCTGGGTAACAGAACGAGACTCCATCTCAAAAAAAAAAAAAAAAAAAGAAAGAAAGAAAAGGAGACATTAATCCCGTGGGGCGTGGTGGTTTATGCCTGCAATCCCAGCACTTTGGGAGGCCAAGGCGGGCGGATCACTTGAGGTCAGAAGTTTGAGACCAGCCTGGCCAACATGGTGGAACTCCATCTCTACTGAAAATACAAAAATTAGGCGGGCATGATGGCATCCACCTCTAATCCCAGTTACTCAGAAGACTAGGGCAGGAGAATCATTGGAACCCAGGAGGCGGAGGTTGCAGTACGTGGTGGCACATGCCTGTAATCCCAGCTACTCAGGAGGCTAAAGCAGGAGAATTCCTTGAACCTGGGAGGCAGAGGTTGTGGTGAGCCAAGATCATGCCATTGCACTCCAGCCTGGGCAATAAGAGGGAAACTCCATCTCAAAAAAAAAAAAAAAAAAAAAAAAAAAAAAAAAAAGGGCCAGGCACAGTGGCTCATGCCTGTAATCCCAGCACTTCAGGAGGCCGAGGCAGGTGGATGAGGAGGTCAAGAGCTTGAGACCATCCTGGCCAACATGGTGAAACCCCAGCTCTACTAAAAATTCAAAAATTAGCCGGGTGTGGTGACAGGCATCTGTAATTCCAGGTATTAGGGAGGCTGAGGCAGGAGAATCGCTTGAACCCAGGAGGCGGAGGTTGTAGTGAGCCGAGATCGCACCACTGCACTCCAGCCTGGCAACAAAGTGAGACGCTGTCTCAAATAAATTAAATAAATAAATAAACTAAATGTCTTGGTTCCACCCTATGGAGAGGCTGGGTCTTCCAGAATCTTCTGGAATGTGGCAGGGGCCACCATTTAAGTGCAAATGTGTCGTGGCTGCAGGGTTGACAGACACCCTGCAGCAAGAGGGAGGGAGGTACCAGTATGTTGCTGTTGGAAGGTGGTTGGAGAAGTATTTCAGGGCCATTTTCCCAAGAAGACAAACCCTGGACCACTCTTTTTAAAATTTAATTTAATTTAATTTTACTATTATTAAGAAAAATTGGCCAGACGAGGTGGCTCACGCCTGTAATCCCAGCACTTTGGGAGGCCGAGGCGGGCAGATCATGAGGTCAGGAGATCGAGACCATCCTGGCTAACACGGTGAAACCCTGTCTCGGCCGGGCGCGGTGGCTCAAGCCTGTAATCCCAGCACTTTGGGAGGCCGAGGCGGGTGGATCACGAGGTCAGGAGATCGAGACTATCCTGGCTAACATGGTGAAACCCCGTCTCTACTAAAAATACAAAAAACTAGCCGGGCGTGGTGGCGGGCGCCTGTAGTCTCAGCTACTTGGGAGGCTGAGGCGGGAGAATGGCGTGAACCCGGGAGGCGGAGCTTGCAGTGAGCCGGGATCACGCCACTGCACTCCAGCCTGGGAGACACAGCGAGACTCCGTCTCAAAAAAAAAAAAAAAAAAAAAAAAAAAGAAACCCTGTCTCTACTAAAATACAAAAAACTAGCCAGGCGTGGTGGCGGGCGCCTGTAGTCGCAGCTACTCAGGAGGCTGAGGCAGGAGAATGGCGTGAACCCGGGAGGCGGAGCTTGCAGTGAGCCAAGATTGTACCACTGCATTCCAGCCTGGGCAGCAGAGCTAGACTCCATCTCAAAAAAAAAAAAAAAAGAAAAATTTAAAAATAGACGCAGGGTCTCGCTATGTTGGCCAGGCTGGTCTCAAACTCCTGACCCTAAGACATCTGCCCACCTTGGCCTCCCAAAGTGCTTGGATTATAGGCGTGAGCCACCACACCCAGCCTCAGCCACTGTTTCATTTCAGGCATGCAGGGCCTTGCAGGCGAAGCCAGGCCTTTTGAATTTTACTGTGTGTCAGCATGCCTGGCTAATTTTTGTAGTTTTTGTATAGATGGGTTTTCTCCATGTTGGTCAGGCAGGTCTTAACCTCCTGACCTTAAGTGATCTACCTGCCTCAGCCTCCCAAAGTGCCGGTATTATAGATGTAAGCCACTGCGCCTGGCCATCAGTGAATGATTTTTAAGCATAACTATATTCTAAATATTGCATGGGATATACTTACACTAAATATTTCTATTGTTCCTCTAAAATCCAATTTAGGTTGGGCACGGTGTCCCAGGAGGCTGAGGCAGGAGAATCGCTTGAATCCAGGAGGTGGAGGCTGCAGTGAGCCAAGATCAAACCACTGAACTCCAGCCTGGGAGACAGAGGGAGACTCCATGTCAAAAACAACACAAAACCAAAAAAGGTGGACCAGAGCAGGGTAGAGGCAGGGGAAGGGGAGAAGTGGGAGATTCTGGGAAGTGTGGACACAGAAGCCCTATGGCTTATGGATGGATTGCACGTGGGCAGATGGCACAGGCCCATCACTAGGAAGACTTTGGCATTGGTCCCAAGTGTGGGGGAGGAAGCCTAAGCTGCTGTAGGCAGAGGAGACACAGGATCCAACTCGGGTATGAGACCCACAGAGCAGCCCCGGGGCTCTACAGCAACCTCTGTGAATTATACCAGCACACAGTTTCTCCTCCTTTTTACTGTGATATCGTGGGTGTTTTTTTTTTTTTTATTTTTTATTTTTTTCCAGACAGGGTCTTGCTCTGTCACCCAGGCTGGAGAGAAGTGGCATGATCATGGCTCACTGCAGCCTCGACCTCCCGGGCTCAAGTGATCCTCCTGCCTCAGCCTCCCGAATAGCTGGGACTACAGGTGTGTGCTACTACAGCCAGCTAATTTTTCATATACATATATACGTATATGATCCTGTCATATATGCATATATACACATATACACATATATACACACACATATATACACATATATACATATACACGCATATATACATATACACACATATACACATATACATATATACACATATATACATATATACACATATGCACATATACATATATACACATATACACACATGTATACACGTATACACACATATATACACATACACATATATACATATACACACACATACACATATGTACATATATTCATATAAACACATATACATATATATACACACACATATATATGTATATATGTATATTTACACTGACTCTTGCACTGTCACCCAGGCTGGAGTGCAGTGGCATGATCTCGGCTCACTGCAACCTCAGCCTCCCAGGTTCAAGAGATTCTCCTACCTCAGCCTCCTGAGCAGCTGGGATTACAGGTGAGCACCATCACGCCCAGCTAATTTTTTTTTTTTTGGAGGCAGAGTCTTGCACTGTCACCCAGGCTGGAGTTCAGTGGCGTGATCGCGGCTCATTGCAAGCTCCGCCTCCCTGGTTCATGCCATTCTCCCTCCCCAGCCTCCCAAGTAGCTGGGACTACAGGTGCCCACCACCACGCCCGGCTAATTTTCCTTTTGTATTTTTTTTTTTTTGAGACCGTGTCTCGCTCTGTCGCCCAGGCTGGAGTGCAGTGGTGCGATCTTGGCTCACTGCAAGCTCTGCCTCCCGGTCCTGGGTTCATGCCATTCTGCCTCAGCCTCCCGAATAGGTGGGACTACAGGCGCCCGCCACCACGCCCGGCTAATTTTTTGTATTTTTAGTAGAGATGGGGTTTCACTGTGTTAGCCAGGATGGTCTTGATCTCCTGACCTCGTGATCCACCCACCTCGGCCTCCCAAAGTGTTGGGATTACAGGCGTGAGCCACCATGCCCGGTCAATTTTTCTTTTTTTTTTTTTTTGTAGAGATGGGGGTCTCACAATGTTGCCCAGGCTGGTCTCAAACTCCTGGTCTCAAACGATCCTCCTACCATGGCCTCCTAAAGTCCTGGGATTACAGGAATGAGCCACCATGCCCAGCCCCTTTGGTACTGTTGACATTCAGGGTAAACAATTCCTGATTGTGGGGGGCCGCCCTGGACACTGCAGGGTGCTGAACAGCGTCCCTGGCCTCCACCCCCTCCACGCCAGTAGGACTCTCTTCTCCCCCGATCCCCTGCAGTTGTGACGGTCAATACAGCCAGACATTAGCAGAGGGGAGAATTTCCCCCAAGTAGGACCCCTGGTCTTGGCACTGTGAGACCCCAGTAGGCGGGGGCAGACTCAGGGTGGAAAACGCGGGCTATGCCAGGTTTGGGTCCTGGGAGACCTTCCCAGTTTCCTTTGTCCATTCCAGGCATTCAGTGATAGTTCTACAGATGGGAGACACGGATACCTAAACCGCTAGAGCTCGGGGAGGTTGCAGACAACGTGTTGCCTACGCCTCGACTCATCTGAGAGTCACCTGTGCAAGACAGAGAGCTTCCTCCCAGTAGAGACTAATAAAGCTTTTAATATTTAAAAGTTTGGGCACTTAATTCTGGTGATCTGGGCTCACGGGTAACACTCCGTCCTCTGACGACTGGCAGCCGGCAGAGTCCACCGAGGCGCTGGTGATGATGATGGGAACCTTGGCCTTGAGGCTGGTCAGGGACCAGGGCAGGTGCACGGTGATGACCAGCTCGTAGCGAGTGTGCATGATCTCCCCGTCCCGTGTGCTGCTGCTCACGGACAGCAGCACTGGGAGGTTGAAGGTGCTGACGATCTTGGTGGTGTTGAAGCGGGTCATGTGGGTGTTGGCCTCCTGCCGCAGAAGCTCGCTGCTGTCCAGCCGAGACCGCCTCTCCGCGCCGGGCGTGAAGCCCTCGTACCGAACGTGAGCATACAGGGCGAATATGACCGTCTTGATGCATTTGCTGGTCTGGTTGTTGATCTCTGTTGTGAAGACAACCTTCTCTCCTGGTGTGAAGGTGTTTTTTTCCATTTGGATTTGCAAGCAGATGGTGCCCTGGCGGCAGCAGTTGTAGGAGACTTTCTCCTCAGCCTCCACCAACAAGGGGTTCTAGAAGAGGAGGATGTGGGGGAACAGAAACAGACAACCGTGAGGGACCAGGACCGCACAATCCACTCGCCTGCCTGATCCACCCTGGGAACTCCTCAAAGCCTCTGGGGCTGGCCGGGCGCGGTGGCTCACGCCTATAATCCCAGCACTTCGGGAGGCCGAGGTGGGAGGATCATGAGGTCAGGAGTTCGAGACCAGCCTGACCAATATGGTGAAACCCCTGTCTCTACTAAAAATACAAAAACTAGCTGAGCGTGATGGTGCATGCCTGTAATCCCAGCTACTCAGGAGGCTGAGGCAGGAGACTCTTGAACCCGGGAGGTGGAGGCTGCAGTAAGCCGAGATTGTGCTATTGCACTCTAGCCAGTGCTACAGAGCAAGACTCCATCTCAAAAATAAAATAAAAATCAGCACTTTGGGAGGCCGAGGCGGGCGGATCACAAGGTCAGGAGATCGAGACCACGGTGAAACCCCGTCTCTACTAAAAATACAAAAAATTAGCCGGGCGCGGTTGTGGGCGCCTGTAGTCCCAGCTACTCGGGAGGCTGAGGCAGGAGAATGGCGTGAACCCGGGAGGCGGAGCTTGCAGTGAGCCGAGATCGCGCCACTGCACTCCAGCCTGGGCGACAGAGCGAGACTCCCGTCTCAAAAATAAAAATAAAAATAAAAATAAAATAAAATAAAATAAAATAAAAATAAAAAGCCTCTGGGGCTTTGGGGACTTTCATAGGACGAGGTATTAAGATGGAATCTGGAGCCCTAGGGATTTTGCAGTGAAAAACCTGGAGTCATCTCCCATCTCCCAGCGTGTTTTGGTTTTTGGTTTTTGGTTTTTTTTTTGGAGACAGAGTCTTGCTCTGTCGCCTAGGCTGGAGTGCAGTGGTGTGATCTCGGCTCACTGCAACCTCCGCCTCCCGAGTTCAAGTGATTCTCCTGCCTCCGCCTCCGGAGTACCTGGAACTACAAGCGCGTGCCACCACATCCAGCTAATTTTTGTATTTTTAGTAGACGTGGGGTTTCGCCATGTTGGCCAGGCTGGTCATGAACTCCCGACCTCAGGTGATCTGCCCGCCTCAGCCTCCCAAAGTGCTGGGATTACAGGCGTGAGCCACTGCACCCAGCCTCTCCCAGTGTCCTTGGATCAAGGCTATTTACCATTCGGAATATCAATTTCTTTCTTTCTTTCTTTTTTTTTTTTTTGAGACGGAGTCTTGCTCTGTCGCCCAGGCTGGAGTGCAGTGGCACAACCTCGGGTCACTGCAACCTCCGCCTTCCAGGTTCACGCCATTCTCCTGCCTCAGCCTCCCGAGTAGCGGGAACTACAGGTGCCCGCCACCACGCCCAGCTAATTTTTTGTATTTTTAGTAGAGACGGGGTTTCACAGTGTTAGCCAGGATGGTCTTGATCTCCTGACCTTGTGATCCACCTGCCTTGGCCTCCCAACGTGCTGGGATTACAGGCGTGAGCCCGGCCTCTTTCTTTCTTCTTCTTCTTTTTTTTTGAGATGGAGTTTTGCTCTTGTTGCCCAAGCGGGAGTGCAATGGCGTGATCTCAGCTCACTGCAACCTCCGCTTCCTGGATTCAAGTGATTCTCCTGCCTCAGCCTCCTGAGTAGCTGGGATTACTGGCGTGCGCCACCACGCCCAGCTAATTTTTGCATTTTTAGTAGAGGTGGGGTTTCACTGTGTTAGCCAGGATGGTCTCGATCTCCTGACCTCGTGATTCGCCCGCCTCAGCCTCCCAAAGTGCTGGGATTACAGGCGTGAGCCACCGTGCCCGGCCTTTTTTTTGGGTTTTGTTTTTGTTTTTGTTTGCAGCCTGGAGTGCAGTGGTGCACTCATGGCTCACTGCAGCCTTGACCTCCTGGGCTCAAGTTATCGCTTGCTATCAGCATCCCAAGTAGCTGGGACCACAGGCATGCATACCACCACACCTCAGCTTTTTTTTTTTTTTTTGTTTTGTTTTGTTTTGTTTTTTTTGTTTTTTTTTTTGAGACGGAGTTTCGCTCTGTCGCCCAGGCTGGAGTGCAATGGCCGGATCTCAGCTCACTGCAAGCTCCGCCTCCCGGGTTCACGCCATTCTCCTGCCTCAGCCTCCCGAGTAGCTGGGACTACAGGCGCCCGCCATCTCGCCCGGCTAGTTTTTTGTACTTTTTTTAGTAGAGACGAGGTTTCACCGGGTTAGCCAGGATGGTCTCGATCTCCTGACCTCGTGATCCGCCCGTCTCGGCCTCCCAAAGTGCTGGGATTACAGGCTTGAGCCACCGCGCCCGGCCTTTTTTTTTTTTTTTTTTGAAATAAGGTCTCACTATGTTGTCCAGGCTAGTCTCAAACTCCTGGGCTCAAGCAGTCCTCCTGCTTCAGCCTCTCGAAGTGCTGGGATTACAGGCATGAGCCACCACGCCTCACCCTATTCATAGATTTAATAAACAAAGTTCATTGAAACTCACAAAATTTGTATTTTCTGACATAGTCTGTTCTTTGCTTTTATTTTTATCTTATTTCATTTTATTTGAGATGGAATCTCGCTCTGTTGCCCAGGCTGGAGTGCAATGGTAAAATCTTGGCTTGCTACAGCCTCCGCCTCCCAGGTTCAAGTAATTCTCCTGCCTCAGCCTCTCAAGGAGCTGGGATTACAGGTGCGCGCCACCATGCCTGGCTAATTTTTGTATTTTTAGTGGAGACGGGGTTTCACCATGTTGGCCAGGCTGATCTCGAACTCCTGACCTCAGTTGATCTGTCTGCCTTGGCCTCCCAAAGTGCCTGGCCTGCTTTTATTTTTAAAAAGTTGATTGCAACATGGCAGATTGTTATTTCTGATATTTTTATTCTACTTATTGCCTGTTCTGTTCTTTTATCTTATTAAAAAAATGGTTGCAACCTGCTAAATTGATTTTTTCTGATATTGCCTATTTATATTCTTGCCTATTCTTTCATTTTATAAAAATATGGCCAGGCACTCCCAGCACTTTGGGAAGCCGAGGCGGGCAGATCACAAGGTCAAGAGATCGAGACCATCCTGTCCAACTTGGTGAAACCCCATCTCTATTAAAAATACAAAAATTGGCCAGGCGTGGTGGCGGGCACCTGTAATCCCAGCTACTCAGGAGGCTGAGGCAGGAGAATCACCGGAATCTGGGAAGTGGAGGTTGCAGTGAGCCGGGATTGCTCCAGCCTGGCAAAAGAGTGAGACTCCGTCTCAAAAAATAAAAATAAAAAAAGACCAGGCATAGTGGCTCACACCTGTAATCCCAGCATTTCGGGAGGCCAAGGCAGGCGGATCACCTGAGGTCAGGAGTTTGAGACCAGCCTGGCCAATGTGGTGAAACCCCATCTCTACTAAAAATATAAAAACTGGCCAGGTGTGGTGGCATGCTCCTGTAATCCCAGCTATTCGGGAGGCTAAGGCAGAAGAATCACTTGAATCTGGGAGACCGAGGTTGCAGTGAGGCTGAGATCCAGCCCTGCACTCCAGCCTGAACAACAGAGGGAGACTCTGTCTCAAAAAAAAAAAAAAAAAAAAAAAAAAAAAGGAAGAAGAAAAAGAAAAGAAAAGAAAAAGAAAAGAAAATGCTTGTATTCCACCAAATGGATTTTTGCAACCCACTACTGGGTTGTGACCTGTGATTTGAAAACATTGCTGGCCGGGTGTGGTGGCTCATGCCTGTAATCCCAGAACTTTGGGGAGGCCAAGGGAGGAGGATCACTCAAGCCCAGAAGTTCGAGACCAGCCTGGGCAACATAGTGAGACCCTGTCTCCAAAAAAAAAAAAAAAAAAAAAAAAGAAGAAGGCTGGGTAATCCCAGCACTTTGGGAGGCCGAGGCGGGCAGATCACGAGGTCAGGAGATCGAGACCATCCTGACTAACAGGGTGAAACCTCGTCTCTACTAAAAATACAAAAAGAAAAATAGCCGGGTGTGGTGGTGGGCACCTGTAGTCCCAGCTACTCGGGAGGCTTAGGCAGGAGAATGGCGTGAACCCAGGAGGCAGAGGTTACAGTGAGCCGAAATTGCGCCACTGCACTCCAGCCTGGGCGACAGAGTGAGACTCCATCTCAATAAAACAAACAAAACAAAAAAAAAAAGAAGAAGAAGAAGAAGAAGAGAAAAGAAAGAAAAACATACTGCAGGAGGTCAGGTATGTCGCCTTTTTGAGAACTCAGGCAGACCCTTGACCCCCTCTGACCTCACCTCCCACTTTTCTGCCTCTGGCTTCTCTTCCGCCTTCTCAGGAGCAGCTGGAGCTGCCCCTCCTCTCCTGAAGTTTAATTGCATCTGGTTTCATTCTAAGTCCCGGCAGTCTTATTCGAAAATTCGTAGCATGCGTTAGGACCCTGCAGGTGTGAAAGAACCTGCTGCCCTAACTCAAGACAAAGCTGGTAGTCCTGTCCTGGTCCTGAAAGAGGTATCAGGAGGTACCAAGAGCTACCAGTGTCCCTTTATTTCCAACTGAGCTATTACCTTTTTTTTTTTTTTTTTTTTTTTTTTAATAGAGGTCCTGGCTAGGAGCAGTGGCTCACGCCTGTGATCCCAGCACTTTGGGAGGCCTAGGCAGGCGGATCGCCTGAAGTCAGTTTGAGACCAGCCTGGCCAACATGTCGAAACCCCATCTCTACTAAAAAATACAAAAATTAGCTGGACGTGGTGGTGGGCACCTCTAATCCCAGCTGCTCCAGAGGTTGAGGCAGGAGAATCACTTGAACCCGGGAGGCAGAGGTTATATTGAGCCAAGATTGTGCCACTGCACTCCCACCTGGGTGACAGAGTGAAACTCTGTATCAAAAGAAAAACAATGGGGCCAGGCGTGGTGGCTCATGCCTGTAATCGCAACACTTTGGGAGGCCAAGGCGGGCGGATCATGAGGTCAGGAGATCGAGGCCATCCTGCCTAACACTGTGAATCCCCGTCTCTACTAAAAATACAAAAAAATTAGCCAGGTGTGGTGGCGGGCGCTTGTAGTCCCAGCTACTTGGGAGGCTGAGGCAGGACAATAGCACGAACCCGGGAGGCGGAGATTGCAGTGAGCCGAGATTGTGCCACTGCACTCCAGCCTGGGCGACAGAGCAAGACTCGGTCTCAAAAAAAAAAAAAAAAAAAAGGTCGGGCGTGGTGGCTCAAGCCTGTAATCCCAGCACTTTGGGAGGCCAAGACAAGCAGATCATGAGGTCAGGAGATGGAGACCATCCTGGCTAACACGGTGAAACCCCGTCTCTACTAAAAAATACAAAAAACTAGCCGGGCGAGGTGGCAGGCGCCTGTAGTCCCAGCTACTCGGGAGGTTGAGGCAGGAGAATGGCATAAACTCGGGAGGCGGAGCTTACAGTGAGCTGAGATCCGGCCACTGCACTCCAGCCTGGGCGACAGAGCAAGACTCCCTCTCAAAAAAACAAAAAAAATAAAAGAAAAGGAAAAAGAAACTGCTGGCCGGGCATAGTGGCGCACACTTGTAATCTCAGTACTTTGGGAGGCTGAGGAGGGTGGATCACAAGGTCAGGGGTTCAAGACCAGCCTGGCCAAGACAGTGAAACCCCGTCTCTACTAAAAATAGAAAAAAAAATTGGCCGGCCTTGGGGGCAGGTGCCTGTAATCCCAGCCTCCTCAGGAGGCTGAGGCGTGAGAATTGCTTGAACCCAGGAGGCGGAGGTTGCAGTGAGCCGAGATCATGCCACTGCACTCCAGCCTGGGTGACAGAGCAAGACTCCGTCTCAAAAAAAAAAAAAAAAAGGAAAAGAAAAAAAAAATGCCAGCCCTCTGACATTTGTCATCTTGTCCCAATGCTCTGATGGCAAATCACTCCCTAGAGAGGTGAAGTGACTTTGGCCAACGTCCCTCCTCCCACCTTGAACTCCGCCTCTGCACCTGGACTCGGGAAGGGACCCAGAACGAGTCCTGCACTCAGCCAAGCGGAGGCTGCACGGCCTTTCCTTCTCCTGGACTGAGGCCACCACCTCTATTGTCTGAGAGCTCCAAGGTCAGTGCTGGAGGGCTACTGAGTGTCCAGGCCTCTCTCCCACACTGAGGGTCACCCCGTGGGGCCTCTTCTTGGCTTTTCCCTAGGGCCGTGTCTCCCCCTTGACAAGTGGACATTTGGGCCATTCTCCTGGGTGGGGCTCTCCTGGGCTCTGCAGGGTGCTGAGCAGCATCCCTGGCCTCCACCCATTCCATGCCAGGAGCACCCCCCAAGTTGAGACAACCACAGATGTCTCCAGACATTGCCAAATGTCCCTTATGGGGATAAAACAGCCCCAGTTGAAAACCACTGGCTTATCCATCCTGGCTAACATGGTGAAACCCCGTCTCTACTAAAAATACAAAAAAATTAGCCGGGCGCGGTGGCGGGCGCCTGTAGTCCCAGCTACTCAGGAGGCTGAGGCAGGAGAATGGCGTGAACCCAGGAGGCGGAGCTTGCAGTGAGCCGAGATCGCGCCATTGCACTCCAGCCAGGGTGACAGAGCGAGACTCCGTCTCAAAAAAAAAAAAAAAAAAAACCACTGGCTTAGTTCCTGCCCTTGTTTCTTTTCTTAAAAAATGTTGGCCTGACATGGTGGCTAATGCCTGTAATCCCAACACTTTGGGAGGCTGAGGCAGGTGGATCACCTGAGGTCGGGAGTTCGAGACCAGCCTTACCAACATGGTGAAACCCTGTCTGTACTAAAAATACAAAAATTAGCTGGGCGTGGTGTCGCCAGTCTGTATGTAATCCCAGCTACTCAGGAGGCTGAGGCATGAGAATCGCTTGAACTTGGGAGGCGGAGGTTGCAGTGAGCCGAGATCATGCCTCTGCACTTCAGTCTGGCGACGGAGCGAGACTCTGTCTCAAAAAATAAATAAAATATATACACATATATTATTTTATTTTAGAGACAGGGTCTCACTCTGTCGCCCAGGTTGGAGTGCAGTAGTGCAAACATGGCTCACTGCAGCATTGACCTCCGGCTGCCCTAAGGTTTCTGACTCACCTTTTGTGAAATCTCAGGGCCTGGGAAGCTGCCAACACCCTTCCCTTCTCCCCTTAGGACCTTCTCCGTCCCCTGCCCGCCCACCTTCCCTCTTCCTCCTTGGAGCTTGGAGAATGTTTCCACCTCCGCCTTTCCCCCATCGGTACCTGCAATGGAGTTTCTTTGTGGAAGGCGGAAGTTCCTTGAACCAATAAGTACATCCTCTTCTTGGCTAAAATGTGTTCCCGGCCCATGCAGGAAGCTTGTACGAAATAGAAGACATGGCCAAATTTGCTGCTGAAGGTAGAAGGAAGCCTGGGAGGTAAGTTGAAATGGAAGTCAAAGGTGTGGCTGCCTGCACTTAACCAATTATCTGAAAGCAAAACACACCAATGCCATCAGAAGGTTCTAGAATTGTTTTTCTTCTTCTTTTTTTTTTTTTTTTTTTTGAGACGGAGTCTCGCTCTGTCGCCCAGGCTGGAATGCAGTGGCCGGATTTCAGCTCCCTGCAAGCTCTGCCTCCCGGGTTTACGCCATTCTCCTGCCTCAGCCTCCCGAGTAGCTGGGACTACAGGCGCCCGCCACCTCGCCTGGCTAGTTTTTTTTTTTTGTATTTTTTAGTAGAGACAGGGTTTCACCGGGTTAGCCAGGATGGTCTCGATCTCCTGACCTCGTGATCCGCCCGTCTCGGCCTCCCAAAGTGCTGGGATTACAGGCTTGAGCCAGTGCGCCCGGCCTGCTTTGTTTTTTTGTTTGTTTATTTTTGAGACAGGGTCTCACTCTGTGGCCCAGTCTGGAGTATAGTGGTGTGATCTCGGCTCACAGCAACCTCTGCCTCCCAGGTTCGAGCGATTCTCCTGCCTCAGCCTCCCGAGTAGCTGGGATTACAGGCATGCACCACCACATCCGACTAATTTTTGTATTTTTGGTAGAGATGGGGTTTTGTCATGTTGTCCAGGCTGGTCTTGAACTCCTGGCCTCAGGCGATCCGCCCGTCTCGCCCTCCCAAAGTGCTGGGGTTACAGGCGTGAGCCACTGCACCCGGCCTTTTTTTGCTTGATTTATTGTTTTGGCATGGAGGTGGGTCCTGGACTTGGCTTGTCTGTCCCTGCTGAGTTAAACTGAGCTCTACACTTTTAGGACCTGCTGGGCCTGTAAATATCAGGCCCCAGCTGGGCTGGAGTGGGATGCCCTGGGGTGCGTGACTGTGCCTGGAGTTGTCACCCGAAACCACTGAAGGACCCTTGCATACGCCTGCCTGGAGCCGGAGAAAGTGGAAGTTAGGCCTTCAGGGTTCAACAAATATATCTTTTTTTTTTTTTTTTCTTTATGTAGAGACAAAGTCTGTCTCTGTCGCTTAGGCTGCAGTGCAGTGGTGTGATCATAGCTCACTGCAGCCTCCAACTCCTGAGATCAAGTGATCCTCCCACCTCAGCCTCCAGAAGAGCTGGGACTACAGGCCCATGCCACCTTGCCTGGCTAATTTTTAAATTTCTGGTGGAGACAGGGTCTTGCTATATTTCCCAGGCTGGTCTTGAATGTCTGGCCACAAGCAATCCTCCTGCCTCACTCTCCCAAAGGTGCTAGGATAATAGGCGTGAACTGGCTGGGCCCGGTGGCTCACGCCTGTAATCCCAGCACTTTGGGAGGCCAAGGTGGGTGGATCACCTGAGGTCAGGAGTTCGAGACCAACCTGGCCAACATGGCGAAACCCCGTCTCTACTAAAAATACAAAAATTAGCCGGATGTGGTGGCACACACCTGTAGTTCCAGGTACTCGGGAGGCTGAGGTGGGAAGATCGCTTGAACCTGGGAGGCGGAGGTTGCAATGAGCCGAGATCGTGCCACTGTACTCCAGCCCGGGTGACAGAGTGAGATGCCGTCTCTAAACATAAATAAATAAGTAGTATGTGAGGCAGAGAAAACTTTTGCCCTCATAGAGCTTGACCTTCAGTGCATGGTATACAGTAGGTGCTTAATACATGTTGATTGACCAACTGAGTGATGGTCTAGGAAGCAGACTCTCATACAACTGCCATTTCTATGACCTTCATTTCATTTTCCTTCTTGCACTTCTCAAAAATCCTCTTAGCATTGCCTATCTTCCCTAGCTCATGGCAATCCCAAAAATATCAGGGACCCTGTTTCTTTCTTTTTTGTTTTTTTGGGACAGAGTCTCAGTCTGTCACCCAGGCTGGAGTGCAGTGGCGTGATCCTGGCTCACTGCAACCTCCGCCTCCTAGGTTCAAGCAATTCTCCTGCCTCAGCCTCCTCAGTAACTGGGATTACAGGTATGTACCACAATGCCTGGCTAATTTTTGTATTTTTAGTAAAGACGGGGTTTCGCCATGTTGGCCAGGCTGGTCTCAAACTCCTGACCTCAAATGATCCACCTGCCTTGGCCTCCCAAAGTGCTGAGATTACAGGCGTGAGTCACTGGGCCCAGCCTTTTTTTTTTTTGAGACGGGGTCTCACTTTGTCACTCAGCCTGGACCTCTCGGGCTCAAGTGATCCTCTTGCCTCAGTGCCCCAAGTAGCTGGGACTACAGGCGTGTGCCACCACGCCTGGTTAGTTTTTGTATTTTTAGTAGAGACGGGGTTTCACCATGTTAGCCAAGATGGTCTTGATCTCCTGACCTCGTGATCTGCCCACCTCAGCCTCCCAAAGTGCTGGGATTACAGGCGTGAGCCACCGCGCCCGGCGCTAGTTCTTTTTTTTTAAGAGACAGTCGTTCGAACCCAGGAGGTTGTGGTGAGCCGAGATCGCAGCATTGCACTCCAGCCTGGGCAACAAGAGCAAAACTCCGTCTCAAAAAAAAAACAAAAAAAAATAAGCAAAAATTAGCCAGGCATGGTGCCTGGCTACTCAGGAGGCTGAGGTGAGAGGATCACTCATGCCAGAGAGGCTGAGGCTGCAGTGAGTTGTGATCATACCACTGCCCTCTAGCCTGGGCAACACAGCGAGGCCCTGTCTCAAAAATAAATATGTAAGCCAAGCATGGCGGCTCACGCCTGTCATCCCAGCACTTTGGGAGGCTGAGGCGGGCAGATCACAAGATCAGGAGTTCAAGACCAGCCTGGCCAACATGGTGAAACCCTGTCTCTACTAAAAATACAAAAAATTGCTGGACTGGTGGTGGGTGCCAGTAATCCCAGCTACGTGGGAGGCTGAGGCAGGAGAATTCTTTGAACCTGGGAGGTGGAGGCTGCAGTGAGTCAAGATCACGCTGTTGTACTCCAGCCTGGGAAGCAGGGTGAGACTCTGTCTCAAAAAATAAATAGGCCGGGCACGGTGGTTCAAGCCTGTAATCCCAGCACTTTGGGAGGCCAAGGCGGGCGGATCACGAGGTCAGGAGATCGAGACCATCCTGGCTAACACGGTGAAAACCCATCTCTACTAAAAAATACAAAAAAACTAGCAGGAGGCCGGGCGCAGTGGCTCACGCCTGTAATCCCAGCACTTTGGGAGGCCAAGACGGGAGGATCCCGGGAGGCGGAGCTTGCAGTGAGCTGAGATCCGGCCACTGCACTCCAGCCTGGGCGACAGAGCAAGACTCTGTCTCAAAAAACAAACAAACAAACAAACACAAAAAACTAGCCGGGCACGGTGGCGGTTGCCTGTAGTCCCAGCTACTCGGGAGGTTGAGGCAGGAGAATGGCGTAAACCCGGGAGGCGGAGCTTGCAGTGAGCTGAGATCCGGCCACTGCACTCCAGCCTGGGCAACAGAGTGAGACTCCGTCTCAAAAAAAAAAAAAAAATAAATAAATAAATAAATAAAATAAAAATAAATACATAAATAAATTAAATTAAATTACACTTTGTTCAGCCAAGCGTTGGCCACGTGTTCTGCTTGACTGCATAATATCTGGGAATATCCCCACAAACACATTTTGAAAAAGACATATAATTCCCCCCATAGCTCAGCAGACTCTCTGACATTTGTTCAGATTTCAGGTCTGACCTGGTGGAACTGGGGACTAGTTATTCCTTCCCTGGAAGGTCTCCCTTGCTCTTCTACCTCCACTATCTTTTTTTGAGAGGGAATCTCGCTCTGTAACCCAGGCTGGCGTGCAGTGGTGCAATCTCGGCTTACTGGAACCTCCTCCTCCCAAGTTCAGGTGATTCTCTTGCTTGAGCCTCCCAAGTATCTGAGATTACAGGCATGTGCCAGCACGCCTGGCTAGATTTTTGTTTTTTGGGGGGCAGAGATGGGGTTTCGCTGTATTGGCCAGGCTAGTCTCAAACTCCTGACCGCAAGTGATCCACCTGCCTCAGCCTCCCAAAGTGCTGGAATTACAGGCATGAGCCACTGTGCCTGGCTTACCTCCACTGTCTTTCCCCATGAATACAGGACTGCCTACTTTGTCTCCTGGGGTTTTGCTGTCAGAGTGAAACTTATCTGTAAAAGAATAAGACTTCTCAGGGGCCTCTCAAAGGCAGTTGTTGGACTGAGCATTTTCCAAAGAGACTACTTTGAACCTTCATTTTGAATATCTGGGTTCCGATCAGCTCCTTATGTCTTGTTATTTTCGTGTTTTGTGTATCTGATGGTCATCGTTCTACATGACTTCCCTTAGGGAGAAATCAGGCCGCTCCCTATTTCTGATAGCCCTGGAGGTTTGTTGATTGACTCTTGGATGTGTTTATTTTCCAGACCCAGGTTCCTGTCATGGCTAGGGGTGGCTGTTGGCCTCGTCCTTACCCTCCACTGGGAATGTCTTTGTCTTATGCACGTAGTCTGCCTTGTTGTTGCAAATAACATTTCTGCTGTAATCGCGGGATGCCCCGGCTTCTTCACTCCACTCAATGTAACCCCTTCCCACGAGCTCCACCTTCACTATGGGGTCCACCAGGGTGCTGTTCAGGGTTAAAATCATCTTCCCTTTTATGCTGGAGCCAGCCAGGTAGATTGCATCCTTGGGCAGCACTAATTCGATCGACTTCACCACAGACATGGGGGGTTGGGGCGGTAGAGAGACATCCCTCTCCCTCCCCCATGTCCCTGAAATTCCCGGTTCCTTGGCCCTAGTGAGGTAATCCATCTATGACATCACTCAGCTCAGAGTTCCGGGAAGTGGGGACCCCAGTGGCCAGGAGGAGAGACAGAACTGTTGTTCAGGGTGGGTGGCTGATGGCGAAACTTGTAGTCCTCACTGGTTCCTTTTTACTGGTTCTTTTTTTTTTTTTTTTTTTTTGAGATGTAGTCTCGTTCTGTTGCCCAGGCTGGAGTGCAGGGGCACCATGTTGGCTCACTGCAAGCTCTGCCCCCCGGGTTCAAGCGATTCTCCTGCCTCAGCCTCATGAGTAGCTAGGACCACAGGTGCATGCCAGCACGCCCAGCTAATTTTTTGTGTTTTTGGTAGAGACAGAGTTTCACTGTGTTAGCCAGGATGTCTCAATCTCCGGAGCTTGTGATCCACCCGCCTCGGCCTCCCAAAGTGCTGGGATTGCAGGCGTGAGCCACCGCACCTGGCCCTTTTCTTTTTTTTGAGACAAAGTCTCATTCTGTCACCCAGGCTGGAGTGTAGTGGTGTGATCTCGGCTCACTGTAACCTCGGCCTCCCGGGTTCCAGTGATTCTCCCACCTCAGCCTCCTGAGTACCTGAGATTACAGGCATGTGCCACTGCAACTGGCTAATTTTTGTCTTTTTAGTAGAGATGGGGTTTCACCATGTTGGCCAGGCTGGTCTCGAACTTCTGGCTTCAAGTGATCCGCCTGCCTTGGCCTCCCAAAGTGCTAGGATTGCAGTCCGTGAGCCACTGTGCCTAGGCGCATACACACTCATTTTCATCTTGAAGACTCTACATTTGTATTGGTCTGTACTGGAAAAAACACAGAGACATGGCCAGGACCTGGAATCTGGTGCGTACTGAAGTTGCTCAGGGCATCGTGTGCTTAATTTGAACGTTGACACCATCAGGAAGAGGCGATTCCCTGCATGATTGACATTTCTCTTTTTTTTTTGAGACGAAGTCTCACTCTGTCACCCAGGCTGGGTGCAGTGGCGTGATCTTGGCTCACTGCAACCTCCGTCCCCCTGGTTCAAGGGATTCTCCTGCCTCGACCTCCCAAGTAGCTGGGATCATGGGTGTGGGGGTTACAGGTGCTTGCCCCCATGCCCAGCTAATTTTTGTATTTTTAAAATTTTTTTGAGACAGAGTCTTGCTCTGTCACCCAGGCTGGAGTGCAGTGGCGCGATCTCGGCTCACTGCAAGCTCCGCTTCCCGGGTTCATGCTATTCTCCTGCCTCAGCCTCTCGAGTAGCTGGGACTACAGGCATCTGCCACAACGCCTGGCTAAATTTTTGTATTTTTAGTAGAGATGGGGTTTTACTGTGTTAGCCAGGCAACAGGCTGGTCTCGATCTCCTGACCTCGTGATCTGCCCATCTCGGCCTCCCAAAGTGCTGGGATTATAGGCGTGAGCCTCCGCACCTGGCCAATTTTTGTATTTTTAGTAGAGACAGGGTTTCGCCACCTTGGCCAGGCTGGTCTTGAACTCCTGACCTCGTGATCCATCCACCTCGCTCCGCCTCCCAAAGTGCTGGGATTATAGGCGTGAGCTACCACGCCCGGCTGACATTTCTCTTTATGCCTGCCTCTCCCCCGTTGGATGGGAAGTCCCTCCAGGGTGAGACCTTGTCTAAGTGAACTTTGTGCCCACCAATGTCTGCGTGACTCAGGCAGGATCTGGCTCAGACAGGGGTGTGGGGTGGGGCTGGAATCAATAAAAGTTTGTTGAATGACTTAATGCCCTCTGAGAATGTATCATTTTGCAACAGGGAAACTGAGGCCCTTTGCACTCTAGCAGTTATTCCTGCCACCTGATTTGCACATGGGTTGGTACCTAAGAGGGAGGGACATTGAATCATAGGAGGGGCTAGGAAGTACTCACTCTCTAGCCTGGCAGGCCTTATTTCTTGTCTTGCATTATTTTATGTGATAGCTTTTGCGGGCATTGGCCTCTTGTTTCCCCAAGTCAAGCTTGTCCAACTCCTGACCCACAGGCTACATGTGGCCCAGGATGGAATACGGCTCAACGCAAATTCGTAAACTTTCTTAAAACATTATAAGATTTTTTTGCAATTTTTTTTTGTAGCTCATCAGGTATTGTTAGTGTTAGTTAGTTAGTTTGTTTATTTATTTATTTATTGAGATGGAGTTTTGTTCTTGTTGCCCAGGCTGGAGTGCAGTGGTGCAATCTCGGCTCACTGTAACCTCCTCCTCCTGGGTTCAAATGATTGTCCTGCCTCTGCCTCCTGAGTAGCTGGAATTACAGGCACACGCCACCACGCCCGGCTAATTTTTGTATTTTTAGTAGAGACAGGGTTTCACCATGTTAGGCCAGGCTGGTCTCGAACTCCTGACCTCAGGTGATCCGCCCGCCTCAGCCTCCCAAAGTGCTGGGATTACAGGCATAAGCCACTGTGCCTGGCCAGTGTTAGTGTATTTTATGTGTGGCCCAAGACAATTATTCTTTCAGTGTGGTCCAGGGAAGCCAAAAGATTAGACACCCTTGCTCTAAGTGGCTTGTGAGCTTTTTTTCTGAGATGCCTGGAATAGTTTGTTACTCACGTTTTAAAATAGCAATTATTACTATTTTTTGAGACACAGTCTTGTTCTGTCACCCAGGCTGGAGTGCAGTGGCGCAATCATGGCTCCCTGCAGCCTTGATCTTCTGGGCTCAAGAGATCCTCCTGCATCAGCCTCCTGAGTAACTGGGACTACAGGTGCACACCATGCCTGGCTAATTCATTTTTATGTTATGTAGTGAAAGGGTCTCACTATATTGCCCAGGCTGGTCTCGAACTCCCAGGTGCAAGAGATCAGCCCTCCTCGGCCTCCCGAAGTGCTGGGATTACAGGTGTGAGCCACTGCACCCGGCTGGACAGTTATGAACCTGAGCAAATTTAAGAAATTTTGATTTTCTCAAGATGACTAGGGAACTGGAGCCCTCAATCAATAGCCGTTGGTATCTCTTCGGCAGGGAGAGTTAGATGCCTCCTCTGTGATACTTAACTACCACTATCCAAGGTGCTTGGGCTATACCCCTCACCACGTGTACATGAAAAACGTATTCCTGGTCAGTCACAGTGGCTCACGCCTGCAATCCCAGCACTTTGGGAGGTCCAGGCGGGCAGATCACCTAAGGTCAGGAGTTTGAGACCAGCCTGGCCAACATGGGTGAAACCCCATCTCTACTAAAAATACAAAAATTAGCTGGGCTTGGTGATGCGGACCTCTAGTTCCAGCTACTGGGGAGGCTGAGGCAGAAGAATTGCTTGAACCCAGGAGGTGGAGGTTGCAGAGAGCCAAGATCGTACCACTAGAACTGCAGGCTGGGCACCAAAGCAAGACTCCATCTCAAAAAGAGAAAGAAAAAGAAAAAGAAAAAGAAAAAGAAAAAAAAAAAAGAAAAATGTATTCCCTCTTTCAGCCACGTTGAGTTTTCTCAACAGCACTAACAAATGGATGATGTGTTCTGATAGAACTAGGCCAGGTTCCTGCAGCAGGTGCTATCATTTTGGAAGAGCTCAAGCCGTCTCACACCCTCAGGTGGGCCTGCTCATACCTGTAGTGTGGGTTCTACCTGGCTGATGGCTGAGGGTCCAGAATTGTGTGCAGTAGTGTTAATTGTGTTCTGAGGTTGGAGACAGTGAACAGCACCATCTGGACATCGTGGATTAGAATGCAGGAGCTTCCCAAGGCTATGACAAAGGACCACAAACTCAGTGGCTGCAAACCACACATTTATTTATTTGGAGATAGAGTCTCGCTCTGTCACCCGGGCAGAGTACAGTGGCTTGATCTCGGCTCACTGCAACCTTCGCCTCCTGGGTTCAAGTGATTCTCCTGCCTCAATTTCCTGAATATCTGGGATTATAGGCACACACTACCCTGCCCAGCTAATTTTTCTTTTTTTTTTTTTTTTTGAGACACCATCTTGCTCTGTCACCCAGGCTGGAGTGCAGTGGCACAATCTCGGCTCACTGTAACCTCCTCCTCCTGGGTTCAAGCAGTTTTCTGCCTCAGCTTCCCGAGTAGCTGGGATTACAGGCGCCCGCTACCACACCTGGCTAATTTTTGTGTTTTTAGTAGAGACAGGGTTTCACCATGTTGACCAGGCTGGTCTGGAACTCCTGACCTCCAGTTATCTGCCTGTCTCGGCCTCCTGAAGTGCTAGGATTACAGGTGTGAGCCACCGCGCCCGCCCCACACATTTATCATCTTACAGTTTGGGAGATCAGAAGTCTGAAATAAATTTTAGGGACAGGGCGGGTTCTAGGAGTCTTTATTGCTTTTTCTTGCCACCAGAAGCTGCCCATCTTCCTTGCCTCTTGGCCTGATCTTTTTTTGTGTGTGTGTGAGACTGAATTTTGCTTTTGTTGCCCAGGCTGGGGTGCAATGGCGCGATATCAGCTCACCGCAACCTCCACCTCCTGGGTTCAAGCGATTCTCCTGCCTCAGGCTCCCGAGTAGCTGGGATTATAGGCTCACGCCACCAAGCCAGGCTAATTTTGTATTTTTAGTAGAAACGGGGTTTCTCCATGTTAGTCAGGCTGGTCTCGAACTCCTGATCTCAGGCGATCCGCCTTTCTTGGCCTCCCCAAGTGCTGGGACTACAGGTGTGAGTCCACGTGCCCAGCCCTTGGCCTGATCATTGTAAAGCCTGCTTCCACTTTCCCATCTCCTTTGACTTTGACCTTTTTGTATCCCTCTTTCACTTATTAGGACCTTTTAAGGACATTGTGCCCACCTGGATCACCCAGGAGACGCTCCCCAACTCAAAATCATTAACTGAATCACACCTGCAAAGTTGCAAAGTCCTTTTAGCTGTGTAAGGCACTGTATTCACAGATCCTGGGGATGAGGACGTGGGGGTCTAGAGACGCCTATCTTTGGGGGCCATGATCTGTCTCCTATATAGGGACATAGCAGAAGTCCCACTGACCAGATAGAGGAGATAATAGAGTGATGAAGAAACTATAAAAAGCTAAGTGGGAACTCAACGTTTTTCTGCTCACAGCTCTCAAGAGAAAGACCAAAGTCCTCCCCGGTGGCCTTCAAGGTATTATATATCACCCCTCTGACCTCAACTCCCCCTCCCCTTTGCTCAGTGGGCCCCAACCACACCAGCCCCTTCCTGCTCCCTGGACACCTCTAAGCCTTTTCCGGCCTCTGGGTTTGACCTTCCCTCCTAGACCCATCTGTCCTTGGAGCCTCATCTCCGATCCCAGCTCAAATGTCATCTTCTCTGAGAGGCCCACCGCAATGGCCCCAGTGAGACAGTATCCTCTCTCCCCGCCTCCCGACTCATGGCTGCTGGGTACTCTCCTATAAGGAATCATCTCAAATTATCTGCTTTATTTATTCATTTCTTGCCTGTCTCCCCCAGATAGGAATTTTTCCTCCCTGAGACCACCAAGTGGGTCTGCCACGTACACCCCTGGGTTCTGCAGCTCTGAGCAACCTGTCCGGCTGCTTTGTAGGTGTCCAGCACAGGTCACTCGTGTGCCCGCCAGGACTGGTCAGAGTGGAATAGACAGGGCGGAGGGGGCAGGGCAGCCCTGCCCGCCTGGACAGCCTGGAGAAGGCGGGAAAACGAGGCGGGAAAAGACAGCAAACAAGCCCTGCGGGTGGGTAGGGTGGAGAGCCCTGGCAGGCCCTGACGCCAGGCAGTGGGGCTTGGGGCAATCAGGCGAGCCATCGGGGTGCAGGTGGTCTCCTAGGGGCCCCCCACATTCCCTCGCAGTATTTACACATTGATTCTGGCCTTCTTAGACCTACTGGTCAATGCGTGCGACTGGGGACCTGCGAACGGACTTGGACTTAAGAGGTCAGGGGGTCTGTACCCTGGGGGTTCCCAAGGCTCCTGGGGGGGCCCACGTGCGGGGGGTGACCAGGCCCTGCCACGCAGACCCTTTGCACGCTGGGCGCGCCCAGCAGAGCGCACAAGGCTAGGCGGAGCCGTGGCCCGCTGGGCGGAGGCGCCGTGGACAGAGGAGGGGGCGCCCCCCACCCTCTTTCTCGCTTCCCGCCACTGCGCCGGCCAATCAGGAGGCAGGCGCCCGCCCCCGGCACGGCCTCCTGCGGCCCCGCAACTCCCAAATGCCGAGTTTTCGCGGGAAAAAAATCAGAGCAGCTGGCAGCGCGGCGGGCAGCATTTGCCGAGCGGGCGCTCCGGGTCGCACGCACGTCCGCGCGGGGTCCGGGCCACGCACGCGGCTTCATAGCTATCCCCAGCCGGGCCGGGCGCGCAGACAGACAAGCGGTTTGCGGCGACCAGAGAGGTGAGCCGCCGGGTCGGGGTGCCAGCCCGGGCCAGGCGCACGGGGCTCGGGGACTTTACAAAACTTTCCCGCGCGGCCAACCCGGGCGCACTCGTGTCCCTCACTCTGTCCCGGGATCCAGGGCCTCCCCTTCCGCCGAACCCTCGGGAGTCGCTCCCCGACACATACCCGGCTGGAGCCGGGACCAGCGCTGCGTCCCCGGAGCCCGGCTGGGGGTCGAGCGCACCGGGTGGGGGAGGGCCCGGCAAGCCGCCGGGGAGGATGTCAGGCTCCGCGCCTGCGCGCGGGGCGCCCCGCGATTCAATTGTCGCGCCCGAGCCCGATTTCGCGCGCCCTGAGCTCCCCGGGCGCATCTGGGCCAATGGGGGGCGAGCGGGGCGGGGCGGCCGGGTGCGGCGGAGCCAATAAGAAGCGGCTCAAGTGAAGGGGGGCGGGACTTGACGAGCTGGGGCCCCTTGGTCGTCCCGGCGGCGGGGGTGGGCGTGGGCTGCTGGCGCGACCCGCGCGGACCGGTGGGAGTGCGGGAGGGACGCCGGGGGTCTAGGGTCTGGAGGGGCGCGAGCTGCCGGGAGTTGGGGGCCGAGGTGAGTCGCGGGGCGCGCGGGCGGGGGTGGCCGGGACGGGCGGCCAGTTGCCATGGCCACCGCGGGGCGGGCCCGGTCGCGCACGCGCGCGTTTGGGGGGCAGCAAGGAGGGGGGGCGCGGGCACCGAGGGGTCCCGGGACCCGCGGATCTCGGGTGGGGTTTTTTCGTCTCAGTCGCACTTGGTTGAGTTCCCCCGGGACTTCTGAAGTTCCGGCCCGCGCTGGACTTCTGGCATTCCCTCTTCCGTAAATAGGAATCCGAGGAATGAATGAATCAATGAATGAAATGAGTAAACGAACCAACTCGGCCACTTGGCCCAGGCCTCCTTCCTCCTCTGGTCGTGGGGAAGGAGGGATGGGTTGGACCTTTTGCTTTCCTTTCAATTCCCTCTTTTCATTCTCCTTCCTCCTCAATCTTCAACACTTGGCTAGTCGTTAATGCCTTAAGTCCTTTATTTACTGTGTCTGGCCCTGGCCGGGGTCTGGCTGTATAGGAGGACTGGGAGGGCATCCTGGGAGTTTCCTGGTGTCCACAGGCCGGACAAATGCAACCCCGACTCATTAGAGCATGGTATGGCTTGGAGGTGTTGGTAAAACTGATCTGGGGTTTTTGCTGTCTCTTCCCTCAGCGCCGACACCATGTGGATCCAGGTTCGGACCATGGACGGGAGGCAGACCCACACGGTGGACTCGCTGTCCAGGCTGACCAAGGTGGAGGAGCTGAGGCGGAAGATCCAGGAGCTGTTCCACGTGGAGCCAGGCCTGCAGAGGCTGTTCTACAGGGGCAAACAGGTACACCCGCCGCCAGCACCTTTGTTCTATGCCTGGTCCAGGCCCCGCGCCTCTGCAGCCACCAGCCGATACTTTCTCCCTCCCACCTCCCCCCCCACAACCTCGTCCGGTACCACTTCACCTCTCCCGGAAGAAGTCCACAGAAACCTCAAATGCCTGTGAGAGGAAGGAACAAAGGGAGGACTCACAGATTGACATGCTGGGCTGGCGGCTGGTCCTCGAATCTATAGGGTCTGGGCTTTTAAACTTATTTTTTCAAAGCTCCCCCTCAAAATAATGGCTAGAGAAAGAAGTTTTGGAGGTGGCCAATGGAAGACTGAGGAATTTTCGAGAAAGGGCCCAGGACCATCCCGTAGCTAGGACGGAAGGGACCAGGTTTTCTTTTTTAAACATCCACCACCAATTAATTACTCACAGCCTGTACCAGTTAAGCGTCAGACCCCAGAGTGTTTTTTTTTCTAAAAATTTGGATTAGCTTATTCAGAGTCTGGAGATGGCGCTTGCTAATCAGGAATTTCCGCCACTCTGAGCCTGCTGTGCCGCCGCTGCTGGTGACCTGGGGCGCATGGTCCCTGAGGGGTCCACCGGCCTTCATCTCTTTCTCTGTTCTTTCCCCAGCCCCTCGTTGCATTTAAAATGGCCCCCTTTGATTTCATAGCTGCCACGTTTGGGACGCTCCCTCCATTGGCACCTGGGGGGGTTGGGGGGTTCTACTTTGGTTGGTGTTTTTGTGGGGGACTGCGGACCTACTGTGAGTGGGATTTCCCGGCAGGATGAAACAGTGTGATTGAAGCTGTAGGTCCCATCTGCTGGAGATGGTTGGACCGCGGGAACGGGCATGGACTACTGGAACTGGATTAAAAGTTGTCAGTTGAGCTGCGTGTACCCCACCGTGTTGTTGTTGGATTTTGAACCGGGTACTGCTGCCATCTGGTGTCTAGGTTGGAAAATAAACACCGCGCCCGGCCAGGTTTTTTGGGGGCTGGGAGGATCATGCCTGCTCACTCCAGATGAGATCTGATGATTAATTTCTCCGGCTTGCACGCAGTAGACCTTCCTTAGCCCTCTTCCCGTAAGAGACGTGATGACTTGAGTCGTAAGAATCTGAGTTAACCCGCCCTGCCCCGGGAGGAGGCGATCTGAAGAACTTGGGGAGTTGATCGTGCAGCCGCGTGCGCGCAGGGAAGAGGCAGGGCCGGGCTCAACAGAGGAGCTCCGCCTGGCGCTCTCTTCCTCCCTCCTCCTGCGATGCGTGCTCCCTTTGTGGCATCCAAACTGATTCTGATTTGCTGCTCAGCCTATTGGGTTAGCACAGAAGGCTTCATTTCACAAAGTTTCTGAAGCCTGCACAGACCTGCTAAGTTCACGGGGTAGCTCAATGGCGGGTTGGACTCTCATGCTCCCAAGTTCAGGAGAGGAGATAATGCTGAGTATCCACTCTATGCCAGTCACCGAGCTAGCATTTTAATTTTTGCATTTCACCCATGCAGGAATGGGAAAACACCTAAACACACCTGCCATGTAGATTTTACCATCGATATTCTGACGTATGAGGTTTATCATGAAGCGCTCTGTCTTTATGCCCACCAAGCCATCTTTTTGGGATGCATTTCAAAGTAAGTTGCAGACACCAGTCTACCTTTCCCCTAATTACTGCAGCACACCATCAGTAACTAGAGCTCAGTATTTGTTTTTGGTTCTGTTCTGTTTTTTTTTTTTCTTATTGAGACAGGATCTCATTCTGCCCAGGCTGTGGTGCAGTGGCACGATCACAGCTCACTACAGCCTCAGTTTCCTGGGCTCAAGCAGTCCTCTAGCCTCAGCCTCCAAAGTAGCTAGGACTATAGGCGTGTACCACCATGCCTGGCTAGTTTTTGTATATTTTGTAGAGATGGGGTCTTATTATGCTGCCCAGGGTGGTCTCCTGGGCTCAAGTGACCCTCCTGCCTCGGCCTCCCAAAGTGTTGGGGTTACAGGCATGAGCTACTGTGCCTGGCCAAAAAACTTTGAATATAGTGAAACAGATGTTAAACAGACTGAATAATTTTGACAAATGTCTACATCCATGCAACACAAAACCCCTATCTCCCCTCATTTGTAACATAATACTTGAGTCATACAATAGTTTCTGTCACATCTCTAAGTTTAGTGTGACAATGACAGGAACACTTATGTTAATTAGACACATACATTGTGCTTTTCTTTCTTTTTTTTTTTTTTGAGATGGAGTTTCACTCTTGTTGCCCAGGCTGGAGTGCAGTGGTGCCATCTGGGCTCACTGCAACCTTAACCTCCCAAGTTCAAGCGATCCTCCTACCTCAGCCTCCTAAGTAGCTGGGATTACAGGCGCCCACCACCACGCCTGACTAATTTTTTGTATTTTTTTTTTTTTTTTTTTGAGAAGGAGTCTTGCTCTGTCGCCCAGGCTGGAGTGCAGTGGCGCGATCTCGGCTCACTGCAAGCTCCGCCTCCCAGGTTCACGCCATTCTCCTGCCTCAGCCTCCCGAGTAGCTGGGACTAAAGGCGCCCGCCACCACGTCCGGCTAATTTTTTTGTACTTTTTTAGTAGAGACGGGGTTTCACCGTGTTAGCCAGGATGGTGTCGATCTCCTGACCTCGTGATCCGCCCGTCTCGGCCTCCCAAAGTGCTGGGATTACAGGCTTGAGCCACCGCGCCCAGCCAATTTTTTGTATTTTTAATAGAGATGGAGTTTCACCATGTTGGCCAGGCTGGTTTCAAACTCTTGACCTCAGGTGATCCACCTACCTCAGTCTCCCAAAGTGCTGGGATTACAGGTGTGAACCACTGTGCCCAGCCAACGTACATTGTGCTTTTGTCAGGATGTTGGCAGTGATGATACCCGGCCCTAGCTCTACCGGAACTCACCCGGACTGAACAGGGAGCTGGGATTGGAACCTGAGATTTTGGTTTCTGAGACTGGGCTCTGAACACTGAATTTCGTCTCCCAGGTCAGCTCTGGTAGTTATGAAAAGATTCCGTGTTCCTACGTAACCTTCATAACCGCCTCTTTGTTCCCTTACCCTGTGGCTGTTCCCTATGCGGTAGTTTTTTTTCTCTCGAGACGGAGTTTCGCTCTTGTTGCCCAAGCTGGAGTGCAATGGCATGATCTCGGCTTACCTCAACCTCTGCCTCCTGAGTTCAAGCGATTCTTCTGCCTCAGCCTCCGGAGTAGCTGGGACTACAGGTGTGCGCCACCATGCCTGGCTGCTTTTTTTTTTTTTTTTTGTATTTTTAGTAGAGATGGGGTTTCTCCATGTTGGTCAGGCTGGTCTCGAACTCCCGACCTCAGGTGATTCACCACCCCCCTTGGCCTCCCGAAGTGCTGGGATTACAGGCGGGAGCCATTGCACCCGGCCCCATGCAGTAGCTTTAAGAGATCGTGTCGTTGCTTCTGTCTTCTGGGCCCCAGAGAGGTGATGCAGTTTCCCCACTTGGACGGCTCGGAAAGTGAGCTGGCGGCAGGGAGGTTTGGACAGTGGAGGGAGGGGGGCAACAGAGGCACACAGCAGCACCTCCCAGCACCACGTGAAGTCTGCAGGCCCCCAGGCTAACGTGAGAGAAAGCAACGCAGTTCCCGGTGGGTGCAAATGGGCCGTTGTCCTTATAGAATGTTCTAGAGTGTTCACAGTCCTTTTTTGTCCTGTTTGAAGAAACTTGGCCTAGCAGCCCAAGGTCTACGGTGAAGTTGATGGAGACCCCAGAGCAGAACAGAGTTGGGTCTGTCTCGGAATATGGAGGATCTGTGGTGGCCTCACTTGGGCCGAATAGGGTGGCAGTGATGTCGCTTGATGGGTGGGAAGGCAGGGAGCTGATTGAGGGCAGTGAGTTTGGGCGGGCGGCCCAGCGTAGGCAACGGAGAGGCATCTGCAGCTCCCCATCCCCCAGTCTTTTTTCTTTTTGGCTGCACATCAAAATAACAATAGCTGTCTTTCGTGGCGCCTTTAACCTGCTCAGGTACCACACTGCACTGTATATAATCTTTTCAGCATCCCTGGCCAGAGACTCGCCAGCTCCCACATCATCTTATTTTAGACAGGGCTAATACCCACCACGTTGTAGCGCAGTGCGAATTCAATGAGATTATGAATGTGAAGGGCGGAGTGAGCCCCGTGCCGGGCTCACAATGAAAGTGAAATAAATCTCTTAGCACAGGGCTTCTCCCGCTCTGCACTGTGGCTGTTTGGGGCCAGGTCATCCTCTGGCTGGGGCTGTCCTGGGCACTGCAGGGTGCTGAGTGGCGTCCTTGGCCTCCACCCACTCCATGCCAGAGCACCCTACCCTACCAGTCATGACAACCACAAATATCCTGAGACTTCCATGCCTCAAAGGCAGGATTAGAGTCAGTCTGATGCCTCAGTTGAAATGGTGGCCCAGGAATGGCCTTGCAAGGGTCACTTGTCATAGTGATGCCTTGGGTGTCCCCACTGGACAGCCCCCTTGCAGAGGCCTGCCCTTCTGGCTGCAGAAGGGGGGAGGGTCCCCACCACCAGCTCCCACCCACTGTTGCATCCCTCCCCCAGGAGGGCTCCCTGTTAGAGTGCACGGCCTCTGTTAGGATTACTCACCGCTGCTGTCGTGGCCCCGGAGCAGCTGTAGACAATCGGTAAATGGGTGGGCGTGGCTTTGTTCCAATAAAGCTTGATTTATAAAAACAGGTATGGCCTGGTGCAGTAGCTCATGGTTGTAATCCCCGCACTTTGGGAGGCCAAGGCAGGTGGATCACCTGAGGTCAGGAGTTCGAGACCAGCCTGCCAACATGCTGAAACCCCGTCTCTACTAAAAATACAAAAATGAGGCGGATGTGGTGGCGCATGCCTGTAGTCCCAGTTACTTAGGAGGCTGAGACAGGAGAATCGCTTGAACCTGGGAGGTGGAGGTTGCAGTGAGCTGAGGTCCCACTACTGCACTCCAGCCTGGGCGACAGAGCAAGACTCCATCTCAAAAAAGAAAAAAAAAAACATAAAACAAAACCAAAACAAAGTAGGTGCAGGCCAGAATTGTCCCTGGGGACATAGTTGGTCAATTAGATTGCACACTTTGATCCAGCCTCAGTTGGTGTGTCCGGGTTTTCTGGCTAGGAAGAATGCTGCTGTGGAATGTGTTGGAACAGATACTTAGGTGCGCCGTGTTGGCGTCCTTCCAGGTCAGGGGTTCTAAACGGATCTCAGGACCCCTTTACATCTTCCAGAATGATCCAAGAGCCCCAGGAGCCTGTGTCTGTGTGGATTCTGTCGGTTGTCACTGTGTTAAAAATTGAGGCCAGGCATGGTGGCTCACGCCTGTAATCCCAGCACTTTGGGAGGTTGAGGCAAGAGGATCGCTTGAGGTTGGGAGTTCGAGACCAGCCTGGGTCATGTAGCAAGACCCCGTCTCTACAAAAAATCATGAAAATTAGCTGGGCGTGGTGGCGCATGCCTGTAGTCCTAGCTACTTGGGAGGCCAAAGTGGGAGGATCACTTGAGCCTGGAAGGTAGAGGCTGCAGTAAGCCAAGACTGTACCACTGCACCGCAGCCTGGGAGACACAGTGAGACTTTGTCTCAAAAAAACAAAAAAAACAAATAAATTGAAAGCTGAGAAATTCAAAGCACAAGAAGACAAGCGTGCCCCGTCTTTTATTTATTTATTTATTTATTTATTTATTTATTTATTTTTTTGAGACGGAGTCCCACTCTGTCGCCCAGGCTGGAGTGCAGTGGCCGGATCTCAGCTCACTGCAAGCTCCGCCTCCCGGGTTCACACCATTCTCCTGCCTCAGCCTCCCGAGTAGCTGGGACTACAGGCGCCCGCCCCTGCGCCTGGCTAATTTTTTCTATTTTTAGTAGAGACGGGGTTTCACCATGTTCTCGATCTCCTGACCTTGTGATCCGCCCACCTCGGCCTCCCAAAGTGCTGGGATTACAGGCGTGAGCCACCGCGCCCGGCCAACGTGCCCCCTCTTTTAGCTGTCAACATGGCGGAGCCGTCCCTGGTGACGCAGCCTCCAAAGATGCCCCTGTGCCCTCCTGAGACCTCAAGAGGGAAACTGGCAGCGACAGTGACGGTAGTGACTTGGTGGCGGTCATGTTGACCTCACTGACCTCCGAGGTGCTGCTCTAGTGTCTCAGCGGTGACCCGGCCAGGTCGAAGGACGGAGTTCCGCTGTCACTAGCCCTCTGCCCGTCCTGTGTGCTGGGATGCCCTCGTGGTGCTGTCCACGCCACCGCCGCTCCCCCACCTGTGGGTCCTGTCTCCTCTGTGTCTGGGATCCTCCCGCATTGGTTTGGCTTCCTCCCCTCTCTCCCTCCGTCTGTCTGTCTTGCCCGCACCTGAGGTTGCCGCCGAGGCGCTGAGACGAGCCAGCAGGAGCTGTGGCTGCCCCCCAGGAAGGCAGAGCAGTTTCTTACTTCCTTCCCCCCGGGTCCCGTCAGGCCTCTGCAGGCGCTCTGTCTTCCGGCTGGAGGTCCCTCTTGGTTCGAGACTTACACGGTCCTTGCTGAGCTCCTAAACGTCTGGTTTCTATCCCGGAAGTTGCTGTCTCTAAGCCAACTGGACAACCACCACTCCTCAAACCCGGAGGCTCTTAGTATCTTCCCTGCTGTGCCGCTAGGCAGCGTTCGGCGCCCTGAAAGAGAGACCCCGAATATGGCACGAGGGGTAGGAAGTGGGCGGCTGTGGGGGGTGCAGCGAGCTTTTAGTCTTTTTTTTTTTTTTGAGACGGAGTCTCACGCTGTTGCCCAGGCTGGAGTGCAGTGGCGCGATCTCGGCTCACTGCAAGCTCCGCCTCCCGGGTTCCCGCCATTCTCCTGCCTCAGCCTCCTGAGTAGCTGGGACTACAGGCGCCCGCCACCGCGCCCGGCTAATTTTTTGTATTTTTAGTAGAGACGGGGTTTCACTGTGGTCTCGATCTCCTGACCTTGTGATCCGCCCGCCTCGGCCTCCCAAAGTGCTGGGATTACAGGCTTGAGCCACCGCGCCCGGCCGAGCTTTTAGTCTTAAGTTTTCATTTTTTTTTTTTTTTTTTTTTTCTTTTTTTCGATACAGAGTCTCGCTCTGTCGCCCAGGCTGGAGTGCAGTGGCGTGATCTCGGCTCGTTGCAAGCTCCGCCTCCCGCGTTCAAGCAATTCTCCTGCCGCAGCCTCCCGAGTAGCTGGGACTACAGGCATGCGCCACCATGCCCAGCTCATTTTGTATTTTTTAGTACAGATGAGGTTTCTCCCATGTTGGTCAGGCTGGTCTCTAACTCCTGACATCCAGTTATCTGCCCGCCTTGGCCTCCCAAAGTGCTGGGATTATAGGCGTGAGCCACCGTGCGCGGCTGATTTTTTTTTTTTTTTTTTTTGAGACAAGGTCTTGCCCTGTTGCCCAGGCTGGAGTACAGTGGTACGATCTTAGCTCACTGCAGGCTCGAATTCCTGAGCTCAAGTGATCCTCCTGTCTCAGCCTCCCAAGTAGCAGGGACTATAGGCTGTATACCACTACACCTGGCTAATTTTAAACATTTTTGTAGTGATGGGGTCTTGCCATGTTGCCCATGCTGGTCTTGAACTCCTGGCCTCAAATGATCCTTCTGCCTCAGCTTCCCAAGGTGCTGGGATTACAGGCCTGAGCCACTGCTCCTGACCTCATATATTTTTTTTGAGACAGGGTATCAGTGTCTCCCAGGCTGGAGTGCAGTGGCGCCATCTCAACTCACTGCAACCCTCGCCTCTTGGGCTCAAGCAGTCCTCCCACCACAGCCTTCCAGGTAGTTGGGACTAGAGGTAAATTTTGTAGTGATGGGTTTTGCCATGTTGCCCAGGTGATCTTCACCTCCTGGACTCAAGTGATCCTCCTGTCTCGGCCTCTCAAATCACACCTGGGATTACAGGCGTGAGCCACTGTACCCAGCCCCATTTTAACTTTATTTTTTTTTGAGGCAGAGTCTCGCTCTGTCGCCCAGGCTGGAGTGCAAGTGGTGTGGTCTCGGCTCACCACATGTTCCACTTCCTGGGCTCATGCCATTCTCCTGCCTCAGCCTCCCGAGTAGCTGGGATTCCAGGCACCTGCCACCATGCCCGGCTATTTTTTGTATTTTTAGCAGAGACAGGGTTTCACTGCGTTAACCAGGATGGTCTCCATCTGACCTCGTGATCCACCTGCCTCGGCCTCCCAAAGTGCTGGGATTACAGGTGTGAGCCACTGTGCCCGGCCCATTTTAACTTTTCTAATAATGATTTTCCTTTTGCCAAAAATGGCAAGTGGGTTTTAGATTAAGTCACTCCTTTTACTAGGCACAGTAGTAGACCTTGAGTTAGGGCTATGGTGGTATCATTTAATAGGAACATTTAACTTCACTAGGTCAATGATAGGAGACCAGCCCGGCCAACATGGTGAAACCTCATCTCTACCAAAGATAAAAAAATTAGCCGGGTGTGCTGGCATGCGCCTGCACTCTCAGCCATTCAGGAGGCTGAGGCGGGAAAATTGCTTGAACCCGGGAGACTGAGGTTGCAGTGAGCCGAGACTGAACCACTGCACTTCAGCCTGGGTGACAGTGAGACTCCGTCTCAAAAAAAAAAAGAAAAGAAAAAAGTTGCCGGGCACGGTGGCTCAAGCCTGTAATCCCAGCACTTTGGGAGGCCGAGACGGGTGGATCACGAGGTCAGGAGATCGAGACCATCCTGGCTAACACGGTGAAACCCCATCTCTAGTAAAAAATACAGAAAACTAGCTGGGCGAGGTGGCGGGCGCCTGTAGTCCCAGCTACTCGGGAGGCTGAGGCAGGAGAATGGCGTGAACCCGGGAGGCGGAGCTTGCAGTGAGCTGAGATCCGGCCACTGCACTCCAGCCTGGATGACAGAGCGAGACTCCATCTCAAAAAAAAAAAAAAAAAAGAAAAAAGTCCCGTGTACCGATCACCCTCTGAAGTAGTCGTCTGCTGTGTCAGATCTTGTTCATTTTGCTCATTTCTACCCTACCCACTTACCTCTACCTGACTGGATTGTTTAAGAGATGGGATCTTGCTGTGTTGCCCAGGCTGGAGCACAGTGGCTGTTCACAGATGTGATCATTTTGCATGACAGCCCCAAACTCCTGGGCTCAAGCGACCCTCAGCCTCCCAAGCAGTGGGGACTACAGATGTGAGCCCCCATACCAGCTCCTACTGGATCATTTTGAAGCAGGTTACAGATGTTGTAACTGTAACACAGACATCATAGGTACAGGCATTTCAGCGCATCTTCCCCAGTGGCTCATAGATCATGCAGATAGAAAATCGGTCAGGAGGGCCGGGCCCGGTGGCTCACGCCTGTAATCCCAGCACTTTGGGAGGCTGAGGTGGGTGGATCACGAGGTCAGGAGATCGAAACCATCCTGGCCAACATGGTGAAACCCCATCTCTACTAAAAATACAAATATTAGCTAGGTGTGGTGGCACTCGCCTGTAGTTCCAGCTACTTGGGAAGCTGAGGCAGGAGAATCGCTTGAACCCAAGAGGTGGAGGTTGCAGTAAGTCAAGATCATGCCACTGCACTTCAGCCTGGCGACAGAGTAAGACTCCGTCTCCAAAAAAAAAAAAAAAAAAAAAAAAAAATCGGTCAGAGGATGCCAGGCACGGTGGCTCAGCCCTATAATCCTAGCACTTTGGGAGGCCGAGGCGGATGGGTCACCTGAGGTCAGGATTTCAAGTCCAGTTTGACCAACATAGAGAAATCCCATCTCTACTAAGAATACAAAATTAGCTGGGCGTGGTGGTGCAGGTCTGTAATCCCAGCTACTCGGGAGGCTGAGGCTGGAGAATCGCTTGAACCTGGGAGGTGGAGGTTGCATTGAGCCAAGATTGCACCATTGCACTCCAGCCTGGGCAACAAGAGTGAAACTCTGTCTCAAAAAACAAAAAAAGAAAGTCAGTCAGGATGCCGGGCAGGGTAGCTCAGTCCTATAATCCCAGCACTTTGGGAGGCTGAGTTGGGAGGATCAGTTGAGCCCAGGAATTTGAGACCAGCATGGGCAACATGGAGAAACCCTGTCTGTACAAGAAATACAAAAAACTTTCTGGACATGATGGTCCATGCCTATAGTCCCAGTTACTCGGAGGGGCTGAGGCGGGAGGATCACTTGAGCCCAGGAGGTTGAGGTTGCAGTGAGCCATGGTCACACCACTGCACTCCAGCCTGGGCAACAGGGAGGGAGACCCTGTTTTTTTTTTTTTTTTTTTTTAGACGGAGTCTCGCTCTGTCGCCCAGGCTGGAGTGCAGTGGCCGGATCTTAGCTCACTGCAAGCTCCGCCTCCCGGGTTCCCGCCATTCTCCTGCCTCAGCCTCCCGAGCAGCTGGGACTACAGGCGCCCGCCACCTCGCCCGGCTAGTTTTTTGTATTTTTTAGTAGAGACGGGGTTTCACCGTGTTATCCAGGATGGTCTCGATCTCCTGACCTCGTGATCCGCCCGTCTCGGCCTCCCAAAGTGCTGGGATTACAGGCTTGAGCCACCGCGCCCGGCCGGGAGACCCTGTTTTAAGAAGAAAAAGAAAATTGATAAAGATATAGATGATTTGAACAAAATGAGTAACAGGGTTACCGTAATGACATGGATGGAATCTGAACCCAGCAAGAAAGAAAACACATTCTTCTCAGGCCACAAGGAGTGCCTAGGGAAACTGACCACATACAAGGCAAGTCTTTTTTTTTTTTTTTTTTTTGAGATGGAGTCTCGCTCTGTCGCCCAGGCTGGAGTGCAGTGGCGCAATCTCGGCTCACTGCAAGCTCCGCCTCCCGGGTTCATGCCATTCTCCTGCCTCAGCCTCCCGAGTAGCTGGGACTATAGGCGCCCGCCCCTGCGCCCGGCTAATTTTTTGTATTTTTAGTAGAGACGGGGTTTCACCGTGGTCTCGATCTCCTGACCTTGTGATCTGCCCACCTCGGCCTCCCAAAGTGCTGGGATTACAGGCGTGAGCCACCACGCCCGGCCAAGGCAAGTCTTAAAAACTTGATTTTTATTTTTATTTGTATTTATTTATTTATGAGACGGAGTCTTGCTCTGTCACCCAGGCTGGAGTGCAGTGGTGCGATCTCTGCTCGCTGCAAGCTCCGCCTCCCGGGTTCACACCATTCTCCTGCCTCAGCCTCCTGAGTAGCTGGGACTACAGGCGCCCGCTACCACGCCCGGCTAATTTTTTGTATTTGTTTTTAGTAGAGACTGGGTTTTACCGTGTTAGCCAGGATCGTCTTGATCTCCCGACCACGTGATCCACCTGCCTCGGCCTCCCAAAGTGTTGGAATTACAGGCGTGAGCCACCGTGCGTGGCCATATTTATTTATTTTATTCATTTATTTGAGACAGAGTCTCGCTCTGTCACCTAGGCTGGAGTACGATGGTGCAATTTTTGGCCCACTGCCTCTGGGTTCAAGTGATTCTCCTGCCTTAGTCTCCTGAGTAGCTGGGATTACAGGCGTGTGCCACCACACCCAGCTAATTTTTGTATATGTTTTTTTTTTTTTTTTTGAGACAAAGTCTCGCTATTTCGCCCAGGCTGCAGTGCAGTGGCTGGATCTCAGCTCACTGCAAGCTCTGCCTTCCAGGTTCACGCCATTCTCCTGCCTAAGCCTCCTGAGTAGCTGGGACTACAGGCGCCCGCCACCTCCCCCGGCTAGTTTTTTTGTATTTTTTAGTAGAGACGGGGTTTCACTGTGTTAGCCAGGATGGTCTTGATCTCCTGACCTCGTGATCCGCCCGTCTCGGCCTCCCAAAGTGCTGGGATTACAGGCTTGAGCCACCACGCCTGGCCTAATTTTTGTATTTTTAGTAGAGATGGAGTATCACCATGTTGGCCAGGCTGTTCTTGAACTCCTGATCTCAAGTGATCTGCCTGCCTTGGCCTCCCAAAGTGCTGGGATTATAGGCATGGGCCACCAGACCCAGCCTTTTGTTTTTCATGTACTTATTTATTTATTTATTTATTTATTTATTTATTTATTATTTTTGAGATGGAGTCTTGCTCTGTTGCCCAGGCTGGAGTGCAGTGGCATGATCTTGGCTCATTGCAAACTCTGCCTCTTGGGTTCAAGCAGTTCTTGTGCTGCAGCTTCCCGAGTAGCTGGTACTACAGGCGCCTGTCACCACGCCCAGCTAATTTTTTGTGTTTTTAGTAGAGACGGGGTTTTGCCATGTTGGCCAGGCTGGTCTTGAACTCCTGACCTCAGTTGATCCACCCGCCCTCGGCCTCCCTAAGTGCTGGGATTACAGGCTTGAGCTACCGTGCCTGACTCTTTATAACTTTAGAACAATGACTGCCTTACTGACCGTGTTTTCTCTCACCTGTGGAGTCAGAACTTAACCATAACCAAGCTTCCTCCTGCCTGCTATGGGTCCCTTCTGGAATGTTCCAGAAGTGGCATCAGGAGGCTGCCCAGCCAGCTTGTGAGTCGTATTCTGGAGTCAGAGTTTGGTGCCCACCTGGGTCAGGCTCCATCCCCACTTCCCCGCCTCATTTGCCCCTGTCTACACCATTGTACTGGGAGACACTTCCTGTCCCTCCTACGTAGCCCATGCTAAGCAAGGTGCTTCTGTCCACCTTACCTTTCTGATGCAGGAAGGGCTGAAGTCATGGAGGGGCGGCCTGTCAGGCCCAGCGAGGGTGGCATGGATGCTGTCCTTAGTGACAGATGAGAGGGGATGGGCTGGGACTGCAGGCCTGGCTCCCCTAGCTGCTCCTGTGCGTCAGGGGCTGCCCATTAGCCTGGCCAGGGCCCCTCATTGGATCCCTCCTGTCTGCCCAGTCTATAGCCCTTGCCCCCCTGCCCACCCGCTGCCAGTTCTCATCGGCCCTGCTTCCCTACTCGACTCTGCCGCCCTGGCCTCTCCTCCTCGGTCTCGCTCCTCCCGGACTTGTCCTCTGTCTGAGTCCGGCAGGACAGAGTCCAACCGTCTGGCCCCCTCGTGGCTCCGTCTGCTCCTCCTGCCGCCTTCTGCTGTCCAGGTCACTTGGTTTTTGGCCTGCTGGCCCCCAGCCACCGTGCTGGCCGCCTGCTCTCCAGGCTGCCCCTTGCCCAGGGCTGCACCCCCGACTGGTCCTCCGTCTTGGTGGTGCTGGGACTGTGTTTTCCGTCCTCTGCAGTGGGCTGGTTTCCCTCGTGTGCCGAGGCCCCTCTGCCTGGCTGTCCCTGGCTGCCCCACGCAGCTGAGCTGTGCTCCCGCTGGCTGGAGCTCAGGATGCCCACGCCGTTCTGGCAAATAACGCTGCTGGAAACACAGGACGAGCAGCTGCCCCTCTGCGCACGTGGTCTTCGGACACACGTGAGGGCCGCTCTAGCTTGGGTGCTCACTGCGGGCGATTCTCCCCTCCAGGGGACGCTGGGGGATGTCTGGGGACATGCATGACTCAGGGGCGCTCCTGGCGTGGAGTGGATGCAGGCCTGGAGTACTGATCCGCACCCTGCAGGGTCCAGGATGGCCCCACTCCAGAGAGCGACCCCACCCCAAATGTCAGCTTTGGCAAGGGGGTTGTGCCTGGCCACAGAGGTGCTGGCCCGGATGCAGATGAGTGCCCTGTCCATCCCTCTGAGCTCCGTGTGGCTTGTCCTGTGCTGCTTTCCCTGCCCCAGTGATACTGGGGGCACTTAACTTGTCTCTCTCTTATTTATTTATTTATTTTTAAGACGGAGACTCGTTCTGTCGCCCGGGGTGGAGTGCAGTGGCGAGATCCCGGCTCACTGCAACCTCCACCTCCTGGGTTCAGGTGATTCTCTTGCCTCAGCCTCTCGAGTAATTGGGATTACATGCACCCACCACCATGCCTGGTTAATTTTTGTATTTTCAGTAGAGACGGGGTTTGGCGATGTTGCCCAGGCTGCTCTCGAACTCCTGGCCTCAAGTGATCTGCCCACCTTGGCCTCCCAAAATGCTGGGATTACAGAGTAAGCCACTGTGCCTAGCCCCTTTTTTTAAAAAAAAAAAAAAAAAACAAAAAACTTTATTTTCTAGAGCAGTTCTAGGTTCACAGCAAAATTGAGCAGAAGGCACAGAGAGTTCCCATAGACCCCTGCCCCGACAGGCACAGCCGCCTGCACCGTCAGCTTCCCCCACAGAACGGTGCATCGGTTACAATCGATGGCCCTCTGTGGCGTCATTTTCTTTTTTTTTTTTTTCTTTTTTTTTTGAGGCGGAGTCTCGCTCTGTCGCCCAGGCTGGAGTACAGTAGCCGGATCTCAGCTCACTGCAAGCTCCGCCTCCCGGGTTTACGCCATTCTCCTGCCTCAGCCTCCTGAGTAGCTGGGACTACAGGCGCCTGCCACCTCGCCCGGCTAGGTTTTTTTTTTGTATTTCTTAGTAGAGACGGGGTTTCACCGTGTTAGCCAGGATGGTCTCGATCTCCTGACCTCGTGATCTACCCGTCTCGGCCTCCCAAAGTGCTGGGATTACAGGCTTGAGCCACCGCGCCCGGCTTGTGGCGTCATTTTCATCTCCCAGAGTCCACAGTCTACACCAGGGCTTGCCCTTGGTGTTACGTCTTTTTTTCTTTTTTTTTTTTTTTTGAGACAGTGTCTCACTCTGTCACCCAGGCTGGAGTGTAGTGGCGTGATCTCGGCTTACTGCAACCTCTGCCTCCCGGCTTCAAGTGATTCTCCTGCCTCAGCCTCCTGAGTAGCTGGGAATACGGGTGAGAGCCACCACGCCTGGATAATTTTTTTATTTTTAGTACAGATGGGGTTTCACCGTATTGGCCAGGCTGGTCTCAAACTCCTGACCTTGTGATCTGCCCACCTCGGCCTCCCAAAGTGCTGGGATTACAGGCGTGAGCCACCGTGCCTAGCCGGTGTTACATGTTCTATGGTTTAGACAGATGTGTGATGACATGTATTCACGTTACAGTGTCACACGAAGTCATTTCACAGCCCTAAAAATCCCCTGTGCTCCATCGAGTTAGCCTTCCTGACCCCAGCCTGGGGCAGCCACTGACCATCTTACGGTCGCCATGGTTTTGTCTCGCCCAGAATGTCATCCGGCCGGAGTCGTACTGTAGTACATATAACAGGCAGGTGTTTCAAATGGGTTTCTTTCCTTTTTTTTTTTTTTTTTTTCAGATAGGATTTTTTTTTTTTTGAGACGGAGTCTCGCTCTGCCGCCCAGGCTGGAGTGCAGTGGCCGGATCTCAGCTCACTGCAAGCTCTGCCTCCCAGGTTCACGCCATTCTCCTGCCTCAGCCTCCCAAGTAGCTGGGACTACAGGCGCCTGCCACCGCGCCCGGCTAGTTTTTTGTATTTTTTAGTAGAGATGGGGTTTCACCGTGTTAGCCAGGATGGTGTCGATCTCCTGACCTCGTGATCCGCCCGTCTCGGCCTCCCAAAGTGCTGGGATTACAGGCTTGAGCCACCGCGCCCGGCCTCAGATAGGATCTTACTCTGTCACGCAGGCTAGAGTGCAGTGGCATGATCATAGCTTGCTGCGGCCTCCACCTCCTGGTTTCAAGTGATCCTCCTGCCTCAGCCTCCAAGTAGCTGGGATTACAGGTGTGCACCACCACACCAGGCTAGTTTTTTTTATTTTTAGTAGAGACAGGGTCTCAGTATGTTGCCCAGGGTGGTCTTCAGCTCTTGAGCTCAGGTGATCCTCCCACCTCTGCCCTTGGCTTCCTAAAGTGCTAGGATTACAGGCATGAGCCACAGTGCCCTCTTTTTTTTTTTTTTTTTTTAAAAAAAAGCCAGCTTCATATGTGTTTTTTTTTGTTTGTTTTGTTTTGTTTTTTTTTTTACGAAGTCTTGCTCTGTTGCCCAGGCTGGAGTGTAGTGGCGCGATCTCTGCTTACTGCAAGCTCCGCCTCCCAGCTTCAAGCAATTCTCCTGCCTCAGCCTCTGGAGTAGCTGGGATTACAAGCGGCCGCCACCACGCCAGGTTAATTTTTGTATTTTTAGTAGAGACGGGGTTTCACCATGTTGGCCAGGGTGGTCTTGAAATCCTGACGTCAGGTGATCTGCACTCCTTGGCCTCCCAAAGTGCTGAGATGACAGGCGTGAGGCCCTGCGCCTGGACTGAGTTATATTTTAATGCATGGATGGCCACGTTGTGTTGATCCACCTCAGCTGTTTTTTTTTTTTTTTTTTTTTTGAGACAAGAGTTTTGCTCTTTTTCTCCAGGCTGGAGTGAGTGCAATGGCATGACCTCGGCTCACTGCAACCTTTGCCTCCCAGGTTCAAGCAAGTGATTCTCCCTCCTCAGCCTCCCGAGTAGCTGGGATTACAGGCACCCGCCACCATGCCCGGCTAATTTTTGTATTTTTAGTAGAGACAGGGTGTCACCATGTTGGCCAGACTGGTCCCGAACTCCTGACCTCATGATCTGCCCCCTTGCTTGACTTCCCAAAGTGTTGGGATTACAGGCGTGAACCACCGTGCCCAGCCTCAGTCCCCTCACCTGCTGATGGACACCTGGGTTGCTGTCACCCTCTGGCTGTTGTGATGCTGTGTGAACCTGCGTATACAGGTTGACATGCCTCTTTCTCTCCATCCGTGTTACCTCTCCCCGAAGCCAGCTGCTCTGTGCTAGAGAGCCGGCCCTGAGCCTCCTCCTGGCATGCAGGCAGCGCCCAGCATGTTGGAGGCATTCACTGCTTGCTGGGAGAACAGAAGGGCTGAAGCAGGTATTGGTGGGCTCTTGATGTCCACGGTGGGTTTTGGAGCAGCCCTTGAAACCTTTGTAGCTGTGGGTGGGTGTGTACATGTTCAAACGGGTTTTTCTGATCCTGGAGGATCACTTGCTTGAGCACAGGAGTTCAAAGCCAGCCTGGGCAACACAGCAAGACCCCATCTCTAAAAAAATTAGCTGGGCATGGGTGATGTGTGCCTGTGGTCCCAGCTACTCAGCAGTCTGAGGCAGGAGGATTGCTTGAGCCCAGGGTTCGAGGCTGCAGTGAGCTACGATTGCACCACTGCACTCCATCCTGGGCAACAGAGCGAGCTCCTTTCTAAAGAAAAAAAAAAATCAGACCAGGTACCATGGCTCATGCTGTAATCCCAGCTCTTTGGGAGGCTGAGTTGGGTGGACCCGTTCCCTGTTCAGCTCAGGAGTTCGAGACCAGCCTGGCAAATGTGGTGAAACCCTGTCTCTACTAAAAATACAAAAATTAGCCAGGTGTGATGGCTCATGCCTATAGTCCCAGCTACTCAGGAGGCTGAGGCACAAGAATCACTTGAACCCGGGAGGTGGAGATTGCAGTGAGCTGAGATAGCACCACTATACTCCACCCTGGGCGACAGTGAGACTCCATCTCAAAAAAAAAAAAAAAAAAAAAAAAATAAGGCCGGGCGCGGTGGCTCACGCCTGTAATCCCAGCACTTTGGGAGGCCGAGGCGGGCGGATCACAAGGTCAGGAGATCGAGACCACGGTGAAACCCCGTCTCTACTAAAAATACAAAAAATTAGCCGGGCGCGGTGGTGGGCGCCTGTAGTCCCAGCTACTCAGGAGGCTGAGGCAGGAGAATGGCGTAAACCCAGGAGGCGGAGCTTGCAGTGAGCCGAGATCGCGCCACTGCACTCCAGCCTGGGCGACAGAGCGAGACTCCATCTCAAAAAACAAAAACAAAAACAAAAACAAAAAAAAAAATGTTTTTTTTTTTCTGGAAAAGATGAGTCAGCCTTTATCAGGTTCTTAGGTTGTTGGTGAACAAAGAAAGAAAGCCTTGCAGAGAAGGGCTTTGGCCTTCACTGTGACCCCCATGCTGTTTGTATTTGAACAGCCGTCAGGCCTTGGAACTCCAAGGGACGGAAGGAGGAAGAGCTGACATTCCATGTATGTTTCTCTCCTCCCTTTTCCTAAGAACGCTCCTGAACCAGGGCATTTCTGCCTCTAGGGGACACAGGGTGATGTCTGGGGGACATTGGTGGTTGTCATGACTGGTGGAGGCCAGGGACGCTCTGGTGCCTCTGCAGCGCCCAGGACAGCCCCACTGTCTAGTGCCCAGAGCGGGAGACCCATCTGCCCAAGTGGTCAGCCCTAATGTCAGCCATGCTGAGGTTGAGAAACCTGTGTTAATTACACAGAAACCAACCGAGTCCAATCCTGCTTGCACCAGGCACAGGATCAACTCCCCACAGGGCAGACGATGGAAACCAGGGGGACCCCAGCTCCCGGGATTCACTCCCTCTCTCCCTTCCCTGTCAGTGTGTGGATTTTAATGTGTGCAGCCTCCTGGGACCTCAGTAGGGCAGACATCATGGGATAAGGAGTCTCTTGGAGGCCTGTGGAATCCCTAACCAAGGGGTCTCACCCAGAGTGATGTCATACCCCCCCACCCTGTACTGGATGATGTCTGGGGACATTTGTGGTTGTCACAACTATAGGGTGTTCCTGGCATGGCAGTGTCAGGGGAGAGGAACTTGTTGCCTTGGGGGCATCTAGATGGCAGACCACCGGGAGGGGGGTCCTAGATGGGACACCACTGGGAGAGGGTCCTAGATGGCAAGCCACTGGGAGGGGGTCCTAGATGGGAAACCACCGGGAGAGGGGTCCTTGTTGGGGGTTGGTGGAGTGTGGATGGGCGGCTTCTGACAAAATGCCTCGGCTTCTCCAGCAGCCAGATACAGCTCAGGTGATGAGCTCCTCCTTGCACACCTGCTGAGTCAGGTGACCTGGGGGGCAGGCTGTGGAGCCAGCCTGGGGACAGGCCCCAGGGGATGAGGGCATCAGGATAAAGGCGCACAAAGGGGTGGAGCTGAGCCTTGGAGGAGGTGCCCTGGTGGGCGAGCTTGGCGCTGGAGCCTTACCCAGGAAGCTCATGGATGCTGGCATGTGCCTCTTGCCGTTCAGGTGGGATAGGGTCTCCCCGTCTCGGCACTGGACAGTGGGGCTGTCCTGGGCACTGCAGGGTGCCAAGCAGGGTTCCTGACCTCCACCCACTCCATGCCAGGAGCTTCTCCCAGTGGCGACAACCACAAATGTCCCAGACATGGCCCAGCATCCCCCGGCGTCTGAGGCGTGTTTGGTTGAGAACCAGTGACAGAGGTGACACACATTCACTGTCACAAAAGCTGCCGTAAACGCGAAGTATCAGGAAAAACTCCCGAGACCCCCATGTATGCTATGCGTAGTGCCCTGCGATGATGCTTTGTGCTCCTGGGTGTGTCCTGCGTGTGGTGCCAAAAGCCCTCGCCAGAGGGGCCTGAGACTCTGAGGGAAGGGACTGGGGTGCCACCTGTGAGCGGGACAGCCCCCTGGCATGGTCCAGGTATCATGGCCCTTTACTCTGATGCAGATTGCCCCCCAACGAGTGCTGGGACATAGTGCTTGGTTCACGACTGGTGCCCACAGATGCCCACTTGGCATTTGGTGGCTGAACAGCATCTGCCTCTGGTGTCCCTGCAGATGGAGGACGGCCATACCCTCTTCGACTATGAGGTCCGCCTGAATGACACCATCCAGCTCCTGGTCCGCCAGAGCCTCGTGCTCCCCCACAGCGCCAAGGAGCGGGACTCCGAGCTCTCCGACACCGACTCGGGCTGTTGCCTGGGCCAGAGTGAGTCGGACAAGTCCTCCACCCACGGCGAGGCAGCCGCCGAGACTGACAGCAGGCCAGCCGACGAGGACATGTGGGATGAGACGGAGTTGGGGCTGTACAAGGTGCGCCTCCCCTCTGCAGCTGCCCCGGGGTTGGACATTCTCCCTGTCATTCTGATCTTTGCATACCCAGGGCCCACGGGAGGGGCTTCCCACGCCCCTCTCCAGCTCCAGCTGGGGAGAAATGGCCAAGGGGTGGTTTCCTGCACATTCCCTGAGGGGAACACAGTGCCCTGGGCTTCCTTTGTGGACCTCTAGAGCAGAGTCCTGTGTGGGGGCTTGCACGTGTTTTCTCTGTGAAGCTTGCAGTGGCTGTGACGTTTCTGAACTTGCTGCCACCATGTAAGATCAGGAATTGTCACAGAAAGATCTGGGTTTCCAGCTCTTTTCTTTCTTTCTTTTTTTTTGGCAGGGTCTCACTTTGTTGCCCAGCCTGGGGTGCAGTGGTGTGATCACAGCTCACTGCAGCCTCGAACTTGTGGGCTCAAGTGATCCTCCCACCTCAGCCTCCTGAGTAGCTGATGTTATAGGTGTGTGCCGCCACACCCAGCTAATTTTATTATTTTTTTAATACATGGTCTCATTCTGTTGCCCAGGCTGGACTGCAGTAGTGCCATCTCAGCTCACTGCAACCTCTACCTCCTGGGTTCAAGCAATTCTCGTGCCTCAGTCTCCTGAGTAGCTGGGATTGCAGGCATGTGCCACCACACCTGGCTAATTTTTGTATTTTTTATAGAGACAGGGTTTCGCCATGTTGGCCAGGCTAGTCTTGAACTCCTGGCCTCAAGTGATCCTCCTGCCTCAGCCTCCCAAAGTGCTGGAATTATAGGTGTGAGCCACCGCACCCAGTCTGTTTTTTTTTTTTAGTAGACACAGGATCTTACTATGTTGCCCAGGCTAGTCTTGAGTTCCGGGGCTCAAGCATCCACCTGCCTTGGCCTCCCAAAGTGTCGGGATTCCAAGCATGAGCCATGATGCCCTGCCTGGATTTCCAGCTTCTCTTGACAAATGGGCAGCTCTGGTCTCTCAGAGCCTTCTAGCAGCTGTGGCTGAAGCAGAACTGCAGGGGCCTTTGTGAAGACAGTCCATGGCCCCTGGCCCCGCATCCCCATCACCCCTGCTGGGGCTGGTTTCTCACGGGCCTGGGTTCCCAGCCGGGGAGAAGAAACCTCGCTGTGGGCATTTGAGTTTGTGCCCTGGTTCCAGAGCATCCCAGCGTCCGAGAACCAAGGTGGTCTCCCGTCAGTTTTCCTTACCCCGTTGGGATACCAGAGTTCCCTCATTCCTCACAGGTCAACGAGTACGTCGATGCCCGGGACACGAACATGGGAGCGTGGTTTGAGGCGCAGGTGGTCAGGGTGACGCGGAAGGCCCCCTCCCGGGACGAACCCTGCAGCTCCACGTCCAGCCCCGCACTGGAGGAGGACGCGGACGTCATTTACCACGTGAAATACGACGAGTGAGTCATGGCAGGTGGGCGGGCCTGGGTCCTCAGGCTCTGAGACGTGCGTCCTTGGCTGCGGGTGTTCAGGCCAGAGCTTGGCACTGTCTCGAGATGGTAATCAGGATCTGGGGCCCCACCCTCAAATTCCTAACAGCATACAAGGCTCACTTCCCCCTCTACCTCCCGGTTTCATACGATTCTGCTGCCTCAGCCTCCCAATTAGCTGGGACTACAGGCGTGCACCACCAAGCCCGGCTAATTTTTGTTTTTGTTTATGTTTTGCTTTTTTTTTTTTTGAGACATAGTTTTACTCTTGTTGCCCAGGCTGGAGTCAATGGCACGATCTTGACTCGCTGCAACCTCCGACTCCCGGGTTCAAGCGATTCTCCTGTCTCAGCCTCCCGAGTAGCTGGGATTACAGGCACCCGCCACCACGCCTGGCTAATTTTGTATTTTTAGTAGAGATGGGGTTTCTCCATGTTGGCTGGTCTCGAACTCCCGACCTCAGTTGATCTGCCCGCCTCAGCCTCCCAAAGTGCTGGGATTACAGGCGTGAGCCACTGCGCCTGGCCACGCCCGGCTAATTTTTGTATTTTTAGTAGAGACAGGGTTTCACCGTGTTGGTCAAGCTGGTCTTGAACTCCTGACCTCGGGTGATCCGCCTGCCTTGGCCTCCCAAAGTGCTGGGATTACAGGCTTGAGCCATCGCTCCCGGCCTCTCCTCTTGTTCTAAAGACACCAGTCCTGTTGGATTGGGGCCCACCCTACTGCGGTGTGATCTCATCTTAATAAGATTTCATCTGCAAAGGTTCTACCTACAAAGACCCTATTTCCAAAAACAGAACTATTTGTGGGTACTGGGGATCCGCGTTTGAACACCTCTTTTTGCAGGGGACACGGGCAACCCATAATAATTCTGTACCTGGAATGTACCTTAATATACCTGCGTGTTCTCAACACCAGCAAATAAGCCTGTCGGGAGGGGCCTCTGCACACTGTCGGGGGGGGTCTCTGCACACTGTCGGGAGGGGCCGGCCCCACTTTGGCTTGTTTCCCATGGAGGGAACGAGGTTTGGTCTTACCACGGGATCTAAGGCCGGGGCTTTCCTCCCAGCTACCCGGAGAACGGCGTGGTCCAGATGAACTCCAGGGACGTCCGAGCGCGCGCCCGCACCATCATCAAGTGGCAGGACCTGGAGGTGGGCCAGGTGGTCATGCTCAACTACAACCCCGACAACCCCAAGGAGCGGGGCTTCTGGTACGACGCGGAGATCTCCAGGAAGCGTGAGACCAGGACGGCGCGGGAACTCTACGCCAACGTGGTGCTCGGGTGAGCCTCGCATCCTGGGGCGAGTCCTCCCTCTCTCCTTTCCTCCCTTTCCGGCCACCCAGCCCCTCCCGGGGCCCCCGGACTGGCTCTGAAGCCGTCCAGCCAGGCTGTGTGTACTCCGGCTTGGCCTTCCTGCTTCCCCTCTGGGGTCTGGTCTTGCTCCCTGCTAAGCATCTTTCTAAGACCGACCACCTCGGGCCCCTGAGTGCCTCTGCCCACGGAACCGTCTCTGACCGCCGGGCCCTGACAGGCAGAGTTGTCAAGCTTCCTTTTTCTCGTTTTTTTTGGTTGTTGTTGTTGTTGTTGTTTTTTGAGGCAGAGTCTCACTCTCTTGCCCAGGCTGGAGCACAGTGGCACAATCTCAGCTCACTGCAAGCTCCGCCTCCCGGGTTCACGCCATTCTCCTGCCTCAGCCTCCCGTGTAGCTGGGACTACAGGCGCCCGCCACCTCGCCCGGCTCATTTTTTTGTATTTTTAGTAGAGACGGGGTTTCACCGTGCTAGCCAGGATGGTCTTGATTTCTTGACTTTGTGATCCCCCCACCTCGTCCTCCCAAAGTGCTGGGATTACAGGCGTGAGCCACTACGCCCGGCCTCAAGCTTTTTCTCTTTTGTTTGTTTCAAATTTGGTGAATAGGTACCATTCACAGGGTCAAAATTCAGAAAGTACCCAAGACCACACATGAAGATTCCCCCTCCTCTGCCTGGTCACCCAGTTCCCCTTTTTGGCGACATCACTGTTACCAGCTTTCTGGGGGCATTCTGTTCATAACCATATTTACAAAACCACACTGCTTAGGAGTCAGCAAACTGCAGTCCACAGGCCCGCTGTGGTCCTCTGCCTGCTTTGACAAAATTTTATTGGGACACAGTCACGCCCATTTTTATCTTACTACCTGTGGTTGCTTTTGTGTTATAAGGTCAGAGTTGCATAGTTGTAACAGAGACTATGTGGCCTACAAAGCTGAAAATCCTTCCTGTCTGACCCTTTGCAGAAAAACTTTGCAGACCCTCTTCTTTCTCCCTTGCTTCTTTGTGTGTGTGTGTGTGTGATAAAATAGATGTAACAGAAAATTTACCTTTTTTTTTTTTTTTTCTTTGAGACGGAGTCTTGCTCTGTTGCCCAGGCTGAGTGCAGTGACCGGATCTCAGCTCACTGCAAGCTCCACCTCCCGGGTTTACGCCATTCTCCTGCCTCAGCCTCCCGAGTAGCTGGGACTACAGGCGCATACCACCTTGCCTGGCTAGTTTTTTGTATTTTTTAGTAGAGACGGGGTTTCACTGTGTTAGCCAGGATGGTCTCGATCTCCTGACCTCGTGATCCGCCCATCTCGGCCTCTGAAAGTGCTGGGATTACAGGCTTGAGCCACCGCGCCCGGCCTTTTTTTTTTTTTTTTTTTAAGACTGAGTCTCCCTCTGTCGCCCAGGCTGGGGTATAGTGGCATGATCTTGGCTCACTGCAGCCTCTGCCTCCCAGATTCAGGTGATTCTCCTGCCTCAGCCTCCCAAGTATGTGGGATTATAGGTGCCTGCTACCACGCCTGGCTAATTTTTATATATATATATTTTTTTAGTAGAGTCTGGGTTTCACCATATTGGCCAGGCTGGTCTTGAACTCCTGACCTCAAGTGATTTGCCCGCCTCTGCCTCCCACAGTGCTGGGATTATAGGCATGAGCCACTGTGCCTGGTCGAAAATTTACCATTTGAACCATGTTTAAGTGCACAGTTCAGTGGCATTAAACGCATTTATGTTGTTATTCTGCCGTCTCCACTACTTTGTCCTTTTCCCAAACTGAAACTCTGACCCCATGAAACGCTCACTCCCCAGCCCCTGACATCCCTGCATCCTACTTTCCATCTCTGTGAATCTGACGACTCGGGGGACCTCCTAGGAATGGGATCACATAGGATTTGTCCTTTTGCATCTGTTCACTGATGTCACTGAGCATGATGTCCTTGAGGTGCATCAGGCTGTAGCCTGGTTGGAGTTTCCTTCCTTTTTGTGGCCAAGTGATAGCCCATGACATGTTGTCTATAAACATGAGCATCTTGGCAATGGCGTTCCAAGTACGGTCCTGGGACATTTATGGTGCATCTGTGGCCCGGCAGGGAGGTCAGTGAGCTGCAGTGGAGGGAGGAGAGTGGCTGGGGCTGTGGAAGCTGTGGAAGACTTCACAGTGGAAGGCTGTGGAAGACTGAGTCTGGGCCATCACGGCATTACTCGGGTGTGGTGTGGAATTGGTATTTATTCTCTGCCAGGGGCGATTCTGAGCCTGAGATTTTCTGAGAAACAAATTATCTGGATTATTATATGGAATCTGATTTTTAAATGCTGGTGATTAACGTTTTTTTCTTTTTTTTTTTTTTGAGACGGAGTCTCGTTCTTGTTGCCTAGGCTGGAATGCAGTGGCACGATCTCTGCTCACTGTAACCTCCACCTCCTGGGTTCAAGGGATCCTCCTGCCTCAGCCCCCCAAGTAGCTGGGATTACTGGTGCCCACCACCACGTGCAGCTAATTGTTGTATTTTTAGTGGAGACAGAATTTCACCATGTTGGCCAGGCTGGTCTTGAACTCCTGACCTCAGGTGATCCACCCACCTCAGCCCCCAAAAGTGCTGGATTACAGTCGTGAGCCACTGCGCCCAGCCAATCTGGTTTTACAAAGGGCAGTTCCCCTACACATACTCTCTTGCCTACTGCCATGTAAGATGTGCCTGTGCTCCTCATTCACCTTCCACCATGATTGTGAGGCCTCCCCAGCTATGCGGAACTGTGAGTCCATTAAACCTTTTTCCTTTCTAAATTACTCAGTCTTTATTATTTAGTATGTCTTTATTAACAACACGAGAACAGAGTCATACAACCCCTTCCAAGCTCTCGTGGTGGCTGATATAATCCAAGTCTTTGCGGTTGAAGGATGGGGGCTTCATTTATTTTTAACTTGGCTCCTGGAGGCTGCCTGCAGTTCCCAGGACCCGCCTGCAGTTCCGTGCCCCGTGGGCCCCTCTGATGTGGCTACTGACATCAAGCCAGCAAGGGAGCTCTTCAGCTAGTCGGCTAGTGAGATATAGAGCATTGAGCGACAGTCCGTCAGCTCTGCTGTGTTCTTATGGGTTAGGTTTAAGTCACAGTCCTGCCCATACTTTTATGGGGAGAAATGCCCACAAATGCATGGTTACCAGGAGGTGGGGGCTGTGGGGCCACCTTAGGCTCCATCCGCACCAGTTATACACCAGCTGCTGTCCGTTTACCCAGAGACGGATAACCTGCCCGGATAACCTGCACAGCCAGCACCCACGAGCTTCCTCCACCTCAGTCCCTTCCCCAGCAGAAGAAAACCACTTTTTTTTTTTTTTTTTTTTTTGAGATGGAGTCTCGCTCTGCCACCCAGGCTGGAGTGCAGTGGTGCGATCTCAGCTCACTGCAAGCTCCGCCTCCCGGGTTCATGCCATTCTCCTGCCTTAGCCTCCCGAGTAGCTGGGACTACAGGTGCCCACCACCGCGCCTGGCTAATTTTTTGTATTTTTAGTAGAGACGGGGTTTCACTGTGGTCTCCATCTCCTGACCTTGTGATCCGCCCGCCTCGGCCTCCCAAAGTGCTGGGATTACAGGCGTGAGCCACCGCGCCCGGCCGAAAACCGCTTTTCTGCACACTGACTGTCACGAGGAAGGGGTTTCACCAGGCAGGGAAACGAAGATACCCGGCCGACCACACGTTGGGGCATTCGGGGTTCTTTGATTCATTCACGCTGGTGTCCCGAGCCCTCTGGGGATGCAGGAGGCACAGCGGGAAAGGGAGGGGGTGCTCGGTCCAGGCAGCTCTGGGGCAGACATTGTCCCTTGCCAGCCCCACAGGAGCTTCCAGGGACGCAGTGAGGTCATGTGGAGCCGAGGTGTGCCTCGCAGTGAGTTTGTGATATGTGCCCGTCGTTAGCCGCTTCGACTTTCATCAACTGCTGAGTCAGGCATCATACAAGATGAGACAGAGAAACGCACCAGCAGTCGCTGTCTTAGGAGGCACCCAGTCTGGTGCGGGAGACAGATCTGCAGATGACAGACTAGGGAGATGGGTTCCCTGAGACAACACGCAAGGAACGGCGGCAGAGACGGCTGAGCGGCCTCTGAGATTGGCAGGCTCAGATAGGTGGCTGGGCCCCATCCCGCTCTGGGCAGTGCTAGGAGCTACCAGCTTTTGCCAGGGCTGACTTCTAAATGCAAACCCTCTGCACTGGTGTCTCCGCAGTGTCAGGGTCAATTCAATCATCGTTCATTTTCATTAAATTTTACCTTGCAGTGTAGATTCACAGGCAGTTATAATGTAGAGATGGCTAGGCGCAGTGGCTCACGCCTGTCTTCCCAGCACTTTGGGAGACTGAGGTGGGAGGATCGCTTGAGCCTGGGAGGTCGAGGCGCAGCGAGCTATGATCACACCCCTGCCCTCCAGCCTGGGCAACAGCAAGAGAGTCAGAAAAAAAAAAAAAAAAAAAAAGCCGCGTACCCTTTATTCAATTTCCCCCAATGGTAACATCTTATATTAATAAACTATACTGTGTTACTGCAACGGGGATATTGACATTGATAGTGAAGAGTGAGTTTCCTCCCCATAAAATCCTTCTCATTGCCCCTTTTATAGCCACCTCCCCATCCCCAGCTGGTCCCTGACCCCTGGCAAGCACTAATTTTTTCTTTTTGTTTGAGACGGAGTCTCGCTCTCTTTTGTTCTCTGTTGATACAATTTTGTAATTTCAAGGATTTTATAATTTCAACTTTGTAATAAGGACTCCTGTTACATAAATGGAATCACACAGTATGTAACCTTTTGGGATTGATTCTTTTTTTCCCCACTCTCCATAATTACGGATTAACTAAAGTTATCGCGTATCAGTAGCTCATTCCTTTTCACCCCTGAATAGTATTCTGTGGTATAGATGGGCCACTGTTTTTTTTTTTTTTTTCAACGACCCATTGGATATCTGAGCTGTTTCCAGGATTTTTTGCGGTTTAAGATTTATTTGTTTGTTTTTTGAGACAGAGTCTTGCTCTGTTGCCCAGGCTCTGGAGTGCAGTGATGTGATCTCAGCTCACTGCAACCTCCGCCTCCCGGATTCAAACGATTCTCCTGCCTCAGCCTGCGCACGGAGTAGCTGGGATTACAGGTGCGTGCCAGCACACCCAGTTTATTTTTGTAATTTTAGTAGAGGTGGGGTTTCTCCATGTTGGCCAGGCTGATCTCGAATTCCTGACCTCAGATGGTCCGCCCGCCTTGGCCTCTCAAAGTTTTAGGATTACAGGCGTTAGCCACTTCTCCCGGCCAGTTTCGGATTTATTTGACTAAGTTAATAAGAAACAGTGGTCTGCAGTTTTCTTGTTTTGCATGGTCTTTGTTGGTTTGGTCAATACCGGCCTTATAACGTGAGCTGGGAAATGTTTACTCCTTTTTCTGTTTTCTGGAAACGACTGTGTAAAATTTACGTTAATTCGTCTTTAAAGGTTTGATAGAATCCTTTAATGAGACCATGGGTTGGGCACAGTGGCCAATGCTGTAATTCCAGCACTGTGAGAGGCTGAGGTGGGTGGATCACTTGAGGTCAGGAGTTCGAGAACAGCCTGGCCAACATGGTGTGAAACCCCCGTCTCTACTAAAAATACAGACATTATCTGGGCATGGTGCTGTGCACCTGCAGTCCCAGCTACTTGGGAGGCTGAGGCAGGAGAATTGTTTGAACCTGGGAGGTGAAGGTTGCAGTGAGCTATGATCGTGCCATTGCACTCCAGCCTGGATGACAGAGCAAAACTCCGTCTCGGGGGGCGGGTGTGGGGGGGAAGCTTTAATGAGGCCATGGAGATCTGGAGATGTCTTTCGGGGGAACTTTTATGAATTGAATTTCTTCCATGGTTATGTGACTATCTGGACTCTCTGTTTCAGCCTGTTTGAGCTTAAGTACTTTCTGGGTTTTGGGGAATTAGCACGTTTCCCTGAGCATAAAGTCATTTGTATTATTTCTTTATTCTCTGATGCCTGAAGGATCTGGTGAGATCCCTGTTTTATTCTTGGTTTTGCGAATTTGTGTTTTCTCTTTATTTTTGTCAGTCTTAGCCAATTTTATTATTTTTTAGGATCTTAGACCTTTCCCTCCCTGCTCATTTATTTGTACAGCAAGAATAAGACGGGTTTGCTTGTTTGTTTTGAGACAAGATCTCATTCTGTGAGGGCAGTGGCGAGATCTCAGCTAACTGCAACTTCTGGCTCCCTGGTTCAAGCGATCCTGATCTAAGGTGATCCACCTGCCTCGGCCTCTCAAAGTGCTGGGCCTATAGGCGTCAGCCACCGCACCTGGCATGAGACAGTTTTGTTTTGGTCAGTTTTTTTTTTTTTTTTTTTTTGAGATAAGGTCTTGCTGTGTTGCCCAGGCTGGAGTGCAGTGGCAAACTTTCAGTTCACTGTAGCCCCAACCTCCTGGGCTCAAGCAATCCTCCCACCTCAGCCTCCCAAGTAGCTGGGGGCCATAGGTGTGCACCACCATGCCTGGCTATTTTTTTTTTTTGGGTGAGACAAAGTCTCGCTGTATCACCCGTGGTGGAGTGCAGTGGTGCGATCTCGGCTCACTGTAACTTCCGCCTCCCAGGATCAAGCGATTCTCCTCTCTTAGCCTCCCGAGTAGCTGGGATTACAGACATGCACCACTGCACCTGGCTCATTTTTTTTTTTTTTTTTTTTTTTGTATTTTGAGTAGAGAAGGGGTTTCACCATGTTGGCCAGGCTGGTCTTGAACTCCTGACCTTAGGTCATCTACCTGCCTCGACCTCCCAAAGTGCTGCGATTGCAGGTGTGAGCCACTGCACGCGGTCATTTTTTTTTTTTTTCATTAGCAATGGGGGCAGTCTGGCTATGTTGCCCAGATTCGTCTCGAACTTTTGAGTTCAAGTGATATGCCTGTCTCAGCCTCCCAAAGTGTGCTGGGATCATAGGTATGAGCCACTAAACCCAGTCTTAGAATATGCTTTTTTTTTTTTTTTTTTTTTTTTTTGAGACGGAGTCTTGCTCTCTCACCCAGGCTAGAGTGCAGTGGTGCAATGATAGCTCACTGCAGCCTTGAATTCCTGGGTTGAAGCAATCCTCCTGCCTCAGCCTCCTTTTCCTTAACACTTTATTTGTTGAGGAATCCTGGTCATTTTTCCCAGGAGGTCCAAATGGCTCTATCCAGACTGTAGAGATGACCAGGAGATGTCGCTGGCTGCGTGCGTCTGTGCTCCCTGTGAGCTGGTGGGTCGATGTGTTCCCACACTGTCCCATAGCCAAGAACCACGTGTGCTGTGCTCGAAATGTGGCCAGGAGGAACTGGAATGTACATGAGTGTAAAATACACACAGGGTGCCGGGCGCGGTGGCTCACGCCTGCAATTCCAGCACTTTGGGAGGCCGAGGTGGGCGGATCACGAGGTCAGGAGATCGAGACCATCCTGGTTAACACGGTGAAACCCCGTCTCTACTAAAAATACAAAAAATTAGCCGGGCGTGGTGGTGGGCGACTGTAGTCCCAGCTACTCGGGAGGCTGAGGCGGGAGAATGGCATGAACCCGGGAGGTGGAGCTTGCAATGAGCTGAGATCGCGCCACTGCACTCCAGCCTGGGCGACAGAGCGAGACTCCTTCTCAAAAGAAAAAAAAAAAAAAATACACGTGGGCTTTCAGAGACCTGATACAAAAGAAGAATGTAAAGTAGCTCATTAATAACATTTTCATACTCATTCCATGTTGAAATAATCTTCTGTCTACGCTGGGTTCTATGGAACATACTTCAATTGCTTCCACCTGTGTCTACCTCTCAACCGTGCTTATTAGAAAGTTTAGAATTACACACGCAGCGTGTGTTCAGATGCTGTTTCCCTCGGTCGTTGCTGATGGAGATGTCGGATTATTGATCTTGGGGGATCAGTTTCACTCACAGAAGTTCTTGTATTTCGATGTAGGCCGTTGGATCAAACGTTGCCTTTGTGTTTTTCTTCTTTTTGAGACGGAGTCTCTGTCGCCCAGGCTGGAGTGCAGTGGCATGATCATCTCGGCTCACCACAACCTCCACCTCCTAGGTTCAAGCGATTCTCTTGCCTCAGCCTCCCGAGTAGCTGGGATTACAGGCACGCGCCACCATGCCCGGCTTTTTGTATTCTTAGTAGAGATGGGGTTTCACTATGTTGGCCATGCTAGTCTCGAACTCCTGACCTCGTGATCCACCCACCTCGGCCTCCCAAAGTGCTGGAATTACAGGTCTGAGCTACCATGCCCGGCCAACTGTTATGAGTCTTGCTTGTCCGTTCTTGTTGGTTTGGCGCTCCTTAGCCAAAGGTTCAAACTCATCCTCCCCAGGGCATCCTGCAACGAAACTCTGGTTTCTGTATTCTCATCTTCTGTGAGTGTGGCTTTGATTGGTAGGGGGCGTAGCTGAGCTCTTGCCCCAGGCACCCTGAGAACACGTGGTGTTCAAGTGCTCTGAGAGTAGATTTAGGGGCCTCGGCAGGGTCAGGCGGCCAGAATGTTCCAGCGTCCTCATTCCTTGCAGGGATGATTCTCTGAATGACTGTCGGATCATCTTCGTGGACGAAGTCTTCAAGATTGAGCGTCCGGGCGAAGGGAGCCCTATGGTTGACAACCCTATGAGACGTGAGTTCTGAGCCAGCCTTTCCCCATCTTCCGCGGTGGGCACGGGGCGGGGGCTCTTGTCCCGTCTCTGGCTTGGCCGGGCCCCGCCGGAGCTGACCCTGCTGCCCCGTGCCCAGGGAAGAGCGGGCCGTCCTGCAAGCACTGCAAGGACGACGTGAACAGACTGTGCCGGGTCTGCGCGTGCCACCTGTGCGGGGGCCGGCAGGACCCCGACAAGCAGCTCATGTGCGATGAGTGTGACATGGCCTTCCACATCTACTGCCTGAACCCGCCCCTCAGCAGTGTTCCCAGCGAGGATGAGTGGTGAGTGCAGCCCTGCCTGCCGCAGGGAGACCAGAGTGTGCCCTACAAATCCCCAGAGGGGCACTGAGGAGAGGCAGGAGGGGGCGGGCACGGCGGCTCACGCCTGCAATCCCAGTGCTTCAGGAGGCCAAGACGGGAGGATCACTTGAGCTCAGGAGTTCAAGACCAGCCTGGGCAACGTAAAGACCCCGTTTCTTTTTTTTTCTTTTTTTTCCAAGATGGAGTGTCGTTCTGTCGTCCAGGCTGGAGTGCAATGGCGCGATCTCGGCTCACTGCAAGCTCCGCCTCCTGGGTTTATGCCATTCTCCTCTCTCAGCCTCCCGAGTAGCTGGGACTACAAGCGCCCGCCACCATGCTGGGTTAATTTTTTTGTATTTTTTTTTTTTTAGTAGAGGCGAGGTTTCACCGTGTTAGCCAGGATGGTCTCGATCTCGTGACCTCGTGATCTCCCTACCTCGGCCTCCCAAAGTGCTGGGATTACAGACATGAGCCACTGCGCCCAGCCTTGAGACGGAGTCTTGCTCTGTCACCCAGACTGGAGTACAATGGCACTATCTAGGTTCACTGCAACCTCTGCCTCCCAGGTTCAAGCAATTCTCGTGCCTCAGCGTTCTGAGTAGCTGGGATTACAGGTGCCCGCCACCACACCCGGCTAATTTTTGTAGTTTTAGTAGAGACGGGGTTCCACCATCTTGTGCAGGCTGGTCTCGAACGCCTTCCCTCAAATGATCTGCCTGCCTCAGCCTCCCAAAGTGCTGGGATTACAGGTGTGAGCCATCATGCCCAGCCTGGAGACCTCATTTCTACAAAAAATTTAAGAAAACTAGCTGGGTATGGTGGTGCTTGTCTGTGGTCCCAGCCACTTGGGAGGCCGAGGTAGGAGGATCAGATCGCTGGAGCCCAAGAGGTCGAGGGTGCAGTGAACTGTGATCATGCCACTGTATTCCAGCCTGGGTGATGGTAGTGGGACTCTATTTCTTTAGAAAAATAAAAATGGGGTCAGGCGCAGTGGCTCACGCCTGTAATCCCAGCACTTTGGGAGGCTAAGGCGGGCGGATCATGAGGTCAGGAGATTGAGACCAGCCTGGCCAAGATGGTGAAACCCCGTCTCTATTAAAATACAAAAAATTAGCCAAGCGTGGTGCCACGCGCCTGTAATCCCAGCTACTCAGGAGGCTGAGGCAGGAGAATCGCTTGAACCCGGGAGGCGGAGGTTGCCATGAGCTGAGATCGTACCACTGTAGTCAAGCCTGGCGACAGAGACTCTGTCTCAAAAAAAAAAAAAAAAAAAAAAAAAAAGACCGGAGGAGTGGTGAGGAAATCTTCCCATTTTCCTTGAGTGGGCGAGACCTGTGGCAGCCAGAGAACAGAGCCCAGGGGACTTCACAGCTTCTGTGAGAGGAGGTTTCATAGCCACTGTGTTCCTGGTGCACATGATGACAACTGTGGATGTGGATGGGGAGGTTGTGACGCGCTGGGCTCGGGTCTGAGGACCTGTGTGTGTTCGTGGTCACTCCTCCAGAGCAGAAGTGGGTGCTGTTGTTGCCCTGCCCCCCATCGTGGAGATGGGGAAGCTGAGTCCACAGCAAGGAGAAGGCACCCATGGAATCTGCCCGTGTATTTCCCACATCCCACATTGCGTTCACTCTCACTGTTGGAAGATCCGTTGAATTCTCCCTGGAAGGCCAACAGAGAACCTGCTTGCTTGTTTCCTTTGCTCCCCTCCCTTCCTCCCCTCCCTTCCTCCCCTCCCTTCCTCCCCTCCCTTCCTCCCCTCCCTTCCTCCCCTCCCTTCCTCCCCTCCTTTCCTCCCCTGCCTTCCCTCCCTTCCCTCCCTCCCCTTCCTTCCCCTTCCCTCCCTCCCCTTCCTTCCCCTTCCCTCCCTCCCCTTCCTTCCCTCCCTTCCCTCCCTCCCCTTCCTTCCCTCCCTTCCCTCCCTCCCCTTCCTTCCCCTTCCCTCCCTCCCCTTCCTTCCCCTTCCCTCCCTCCCCTTCCTTCCCCTTCCCTCCCTCCCCTTCCTTCCCCTTCCCTCCCTCCCCTTCCTTCCCCTTCCCTCCCTCCCCTTCCTTCCCCTTCCCTCCCTCCCCTTCCTTCCCCTTCCCTCCCTCCCCTTCCTTCCCCTTCCCTCCCTCCCCTTCCTTCCCCTTCCCTCCCTCCCCTTCCTTCCCCTTCCCTCCCTCCCCTTCCTTCCCCTCCCCTCCCCTCCCCTCCTTTCCTTCCTTTCCTTCCTTTCCTTCCTTTCCTTCCTTTCCTTCCTTTCCTTCCTTCCCCTCCCCCTCCCCTCCCCTCCCCTCCCCTCCCCTCCCACTCCCCTCCCCTTCCCTCCCCTTTCCCTTCCCTTCCCCTCCCCTCCCCTTTCCCTTCCCTTCCCCTCCTCTTCCCTTCCCTCCCCTCCCTTCCTTTCCTCCCTTTCTTTTCTTTCTTTTCTTTCTTTCGATGGAATCTTACTCTGTCCTCCAGGCTGGAGCGCAGTGGTGCAACCTTGGCTCACTGCAACCCCTGCCTCCTGGTTTCAAGTGATTCTTCTGCCTCAGCCTCCCGAGTAGCTGGGATTACAGGTGCCCACCACCATACCCGGCTGATTTTTGTATTTTTAGTAGAGATGGGGTTTTACCGTGTTGGCCAGGCTGGTCTTGAACTCCTGACCTCGATGATCCGCCCACCTCGGCCTCCCAGAGTGCTGGGATTACAGGTGTGATCCACCGCACCTGGGTTAGTTTGAATGAATTTAAATGTAAACAGCCTCGTGCGTGTGCCAAGTGGCCCGCAGTGTGGACAGGGCAGGATGGAAGGGGTGGGGAGAGCTGTGTCCGTGGCACATGGGCAGAGGGCACGTGTTGGCTGAGACGTCTGCCAGGCTGGGCGTGGGCAGTGACAATCCCGACCCCACAGGTACTGTCCTGAGTGCCGGAATGATGCTAGCGAGGTGGTGCTGGCAGGAGAGCGGCTGAGAGAGAGCAAGAAGAAGGCGAAGATGGCCTCGGCCACATCGTCCTCGCAGCGGGACTGGGGCAAGGTGAGGCGGGTCCTCCCCACGCGCCTGCGGCTCTTCCCTGCCTGCCAGGGCTCACGCTGTTGTTCTTTGTGTCTGCGCCTGGGACAGGGCATGGCCTGTGTGGGCCGCACCAAGGAATGCACCATCGTCCCGTCCAACCACTACGGACCCATCCCGGGGATCCCCGTGGGCACCATGTGGCGATTCCGAGTCCAGGTACCTGCAGCGTCCCAGGGGTCCATGGGCCACGCAGGCTCGTCCTGCTTTTCTGGGGGCAGTTTTCTCCTGGCCTCGGCCAGCCAGGGGTCAAGGTGCTTACCAGGTCCCAGCGGTGCCTTGTCCGGCCGCAGAGGGGTATGGAACGTGTGCAGGTTTGGGTTCACTCCTTATTTTACCAGAGACCTGAAATCAATCCTTGGGGGCGGGGGCTGGTGCTCCTCTGCTCGGAGGCACGTACGGTTATTCCCAAAGCTCCTGTCCCAGAGAAGGGGTGGCAGCTGCTAAAAGGGACCTGTCTCAGCCCTGGTTGTGATCTGTCACTGGGGTAGCTCCCACCTGTGACTGGGCGTTGACAGTGCTGGGTGCTGTCAGCTGTGGGCTGTGTGTCACGGCAGACTAGACACTTTGGCACTAGTGACGTTGGAGCCAGGTGGTTCTCTGGGGCGGGGCCATCCTGGGCGCTGCAGGGTGCTGAGCAGCGTCCCTGGCCCCCACCCACTTCACGTCGCCCCAAGTCATGACTACCAGAAACGTCTCCAGACATCTGAGTGTCCCCTGGGAGGCAGAACTGCCCCTGGGTGAGATACACTGAGCTGGGTGGACAAGCTGGGCCTCCTCATGGAGTTCATGGGGCCAGGCGTGTAGCGGCTAGGAGCTCCTGGGGCAGCACTGTATCTCTAGGGCTCAGCAGCCAGCTGGGGCCCCACGCTCAGGCCAGGGCCTCTCAGGGCATTCTGTGGAGTGAGTGGCAGTCTGGACCTCAACCGGCCCAATGAGGGCCAGCTTTTTTTTTTTTTTTTTGAGACGGAGTCTTGCTCTGTTGCCCAGGCTGGAGTGCAGTGGCCAGATCTCAGCTCACTGCAAGCTCCGCCTCTCAGGTTCACGCCATTCTCCTGCCTCAGCCTCCCGAGTAGCTGGGACTACAGGCGCCCGCCACCTCGCTCAGCTAGTTTTTTGTATTTTTTAGTAGAGACGGGGTTTCACCGTGTTAGCCAGGATGGTCTCGATCTCCTGACCTCGTGATCCGCCCGTCTCGGCCTCCCAAAGTGCTGGGATTACAGGCTTGAGCCACTGCGCCCAGCCAGGCCAGCTTGTATATCATAACCTCATTTAGAACTCAGTCCCACCAGATACTTGTCACCCCCACTTTTCTTTTTTTTGAGATGGAGTCTTGCTCTGTTGCCCAGGCTACAGTGCAGTGGCGTGGTCTCAGCTCACTGCAACCTCCCTCCACTGGGTTCAAGCAATTCTCCTGTCTCAGCCTCCCCAGTAGCTGGGATCACAGAGACACGCCACCACGCCTGGCTAATTTTTGTCTTTTTAGTAGAGACAGGGTTTTACCTTGTGGCCAGGCTGGTCTTGAACTCCTGACCTCAAGTGATCACCCACCTCGGCCCCCGAAAGTGCTGGGATTACAGGTGTGAGCCACCATGCCCGGCCGTCACCCCCACTTTCTGGAAGCCGAAGCGGAGCATCGGGGATCAGCAGTGAGGCTGCCCCATGCACGCTTGATGGGACTGGCATTCATGCCAGCTGTTCTCATGGTGCAGCTCAAACTCTGGCCATCTCTGGCCGAGCAGCACACATAGTAGGCCACTCGCAGGCCTGACACGTTTGGCATAAAAGGCCACTGGCTCCGCGGGGTAGGGAGGAGGAGGGCGGTGGAGCTTCTCTGCTGCGGTCATTGCAGAGGACACCATGTATGTCTTGGTGGCATCCTCAGGTCAGCGAGTCGGGTGTCCATCGGCCCCACGTGGCCGGCATCCATGGCCGGAGCAACGACGGAGCATATTCCCTAGTCCTGGCGGGGGGCTACGAGGATGACGTGGTGAGTGTGTGCGTGGGAGGCGTGGGGGAGGGTTGCTGTAGTTTTTGGATGGTGGTAAAATACATACAACAAAATTTCCCATCCTAGCTTTTTGTTTTGTTTTGTTTTGTTTTGTTTTTGAGACAGAGTCTGGCTGTGTCGCCCAGGCTGGAGTGCAGTAGCGCGATCTCGGCTCACTGCAAGCTCCGCCTCCCGGGTTCACGCCATTCTCCTGCCTCAGCCTCCCGAGTAGCTGGGGCTATAGGTGCCCGCCACCACGCCCGGCTAATTTTTTTGTATTTTTAGTAGAGACGGGGTTTCACCATGTTCGCCAGGATGGTCTCGATCTCCTGACGTTGTGATCCGCCCGCCTCGGCCTCCCAAAGTGCTGGGATTACAGGCGTGAGCCACCGCGCCCGGCCCATCCTAGCGTTTTTTAAACGCTCAGTTCCCAGTGGCATGAAGTATATTCCCATTGCTATGCAACCATCACCACCGCCATCTCCAGAACTTTCTCATCTTCCCAACCTGAAACGTCATCTCCATGAAGCACTTGCTCCCCACCCCCTCCCAGTCCCTGGCACCCCCCAACCTGCTTCCTGCCTCTGTGACTCTGACGACTCTGGAGACCTCCTAGGAGTGGAATCACACAGCGCGTGTCCTTGCGTGCCTGGCTTCTCTCCTGAGCCCGACGTCCTTGCTTTGTCCATGTTGTCGCATGTGTCAGGGTTCCCCTTTCATTCATGGCCGAGTCCTATTCCGCTGTGTGGAGGGACCACGCTGTGTTGATCTGTCCATCCGTCCGTGGGCACTGGGGTTCCTTCCCCTTTCGACTGCTGTGACTAGATCTGCTATGAACATGGCTCTACGAGTATCTCCAGCCCCTGTTTTCCATTCTTTTGGGTGTATATCCAGAGGTGGAATTCAAGGGTCCTGTGATAATTCTATGTTGAGTATTTTTATTTTTTTCTTCTTTTTTTTGGAGACTGAGTCTCATTCTGGCTGAAGTACAGTGGTGTGATCACAACTCACTACAGCCACTGCCTCCTAGGCTCTAGTGATTCTCCCACATCAGCCTCCCAAGAAGCTGGGACTACAGGCATTATGCACTGCTATGCTAATTTTTTTTTTTTTTTTTGGAGACGGAGTCTCATTCTGTTGCCCAGGCTGGAGTGCAATGGTGCAATCTTGGTTCGCTGCAAGCTGCACCTCCTAGGTTCACACCATTCTCCTGCCTCAGCCTCCCAAGTAGCTGGGACCACAGGCGCCCGCCACAATGTCTGGCTAATTTTTTTTTTTTCTGTATTTTTTAGTAGAGATAAGGTTTCACTGTGTTAGCCAGGATGGTCTCGATCTCCTGGCCCTGTGATCTGCCCGCCTCGGCCTCCCAAAGTGTTGGGATTACAGGCGTGAGCCACCACGCCCGGCCACGCCAAGCTAATTTTTGTATTTTTTTTTTTGTGGTGATAGGGTTTCGCCATGTTGCCCAGGCTGATCTTCAACTCCTGGGCTTAAGCGATCCTCGCTCCCCAGCCTCCTAAAGTGCTGGGATTACAGGTGTGAGCCACTGTGCCCAGCCCTCTGTTTAGCTTCTTGAGGACGCACCACACTGTACATTCGCTTTGCCATTCTGCAGTCCCACTGGGAAAAGGACTCCAATTTCCCCACATTCTCACCAACACTTGTTATTTTCTGTTTCTTTGAAAGTAGCCATCCTGGGGGTTTTGCTTTCAATGCAGTCTCTCTTTTTGCCTCTGCAGAGGGTTCACCCAGCCTTCTTATCTGTTTCAGGACAATGGGAATTTTTTCACATACACAGGTAGTGGTGGCCGAGATCTTTCCGGCAACAAGAGGACCGCGGAACAGTCTTGCGATCAGAAACTCACCAACACCAACAGGTTCGTGGAATGAGCCTTCTTATTTCCTTGCCGGCACATATCTGCCGAGTCCTTGGTTCTGTTCTGGGCCTCATGTCCAGCAAGTGATAGTCTCATTAGGAGCTTGGTAGAACATAGTGATGCCTGGCATTCGGTTCCTCTCTTCTTTTTTTTTTTTGATGGAGTTTTGCTCTTGTCCCCCAGGCTGTAGTGCGGTGGTACCATCTTGGCTCACTGCGACCTCTGCCTCCCAGGTTCAAGTGATTCTCCTGCCTTAGCCTCCTGAGTAGCTGGGATTACAGGCGCCTGCCACCATGCCTGATTACTTTTTGTACTTTTAGTAGAGACGGGGTTTCACCATCGAGACGGGGTTTCATCATGTTGGCCAGGCTGGTTTCCAACTCCTGACCTCAGGTGATCTGCCTGCCTCTGTCTCCCAAAGTGCTGGGATTACAGGTGTGAGCCCCTGTGCCCGGTCTGGTTCCTCCCTTCTATGTGCCACATACTGTGAGCCATCCAGATGGATGAGAGCAAACTTCCCTATAAAAGGCCAGATAATAGGTATCTTGTTTTTTTTGTTTTTTCGAGATAGGGTCTTGCTCTGTTGCCTAGGCTGGAGTGCAGTGGTGCAATCTCTGCTCACTGCAACCTCTGCCTCCTGGGCTCAAGCAATTCTCCTGCCTCAGCCTCCTGAGTCGCTGGGATTACAGGTGTGTGCCACCTCACCTGGCTAATTTTTGTATTTTTAGTAGAGATAGGGTTTTGCCATGTTGGTCAGGCTGGTCTCGAACCCCTGACCTCAGGTGATCCGCTCTCCTCGGCCTCCCAGTGTTGATATTACAGGCATGAGCCACTGCGCCTGGCTGATAGTAGGTATCTTAATGCTGGGCCCGGTGGCTTGTGCCTGTTCTTGCACTTCAGGAGGCCGAGGCTTGAGGATCACTTGAGTTCAGGGAGTTCAAGACCAGCCTGGGCAATGTAGTGAGACACCCCCTCTACAAAAAAGTAAAAATAAAAAAATGAGCTGGGTGTGTTAGCACATGCCTATAGTCACAGCGACTTAGGAGGCCGAGGCAGATGGATCACTTGAGCCCAGGAGGCTGAGGCTGCAGTGAGCTGAGATTGCGCTACTACACCCCAGCTTGAGCAACAGACTGAGATCTTGTTTCCAAAAAAAAAAAAACCTCCAAAATAGATTGCTTCTGGCCAGGCTCGGTGGCTCACGCCTGTAATCCCAGCACTTTGGGAGGCCGAGGTGGGCGGATCACGAGGTCAGGAGATCGAGACCATCCTGGCGAACACAGTGAAACCCTGTCTCTACTAAAAATACAAAAAAATCAGCTGGGTGTGGTGGTGGGCGCCTGTAGTCCCAGCTTCTAGGGAGGCTGAGGCAGGAGAATGGCGTGAACCTGGCAGGCGGAGCTTGCAGTGAGCGGAGATCGCGCCACTGGCACTCCAGACTAGGCGACAGAGTGAGACTCTGTCTCAAAAAAAAAAAAATAGATTGCTTCAGCTGTGCAGGTCACACAGTCTATGCAGAGAACCTCTTCAGCTCTTGTGTTGTAGCACAAAATCAGCCACAGACCCTATGTAAGTGAATGAGCATGGCTGGGTTCCAGTGAATTTTATTTGCAAAAGGATGTGATGGGCCAGAATTTGCTTGGCCCCTGATGATAGGATGGGGGTGGACTTTTTCAGCATAAAAACCATTATATAAGCCAAAAGAAAAAGATTCGATGATCTAAACATTATAAATATATGACATAAATAAATCCTATAAACTAAAAGCCAGATGACTAGGAGGAGTTCTTGACATGACGCATGATGATTGTGTCTTTATACTATAAAGAGCTGTTGCAAATCAACAAACTCACAGAAGAGCCGGTTGCAGTGGCTCATGACTGTAAAACCAGCACTTTGAGAGGCCAAGGTAGGTGGGTCACCTGAGGTCAGGAGCTCAAGACTAGCCTGGCCAACGTGGTGAAACCCCATCTCTACTAAAAATACAAAAATTAGCTAGGTGTGGTGGCAGGCACCTGTGATCCCAGCTGCTTGGGAAGCTGAGGCAGGAGAATCGCTTGAACCCAGGAGGCGGAGGTTGCAGTGAGCCGAAATTACGCCATTGCAGTCCAGCCTGAGTGACAGGAGTGAGACTCCATCTCAAAAAAAAAAAAGAAACTCATAAAGAGGCTGGGTGCGGTGGCTCACGCCTGTAATCCAAGCACTTTGGGAGGCCGAGGCGGGCGGATCATGATGTCAGGAGATCGAGACCATCCTGGCTAACACGGTGAAACCCTGTCTCTACTAAAAACACACACACACACACAAAAAAATCAGCCTGGCATAGTGGCAGGCACCTGTAGTCCCAGCTACTCAGGAGGCTGAGGCAGGAGAATGGCATGAACCTAGGAGGTGGAGCTTGCAGTGAGCCAAGATCGCTCTACTGCACTCCAGCCTGGGCGTCAGAGCGAGACTCCATCTCAAAAAAAAAAAAAAAAAAAGAGTGTGGAAATAATGCATAAAAGAAATGCAAATGGCCAGTGGCCACAATAAGTTGTTTGACTTTTGTAATCAAATACAAACTGAGGCTGTGGTGACATACTATTTGTTTCCCTGGTAAAGCTGGCTAAAAGCTCTAAAATGGTGAGATCGATCAGGGAGTATAATAGCATTCCACTGTTGGTAGAAATACAAATTGGAAGCATCTTTCTGGAAATCTCTTCTGCCTGTTTGTATGAAGAACTTTATAAATGAACTATTCTTGACACTGTAATTCCGCTTTGAAAAATGTCTTTAGGAGACCTCTGGCTAGGTAAAAATGTAAGATGTGGCCGGGCGCGGTGGCTCAAGCCTGTAATCCCAGCACTTTGGGAGGCCGAGGCGGGTGGATCATGATGTCAGGAGATCGAGACCATCCTGGCTAACATGGTGAAACCCCGTCTCTACTTAAAAAAAAAAAATTGAAAAAATTAGCCGGGTGTGGTGGCGGGCGCCTGTAGTCCCAGCTACTCGGGAGGCTGAGGCAGAAGAATGGCATGAACCTGGGAGGCGGAGCTTGCAGTGAACTGAGATCCGGCCACTGCACTCCAGCCTGGGCGACAGAGCGAGACTCCGTCTCAAAAAAAAAAGAAAAAAAAGTAAGATGTAATGTTTTTCATACCATTATCTAAAACAACTAGCACACACACACACACACATTCTCTCACACAATATCAGTGACTGAGTATCTAAAAAACACATGGACCATGGGTGGTGTGTCACATGCCACAGTTCCAGCACTTTGGGAGGCCGAGGTGGGAAGATTGCTTGAGGCTAGAAGTTTGAGACCTGCTTGTGCAACATAAAATTAAGAAAAATTGAAATTACAAAAAATGTCAAAAAAAGTTAGCTAGTTATGGTTGTGTGGGCCTACAGTCCCAGCTTGGGAGCCGGAGGTTGGAGGATGGCTTGAGCCCAGGAGGCTGCAGTGAGTAAGGCATGATCATGCCATTCCATTCCAGCCCAGGTGACAGAGTGAGACCCTTTCTCTTTTTGTTTGTGTGTGTGTGTGTGTGTGTGTGTGTGTGTGTGTGTATGTGTGTGTGTGCACGCTTTGTTTTTTTTGAGGCAGGGTCTCCCTCTGTTGTTCAGGGTGGAGTTCAGTGGTGTGATCATAACTCATTGTAGCCTCTACCTCCTTGGGCTCAACTGACCCTCCCACCTTAGCCTCCAGAGTAGCTGGGACTACAAGTGCATGCCACCACACCTGGCTAATTTTTTTTTGGTGGAGATGAGGTTTTGCTATGTTGGCCAGGCTGGTCTTGAACTCCTGGGCTCAGGCAATCCTCCCGTCTATATATATAGTTTTTGAAATATTAATCTTTTTTTTTTTTTTTTTTTGAGACAGAACCTCACTTCGCCCAGGCTGGAGTGCAGTGGCATAATCTCCGCTCACTGAAACCTCTGTCTTCCAGGCTCAAGCAGTTCTCCTGCCTCAGCCTCCTAAGTAGCTGGAATTACAGGCGCACGCAACCACGCCTGGCTAACTTTTGTATTTTCAGTGGAGATGGGGTTTCTTTTTTTTTTAGTCGCCCAGGCTGGAGTGCAATGGCGCGATCTCGGCTCACTGCAAGCTCCGCCTCTCAGGTTCACGCCATTCTCCTGCCTCAGCCTCCCAAGTAGCTGGGACTACAGGCGCCCGCCGCCTCGCCCGGCTAATTTTTTGCATTTTTAGTAGAGACGGGGTTTCACCGTGTTAGCCAGGATGGTCTCGATCTCCTGACCTCGTGATCCGCCCGCCTCGGCCTCCCAAAGTGCTGGGATTACAGGCGTGAGCCACCGCGCCCGGCGAGATGGGGTTTCATCATGTAGGTCAGGCTGATCTCGAACTCCTGACCTTGGGATCTGCCTGCTTCTGCCTCCCAAAGTGCTGGGATTACAGGCCTGAGCCACCACTCCCGGCTCCTGTGTTTCCTTTTTGGGGGGCACATCCTCACCTATAATGCGTGGGGTCCTGACTGTCCCCACAGGGCGCTGGCTCTCAACTGCTTTGCTCCCATCAATGACCAAGAAGGGGCCGAGGCCAAGGACTGGCGGTCAGGGAAGCCGGTCAGGGTGGTGCGCAATGTCAAGGGTGGCAAGAACAGCAAGTACGCCCCCGCCGAGGGTAACCGCTACGATGGCATCTACAAGGTGAGTGCCCCGTAGGGAAGCCGGGGGCTCTGTCCCCACCGGGGCTGCCTCTGATGGAGCTGACGCTGATGCCTGCTCCCCGCAGGTGGTGAAATACTGGCCCGAGAAGGGGAAGTCCGGGTTTCTCGTGTGGCGTTACCTCCTGCGGAGGGACGATGATGAGCCTGGCCCTTGGACGAAGGAGGGGAAGGACCGGACCAAGAAGCTGGGGCTGACCATGCAGGTGCGTCTGGGATGGGGGATGACACTTTGGGAGTCCAAGGCGGATGGATCCCTTAAGGTCAAGAGTTCAAGACCAGTCTGGCCAACATGGTGAAACCTCATCTCTACTAAAAATACAAAAATTAGCTGGCCATGGTCGTGGGTGCCTGTAATCCCAGCTACTGAGGTGGCCGAGGCAGGAGAATTGCTTGAACCCAGAAAGTGGAGGTTGCAATGATCCGAGATGGTGCCACTGCGCTGTAGCCTGGGTGACAGAGATAATCTGTCTCAAAAACAGCACCGCCGGACTCCGTGATGGCTCTGGCACTTCCCACCCGGGCAGCCTGGGCACCACGTGAACCGCTCGGAGGCTGTCATCTTTAATAGTCATTGCGGGTCACAGAATGGGCCTGGCCTGGGCTTGTGGTGCTCACGGTCTGGACCGTGCTGAGCACTCTGGGAGGCCTCCCGTCCCGGGCCCATGCTTTCCTGGTTTCTCTCTGATCCAGAACGATTTCCAGGGCCCCAGCTGATGGCGCCCCCCTAGCTGTCCTATATAAATCCTCCAGCCAGGGGGTGATGGGGATACACAGATGACATTTGCGTCTCCGCCTGCCGCGTCTTGGAGTTGAAAACCAGACTGGCTTGTCTTGGTTGTGTCGGTAAAGAGATCGCTGCAGACCAGTCAGGCATCTGATGTCCTCTGTTTTCACTTCTCTTGGCTCATTTAAAAAAAAAAAAAAAAACAGAAACAAACCAACCAAACTGGTGGAATCCAGAGAGGTCCGGATGGAAAAATGGGGAGGATGAATATCCCTGAGCCATCTCTCACCTCCCCGCGGCTGTGGGAGCTGCCGAGAGCTTGTTCAGGGAGCGGCGCAGCATTTTGGCAACACAAGGTGTTTTCTGTCCGTTGCAGGGAGCTGCTTTACAGCAGATGAACTGTGGGACTATTTAAGGAATCTTAATTGCTGTCGAGAGCCCGACATCGTCTACCCGAGGGGGTCGCTGAGGTGGTCTTTTGAACGGATTTGTGCAGTGGGGAATTTCAGAAACTGAGGAACGAGAGAGAAAAATAGTAATGGGAGAGACAACCTCAGCTTCTGTTGGGAGGAGGATTTTGTTTGTTTGGTTGTTTTTTTGAGATGGAGTCTCGCTCTGTCGCCCAGGCTGGAGTGCAGTGGTGAGATCTCAGCTCACCGCAGCCTCCACCTCCCAGGTTCAGGCGATTCTCCTGCCTCAGCCTCCCGAGTAGCTGGGATTACAGGTGCCCACCACCACGCCCGGCTAACTTTTGTAGTTTTAGTAGAGACGGAGTTTCATCTTGCTGGTCAGGCTGGTCTTGAACTCCTGACCTCAGGTGATCCACCTGCCAGTGCCTCCCAAAGTGCTGGGATTACAGGCATGAGCCACCACTCCCAGCCTTTTCTTTTTTTTTTTTTTGAGATAGAGTCTTGCTCTGTCACCCAGGCTGGAGTGCAGGCGTGATCATGGCTCACTGCAACCTCCACCTCTCAGGCTCAAGCGATTCTCCTGCCTCAGCCTCCCGCATAGCTGGGATCACAGGTGCACACCACCATGTGCAGCTAATTTTTGTATTTCTAGTAGAGATGGGGTTCTGCCATGTTGGCCAGGCTAGTATCGAACTCCCGACCTCAGGTGATCCACTTGCTTCTGCCTCCCAAAGTGCTGGGATTACAGGTGTGAGCTGCTGACCCTGGCCAGGATATATATATATTTTTTTCTGACTCTCATATCCATTGCAACATAAAGATGTGAAAGGAGCTTGAAGATTTCCCGAGACACTGGAGAGTCAGACGTGACTGTAGGTTTCTTCAAAATAGAGCGATGATGCCCTATGAGGACAGGGAGGGCACGAGTCCTCAGAATCATCAGAATTTGGCCAACTAAGGCCCTGGGGTCAGGTGTTCATAAGTGAAGTTTCTGAGGAAACAGTCACGCTCACTCACTGAAGTAGCCTCCGCTCAGCGCTTGCGGTCCAGACCCATAAGGCTTGAAAACATTTACCCTAGGGGCCCTAGAAGCAAAAGATTGCCTGCCTTCATGTCAGTCATAAAGACGAGATCTTATTGGTGGGATGTGATACTGAACACGTCACCAGCGTTCACTCACATTAAATGCGCTTACCCCGACCCTGCCAGGTGGAGCTTGGCCGATTATCTCCTCTTAGTCTCCTCTTGTTCATAGTGAAGCTTTGCGATTAGGCAGGATTAGCCATTGGTCGAGGCTCCACAGAGAAGGAAGAGCTGAGTCCACAGGCGTCCCCCACCCCCGTTACTAGGGGACACTTCCAAAGTCCTCAGCACATGCCTGAAACCAGAGATAGTACCAAACCGTAGATATATAATGTTTTTTTCTATATGTGTAGACTGATGATTAAGTTTAATCTATAAATTAGGTACAGTATGAGATTCGAAACCTGTCTTTCACATCTTTGGCTTCTCTTTAGCATATCCAAATTGCCAGCATCCCTACTCTTGCACTTTTGGGCCATTATTTTTATTTTTGAGACCAGGTCTCGCTCTGTCGTCCATGCTGGAGTGTCGTGGTGCGATCATAGCTCACTGCAGCCGGCCGGGCGCGGTGGCTCAAGCCTGTAATCCCAGCACTTTGGGAGGCCGAGGCGGGTGGATCACGAGGTCAGGAGATCGAGACCATCCTGGCTAACATGGTGAAACCCCGTCTCTACTAAAAATACAAAAAACTAGCCGGGCGTGGTGGCGGGCGCCTGTAGTCCCAGCTACTCGGAGGCTGAGGCGGGAGAATGGCGTGAACCCGGGAGGCGGAGCTTGCAGTGAGCCGAGATCGCGCCACTGCACTCCAGCCTGGGCGACACAGCGAGACTCCGTCTCAAAAAAAAAAAAAAAAAAAATAGCTCACTGCAGCCTCAAACTCCTGGGCTCAAGCGATTCTCCTGCCTCAGCCTCCTAAGTAGCTGGGACTACAGATGCACGCCAGCACACTGGGCTATTTTTTAAAATTTTTTTGAAGAGGGAATCTTGCTATGTTGCCCAGGCTGGTCTCAAACTCCTGGGCTCAAGCGATCCCCCTGCCTTGGCTTCCCAAAGTGCTGAGTTTATGTAATAAAAATTATAATGTTTAATATTAACATTTTATATTTAGCCTGTAATCCCAGCACTTTGGATGACTGAGGCAGGTGGATCACCTGAGGTCAGGAGTTCAAGACCAGCCTGGCCAACATGGTGAAGCCCCATCTCTACTAAAAATACAAAAATGAACTGGGTGTGGTGGCAGGCACCTGTAACCCCAGCTACTTGGGAAGCAGAGGCAGGAGAATCGAGACACTGGACAAAGGGAAGGTTCACATCCCTGCGGGACGATGCAGTATTTCATCATGCGCCTCAGAACAGTGTGCAGTTTACAACTTAGGAATTGTCTTTTTTTTTTTTTTTTTTTTTTTCCGAGGCGGAGTCTTCACTCTGTTGCCCAGGCTGGAGTGCAGTGGCACCATCTCGGCTCACTGCAAGCTCCACCTCCCGGGTTCGCGCCATTCTCCTGCCTCAGCCTCCCGAGTAGCTGGGACTACAGGCACCCGCCACCGCGCCCGGCTAATTTTTTGTATTTTAGTAGAGACGGGGTTTCACCGTGTTAGCCAGGATGGTCTCGATCTCCTGACCTCGTGATCCGCCCACCTCGGCCTCCCAAAGTGCAGGGATTACAGGCGTGAGCCACCGTGCCTGGCCCAGGAATTGTTTCTGGAATATTCCATGTAACATTTTCAGTTGACTTTGGGTCACTGAAACAGCAAAACTAGATAAGGGAGAACTACCCTGTGCTCTTCAGGGGGATCGGGAGTCAGGTGCGTTTGGAAATCCAGACCTGGCAAGGGGGCCGGAAGAGCAGGCGGGTCCCAGTGGGCCCCAAGCCTGACTCACACCCGTCCCTCCTTCTCCTGAAGTATCCAGAAGGCTACCTGGAAGCCCTGGCCAACCGAGAGCGAGAGAAGGAGAACAGCAAGAGGGAGGAGGAGGAGCAGCAGGAGGGGGGCTTCACGTCCCCCAGGACGGGCAAGGGCAAGTGGAAGCGGAAGTCGGCAGGTGAGCATCTTGTGTGTGTGGGAGCAGGTGGGTGTCTCGTGGGTGTGGGGTCGGGGTCGTATGGACGTGGGAGCAGGTGGGTGTGTCTCCAGCAGCTCGGGCCACGCTCCCCTCCCTCACGTGCCCCGCCCTCTTCCAGGAGGTGGCCCGAGCAGGGCCGTGTCCCCGCGCCGGACAGCCAAGAAAAGCAAGGTGGAGCCTTACAGCCTCACGGCCCAGCAGAGCAGCCTCATCAGAGAGGACAAGAGCAATGCCAAGCTGTGGAATGAGGTCCTGGCGTCACTCAAGGACCGGCCGGCGAGCGGCAGCCCGGTAGGCACGCGCGGCTCACTCGTCGCCCTGATTTGTGTTGATTGCGGTAAAATGTATAGAGCTTATTTACCATTTTCACCATTTTCAAGTGTACAGCTCAGTGGCACTGAGCACATTGATGTGGTTATACAACTGTCACCACCATCGCCACCTCCAGAACTTTCTCCTTTCCCCAAACTAAAACCCTGCTCCTGTGAAACCGTCACTCGCACTCGCTCCGCAGCCCCCGCACACCCGCTCTGCGGTCCCGGCACCCCCTGCCATCCTACCTTTTGTCTCCGCCTCCTGGGGCTGTTGCAAAGTGACCCCCAGCCTCGGAGTGCAAAGCGACTCGCATCTCACAGCTCTGGGGCTGGGAGCCTGGCAGAGGCCTTGGTGGGCTAAGGCCGGGGCACGGGCAGGGCTGGGCCCTCCTGGGGGCTCCAGGGAAGAACCAGATTCCTGCCTTTCCCAACTCCAGAGGCGCCGCATCCCTCCGCTCGTGGCCCCTTCCTCCCCCTTCACAGCCACGGCACATCCTCTTCCAGGCTCTTGAGTCTCACCTTCCCGCCCCTCTCTCGGGAGGACCTCGAGGTGATATCAGGACCCCCGTCTCACCCAGGATGCTCTCCCAGCTCCAGGCCCTTCACTCAGTCCCGCCTGCCATTTCTTCTCTGCTGTGGACGGTGACGTAGTCGCAGGTCTCAGGATTCAGCTGTGGCCGAGGCCGTCTCAGGGGTCCCTCTACTCCTGTTTGCTTCAGGCTACATTCTTCCCAGGGCCTTGTCCCCAGCCCCCACCCCATGCTGGGACAGCGCCTTGCCTCCGCCCTTCATTTGTGTCTCTTTGGTCCCCGCACTTAGCTCCAAGCAGGAGGGAGGTGTCTTTCAAGTCATCTGTGGCTGGGCTTCTGGTGGCCTGTGTATTCAGTATGCATTGTGCCAGTGTAGACCATGCCTCAGGAGTACCTTTTTTTTGGGGGGGGGGGGGAGGAAGACAGCGTCTTGCCCTGTCATCCAGGCTAGAGTGCAGTGGCACAGACACAGGTCACTGTAGCCTTGAACTCCTGACTCCCAGGCCACGCCTATTTTTAAAATTTATTTTATTTATTTTTATTATTTTTTTTGAGACGGAGTTTTGCTCTCGTTGCCCGGGGTGGAGTGTGCAATGACGCGATCTCAGATCACTGCAATCTCCACCTCCCAGGTTCAAGTGAGTCTCCTGCCTTAGCCTCCCGAGTACCTGAGATTACAGGTGCCCACCACCACGCCTGACTAATCTTGTATTTTTTTTTTTTTTTTTTTTTTTTTTTGAGACGGAGTCTCGCTCTGCCGCCCATGCTGGAATGCAGTGGCCGGATCTCAGCTCACTGCAAGCTCCGCCTCCCGGGTTCCAGCCATTCTCCTGCCTCAGCCTCCCGAGTAGCTGGGACTACAGGCGCCGCCACCTCGCCCGGCTAGTTTTTTTGTATTTTTTTAATAGAGATGGGGTTTCACCGTGTTAGCCAGGATGGTCTCGATCTCCTGACCTCATGATCCGCCCGTCTCGGCCTCCCAAAGTGCTGGGATTACAGGCTTGAGCCACCGCGCCGGGCTAATCTTGTATTTTTAGTAGAGACAGGATTTCACCATGTTGGTCAGGCTGGTCTTGAACTCCTGACCTTAGGTGATCTGCTCACCTCAGCCTCCCAAAGTACTGGGATTACAGGCACGAGCCAGCATGCCTGGTCTATTTTTTTAATTTTTTGTAGAGACGGGGTCTCACTGTGTTGCTGGGTTAGTCTTGAACACCTGGCTCAAGCGATCCTCTTGTCTTGGCCTTCCAAAGTTCTGGGATGACAGGCGTGAGTTGCTGCGCCCGGCCAGGAACCTCTCCTAAAGCCCTGTCTTGACTCAGTGCAGGGCGTGTTTGGTGGTGCCAGCTGGTCGCATCTGGGTCCTGCCCAGCGTCATCGAGGCCCCCTGTACCGGCTCCGCCCCATCCTCCCCACCTCGCCACTTGGGGTGTTGGGGACTTCGGGTGAGGCTCATGCCTTTTGGGCGTCTGTTTTTCTCAGAACGGGGACGATCATGGCCCCCGCCTCCTGGAGTGAAGGCTGGGGACAGAATTAGAGGACCCAGGTACATGCTCAGCAGGAAGCCGCCGACCTCTGGGAGCCCTGGTCCTGGGGTCTTTGCCGGCCTCACGCCCTCTTTCCTCTAGTTCCAGTTGTTCCTGAGTAAAGTGGAGGAGGCGTTCCAGTGTATCTGCTGTCAGGAGCTGGTGTTCCGGCCCATCACGACCGTGTGCCAGCACAACGTGTGCAAGGTGAGCGGAGACAGCCGCAGGAGCCAGGTGGAAGGTTCCAGAAGGATGACCTGACCTCCCGTTCCCACATGCCCGCCCACTACAGACGGAGGCTCACTGGCTTTGCTCCGGTCACTCTGCAGCTTTTCTCGGGGCCTTGTTGACTGCTTTCTGGGAGGCCTGTATTATGATGGAGGCCTGGAACATTCTCCCCCCAGTCTTGTATGGCCAAGGGGCCAGGGTGGGAGAGGATGGGCCACCGTCTTGGCCCAAGGTCCGGAGAGGGAGGTGCACATCCCCTGGGGGGCAGGAAAGAAGGCTTCCTGGAGGAGGTGGTGTTACCACACAGCATCCCTGGTACCTGGGACAGCAGGTGAAAAAGCCTGGGTGAGAAACCAGCAGCTGGGGCCTGTGGTGGCTCTGGGCACTGGGGCGGTGGCCTGGCATGGGCTTTAGACTCAGGACAGGTGGTTGGTCCTAGGAGGGAAACATGATCCCAGCCGATGGTTTTTTTGTTGTTGTTGTGTTTTTTTCTTTTTTTCTTTTTTGAGATGGAGTCTCGCTTGCCCAGGCTGGAGTGCAGTGTTGCGGTCTCTGCTCACTGCAAGCTCCGCCTCCCGGGTTCACACCATTCTCCTGCCTCAGCCTCCCGAGTAGCTGAGACTACAGGCACCCGCCACCTCGCCAGGCTAATTTTTTGTATTTGTAGTAGGGATGGGGTTTCACCGTGTTAGCCAGGATGGTCTCGATCTCCTGACCTCGTGATCCACCCGCCTCGGCCTCCCAAAGCGCTGGGATTACAGGCGTGAGCCACCGCGCCTGGCCCCCGCTGATGGTTTTCAAAGAGATAGGTTTGGGGCCAGGACAGGGTCTCTTCCCCTCTGTGCTGTGGGCCTTGGGGTCAGATCATTCTCTGGGGTGGAGTCGTCCTGAGCGCTGCAGGGTGCTGAGCAGCATCCCTGGTCCCCACCCACTCCATGCCAGGAGCTCCCTGCCTAATCGAGACAACCACAGATGTCTCCAGACACCTCCCAGTGCCCCCTGGGGGCAGAACTGCCCCGGTGGGCAGTGTGGGTCTGGGTGATGGCTTCTCTGCTGTGACCTCTGGCCAGAGCCGGCAGTCCATGGGACAGGTGTGGAAGGGACTGACCCTGCCACCCTGCAGATCTCCCCAGGCCTCTGAGTTGCCGGCGGTTTCCCTGCCAACTGCAGTCCCGCAGTCCTCTCAGCCATGGGCCACAGCCCCGGGTCTCAGACCCTGTGTTTGCTTTCCTGCCAGGAGGCAGATCAGGGAAGGTCAGGAGACAGGGTGTTCCCAGTCACGCCCATGGCACCTCTGCCTCCTTGGCCCCACCTGCCTCGCCCTGTGGACTAAGTCCTTTCAGCCGTGTGGGCCGCCCTGCGTGCCCTGAGTGAAGTGGCAGAAGCGGTGAGAAGTCGTGGTGTCTTTGGGGCTGGTGGTCCAGGTCTGAGCCATCTCTCACCTCTCAGGCGTGCAGGCACTAATCCCTCCCAGCCTCAGTTGGCCACAATGAGAAGGGACCTGGTATCGACGTCCTGGCCGCCAGGTTGTCGTGAGGGTCCTGGCTTAGCCCCTGGCAGGAAGGAAGTGCTCAGGAGGTGGGCACAGGCAGAGGGCTGGCTGTGGGGGGCTCTTGGAAGAGGGAGGCCTGGGAGCCCCGTGACAGTAGGAAGGACTGTGGGGACACTGGGAAACCACCTTTCCTGTGCATTGGTGTGAAGGCGCAGAAGCGCTGAGGATGTAAAGGAAGGGGCTAACCAGCGTCACTGTGTCCCCACAGTCTGTCCTCGCTGCTCTGTTTCAACTCGGGAAGCTCAGCAATGGAGGGGTTCTGGGAAACAGGCTGTGACCTTCCACCTTGATTTTTTTAAATGAAAAACTTGAGGCTGGCCACGGTGGCTCATGACTGTAATCCCAGCACTTGGGGAAGCTGAGATGGGAGGGTCACTTGAGGTCAGGAGTTTTTTTTTTTTTTTTTTTTTGAGACGGAGTCTGGCTCTGTCGCCCAGGCTGGAGTGCAGTGGCACGATCTCAGCTCACTGCAAGCTCCGCCTCCCGGGTTCACGCCATTCTCCTGCCTCAGCCTCCTGAGTAGCTGGGACTACAGGCACCCGCCACCGCGCCCGGCTAGTTTTTTTGTATTTTTTAGTAGAGACGGGGTTTCACCGTGTTAGCCAGGATGGTCTCGATCTCCGAGGTCAGGAGTTCGAGACCAGCCTGACCAACATGGTGAAACCCCATCTCTACTAAAAATAAAACAAAATTAGCCACTCTTGGTGACAGGCGCTACTCGGGAGGCTGATGTGGGAGAATCACTTGAACCTGGGAGGTGGAGGTTGCGGTGAGCCGAGATCGTGCCATTGTACTCCATCCTGGGCATCAGAGTGAGACTCCATCTTAAAAAAAAAAAAAAAAAGGCCACAGGCTGCCTGGAGCAGGTGACTGTGCTGTGGTCACTGGGCCTCTACCCTTGTGTTGCCACTGCCCTTGCCCAGCTGTGTGACGACATGCTGCAGACATGTGTCCCCCGTGTAGGCATCTGCGCACCTGTGTGCGGTGTCTCACTCCTCCCTGGCATGCAGCCAGCCCGGTGGCATCTTCCCTGTTTGTCTGCTTGGGAAGTGGAGGCTCCGGGCCTCTCAGCTCTGTCTCCTCCTGGCTTTCTTCCCCAGGCATGACTTGGTTGAGCTTGAATTTAGGAGTCTGAATCTGCCGGACTTGGTTTCCCCTTTCCTCTCATTGACGTGTATGTTTATTTTTTATTTTTTTCGAGACAAGGTCTTGCTCTGTCGCCCAGGCTGGAGTGCAGTGGCGTGATCACAGCTCACTGCAGCCTCAGCCTCCCTGGGCTCAGGTGATCCTCCCACCTCAGCCTCCGGAATAGCTGCGCCCGGCTTTTTTTTTTTTTTTTTTTTTTTGAGACGGAGTCTCGCTCTGTCACCCAGGCTGGAGTGCAGTGGCCGGATCTCAGCTCACTGCAAGCTCCGCCTCCCGGGTTCACGCCATTCTCCTGCCTCAGCCTCCCGAGTAGCTGGGACTACAGGCGCCTGCCACCTCGCCCGGCTAAGTTTTTGTATTTTTAGTAGAGACGGGGTTTCACTGTGTTACCCAGGATGGTCTCGATCTCCTGACCTCGTGATCCGCCCGTCTCGGCCTCCCAAAGTGCTGGGATTACAGGCTTGAGCCACCGCGCCCGGCCTCAGCCAATTTTTTTGTTTTTGTTTTTTCTTTGAGACGGAGTCTTGCCCTGTCACCCAGGCTGGAGTGCAATGGCGTGATCTCAGCTCACTGCAACCTCCGCCTCCCGGGTTCAAGTCATTCTCTTGCCTCAGCCTCCCAAGTAGCTGGAATTACAGTCATGCGCCTGGCTAAATTTTGTATTTTTAGTAGAGCTGGGGTTTCACCATGTTGGCCAGGCTGGTCTTGAACTCCTGACCTCAAGTGATCTGCCCCCCTCGGCCTTCCAGAGTGCTGGGATTACAGGCATGAGCCACGATGCTCGGCCTGATGTGTGTGTTTATTAAGCATCTACTGTATACCCTGTGTTTGGTGTTGAGAGAGAACACAGCCTCAAAGCTCAGGGAGCATCTGCCCTGTTGTAGATAAGATAAGCACATTAATAAATAAGATGGCTCCACAGGTGGAAGGAGAGGTGACATCGTGAAGGCAGATGGGGCAACGTGATGGGACTGCCTCTGATACTCTAGGGAGGTGTCAGGGAAGGCCCCATAGGGGAGGTGACTTGAGCTGAGCTATGAGTGATGAGAGCCAGGGGGCCGAGCTGTTAAGTGGCATGACTTGCAGGGACAAAAGCCTGGAGGCTGGGTGAGCTTGGAATCTTAGAGGGCCCCCAAGGAGGCCAGGCTGGTGATGGGCGGCAGGTGGAAAGTGAGACTGAAGGTCAGGAGGGGTCCTCTGGACCTGGTGAGACTGTCCTTGCAGCGCTGGGAGAGGTGGCCAGGAGCAAACCTGATGGCGTGGATGGCACTTCTCACGCCCCCGCTGTGTCTTACAGGATTGCCTGGACAGATCGTTCCGGGCACAGGTGTTCAGCTGCCCCGCCTGCCGCTACGACCTGGGCCGGAGCTACACCATGCAGGTGAACCAGCCTCTGCAGACCGTCCTCAACCAGCTCTTCCCCGGCTACGGCAACGGCCGGTGATCTCCAAGCACTTCTCGACAGGCGTTTTGCTGAAAATGTGTCGGAGGGTTCGTTCATCGGCCCTGATTTTGTTCTTAGCGGGCTTAACTTAAACAGGTAGTGTTTTCTCTGTTCCCTAAAAAGATTTGTCTTCCTTTTTTTTTTTTTTTTTTATTTTTATTTTTCAAATCTATACATTTTCAGGAATTTATGTATTCTGGCTAAAAGTTGGACTTCTCAGTATTGTGTTTAGTTTTTTGAAAACATAAAAGCCTACAATTTCTCGACAAAACAGTGTAAGATTTTTTAAAGATGGAATCAGAAACTACGTGGCGTGGAGGCTGTTGATGTTTCTGGTGTCAAGTTCTCAGAAGTTGCTGCCACCAACTCTTGCAGAAGGCGAAGGGATCAGTCCTTCTCTCGGGTTCTGGCCCCCAAGGTCAGAGCAAGCATCTTCCTGACAGCATTTTGTCATCTAAAGTCCAGTGAGATGGTTCCCCGTGGTGGCCCGTGGCAGCCCGTGGCGTGGCGTGGCTCAGCTGTCTGTTGAAGTTGTTGCAAGGAAAAGAGGAAACATCTCGGGCCCAGTTGAAACCTTTGTCTCAAAGCCATCCCCCGCCAGACTGCTTAGCGTCTGAGATCTGCGTGAAAAGTCCTCTGCCCACAAGAGCAGGGAGTTGGGGCCATGCAGAAATGGCCTCAAGGGGACTCTGCTCTACGTGGGCCAGATGTGTGGCTGACGCTGTCCGATGAAGGCGGCCATGGACGGATGCCAGCACACGAAGTCACGCCCAAGTGCCTTTGGTTCGTTCCTTCTTTCTAAAGACGACATCGTCTTTGTTGTTAGCACTGAATTATTGAAAATGCCAACCAGATTCTAGAAACTACGGTCATCCAGTTCTTCCTGACACCGGATGGGTGCTTGGGAACAGTTTGAGCCTTACAGATCATTGAAATTCAATTTTTTAACTCGGCAAGTGAGAACTTACAAGAGGATTTTTGTTTTTGTTTTTGTTTTTTTTCTATGAACACATTTTCTAAATGAATTTTTTTGTAGTTACTGTATATGTACCAAGAAAGATACAACGTTAGAGTTTGGTTGTTGTTTTTGTTTTTGTATTTTTTTTTGAAAGGTTTTGTTAATTTTTCTAATTTTACCAAAGTTTGCAGCCTATACCTCAATAGGACAGGGATATTTTAAATCACATACCTGCAGACAAACTGGAACAATGTTATTTTTAAAGGATTTTTTTTTTCACCTCCTTATTGTTAGATTATTAATGTATTAGGGAAGAATGAGACAATTTTGTGTAGGCTTTTTCTAAAGTCCAATATTCTTTGTCCAGATTTTAGATTCTCAGAATAAATGTTTTTCACAGATAGACTTGATTGTGTCTTCCTATTTGCAAACTGCCTTTGGAGCTTTCTGTGTACTTTTGTGCATTATTTTACAAAAATCCCCGGAGAAACGTGAGGCAGGTGGCTTCAACCCCACTTTACAGTTGAGAAAACTGAGACCCAGGAGATGATGGTGATGGGCTGAGGTTCTAACAGCCTAGGAGGTGCTGGGCTGTTAACTTAGCAGCCTTGAGTGCAGGGGTCAGAAAACCACAGCCAATGGGGCCCAAGTCAGGGACACTGCCTGTCTTTGTAAATAAAGTTTTATTGACACCACCACACCCACTTTATGTATATAGTGGCGTTTGCGCTACTATCAGCAGAACTGAGTAGGTGCAGCAGAAACCAACTGGACCACAAAGCTAAAAAAATACTCACTGCCTGGCCAGCAAAGCTTGCTGGTCCCTTCTCTCGGGAGGATCACTTGAGTGTGTAGGAGTTTGAGACCAGCCTGTAGACCCCAACTCTACAAATAAATAAAAATATTAGGCCGGGTGCGGTGGCTCAAGCCTGTAATCCCAGCACTTTGGGAGGCCGAGATGGGCGGATCACGAGGTCAGGAGATCGAGACCATCCTGGCTAACACGGTGAAACCCCGTCTCTACTAAAAAATACAAAAAAAAAATAGCCAGGCAAGGTGGCGGGCGCCTGTAGTCCCAGCTACTCGGGAGGCTGAGGCAGGAGAATGGCGTGAACCCGGGAGGCGGAGCTTGCAGTGAGCTGAGATCCGGCCACTGCACTCCAGCCTGGGCGACCGAGTGAGACTCCGTCTCAAAAAAACAAACAAACAAAATATTAGCCAGGTGTGGTGGTGGTTCTGTAGTCCCCGCTACTCAGGAGGTTGAGGCAGGAGGCTGATGGCTTGAGTCTCGGAGCTAGAGGCTGCAGTGAACTGTGATTGCACCACTGTACTCCAGCCTGGGCAACAGAATGAGATGCTGTCTTTAAAAACGTAAAAAAAAAAAAAAAATCTCGGATGGTAAAGGGGCTGCATCTTGCAGATTAATTAATTCACACCAACCTATTACTGGTGCCTTTTATTGATGGTTAAGTAACCATATGGGCAGATTTAGTTTGTTTTTGAGACAGTCTTGCCCTGTTGTCCAGGCTGGAGTCCAGTGGTGTGATCACAGCTCATCACAGCCTCCAACTCCTGGGCTCAAGTGATCCTCCCATCTCAGCCTCCCGAGTAGCTGGTGCCACAGGCATGCAGCACCATGATTGGCAAATTTAATTTTTTTTTTTTTTTTTGTAGAGATGGGGGTCTCATTATGTTGCCCAGGCTGGTCTCCAACTCCCGTGATTAGGCGATCCTCCCATCTCAGCCTCCCAAAGTGCTGGGATTACAGACATGAGTCACCACGTGCAGTCTGGGGTTTCTTTATGAGTGGTAAAAATGTTCTCAAATTGATGGTTGCCCATGTCTGTGGATATACTAAAATCCACAGAATTGTACACTTTAAATGGGTGAATTGTATGGTATGTGGATTATACCAGAAATAAGTGTGAACATGAAAATAGGAAAGATTCCCAGTACTTGAAGGAAACTCCATAAATGTCCCCAGTGGGCCCTTCCTAGAAAACACGAAAGTGGGTTCGTTGTTGAGATTGCTGCCTTCTCTTTGATTTTTCTCTCACTTTAAAAAACAATGTCATGTTTAAAAAATGAGCAAATCCCAGAGAAGTATTTGTGGGACTGTTTTGCCACCAACTGTAATGTTGCACATCATATTTCTTTCCTGGTTCACTTTAAAATCTTTTGGCCGGGCGCGGTGGCTCACGCCTGTAATCCCAGCACTTTGGGAGGCCGAGACGGGCGGATCACGAGGTCAGGAGATCGAGATCATCCTGGTTCACACGATGAAATCCCGTCTCTACCAAAAATACAAAAAATTAGCTGGGCGTGGTGACGGGCACCTGTAGTCCCAGCTACTGAGGAGGCCGAGGCAGGAGAATGGCGTGAACCTGGGAGGCGGAGCTTACAGTGAGCCGAGATCACGCCACTGCACTCCAGCCTGGGCGACAGAGCGAGACTTTGTCTCAAAAAAAAAAATTTTTTTTTGGCTGGGCGTGGTGGCTCACACTTGTAATTGCAGCACTTTGGGAGGCTGAGGTGGGTGGATCACCTGAGGTCAGGAGTTTGAGACCAGCCTGGCCAACATGGTGAAACCTCGTCTCTACTAAAAATAAAAAATGAGTTGGGCGTGGTGGTATGCACCTGTAATCCCAGCTACTTGGGAGGCTGAGGCAGGAGAATGGCATGAACCCAGGAGGCGGAGGTTGCAGTGAGCCGAGATTGTGCCACTGCACTCCAGCCTGGACGACAGGGCGAGACTCTATCTCAAAAAAAAAAAAAAAATCTTTTTGATTCAAGATCTCACTTTGCTACCCAGGCTGGAGTATAGTGGTGGTGTCCTCATAGCTCACTGCAGCCTCAAACTCCCATGCTCAAGCAATCATCCTGCCTCAGCCTCCTGAGTAACTGGGACTACTACAGGTGCAAACCACCATGTCTGGCTACTTTTATATACATATATATAAAATATGTATATATTTTGATATATATAAAATATATACATATTATATATATATATGTATATATCTTTTTTTAGTAGAGAGAAGTCTCACTATGTTGCCCAGGCTGGTCTGGAACTCCTGGCCTCAAGCCATCTTCCTGTCTGGGTCTCCCAAAGTACTGGGATTACAGGTGTGAGCTGCCATGCCTACCCTAAAAATCTTGAACAGCTCTATTAAGATAATAGTTCAGGTAATATAAAGGTCACCCTTTTAAAGTGTACAGTTCAGTGGTTTCATTTTACTGCGTGTGTGTTTTTTTTTTTTTTTTTTTTTGAGATGGAGTCTTGCTCTGTCGCCCAGCCTGGAGTACAGTGGCACAATCTTGGCTCACTGCAACCTCCGCTTCCTGGGTTCACACTGTTCTCCTGCCTTAGCCTCCCGAGTAGCTGGGACTATAGGTGCTCACCACTATGCCCGGCTAATTTTTTGTGTTCTTTGGTAGAGATGGGGTTTCACTGTGTTAGCCAGGATGGTCTCTATCTCCTGACCTCGTAATCCGCCCGCCTCGGCCTCCTAAAGTGCTGGGGTTATAGGCATGAGCCACCGCATCTGGCCTACTGTGGTGTTTTTGAGACAGTCTCGCTCTGTCACCCAGGCTGGAGTGCCGTGGCGAGATCTTTTCGTACTGCAACCTCCCCCTGCGATTCTTCTGCCTCAGCCTCCCAAGTAGCTGGGATTGTAGGTGTGCACCACCATGCCCAGCTAATTTTCATATTTTTAGTAGAGATGGGATTTCACCAGGTTGGTCAGGCTGGTCTCGAACTCCCGACCTCAGGTGATCCACCTGCCTTGGCCTCCCAAAGTGTTGGGATTACAAGTGTGAGCCACCGTGCCCGGTCAGCTTAATGGTTTTAGTGTAGTCGATACAGTTACGCAGCCATCACCACCATCTAATTACAGAACTTTTCCATCCACACAAAAAGAAACCTCGAACCCTTTTGCAGTCACGCCCTGTGTCCCTCCCCCAGCCCCTGCCAGCCATGAATCCTCTCTGTCCTTATGGATTTGCCTGCCCTGGACATTTCATATAAATGGAATTATACAGTATTCTTTTGTGTCTGGCCTCTGTCACTAAGCATAGAATTTTCAAGGTTTATCCATATTGTAGCCTGTGTCAGAGCTTTATTCCTTTTCATGGCTGAGTAATATTCCACTGTATAGATGGGCCACCTTTCTATAATCCCCCTTTGACTTGTTTTAAGATGTAGTCTTGCTCTGTTGCCCAGGCTGGAGTGCAGTGGCACAATCTTGGCTCACTGCAATCTCCACCTCCTAGGTTCAAGCGATTCTCCTGCCTCAGGCTCCTGAGTAGTTGGGATTACAGGTGCGCACCACCGTGCCTGGCTAATTTTTTGTATTTTTGGTAGAGACAGGGTTTTGCCATGTTTTGCCATGTTGGCCGGGCTGGTCTCGAACTCCTGACCTCAAGTGATCTGCCCTCCTTGGTCTTCCAAAGTGCTGGGATTACAGGTGTGAGCCACTGCACCTGGCCTGTATTGTTTTCTATTTTTAAGAGACAAAGTCTCACTTTGTCACCCAGGCTGGAGTACAGTGGCATGATCATAGGTCACTGCAGCCTCAACCTTTTGGGCTCAAGGGATCCTCCCACCTCTGCCTCCTAAAAGTGCTGAGATTACAGTCATGAGCCCCATCTTTTTTTTTTTTTTTTTTTTTTTAAGGCAGTCTCCGTGGCCCAGGCTGGAGTGCAGTGGTACAATCTCAGCTCACTGCAGGTTCCTCCTCCTGGATTCAAGCGATTCTTGGGCTTCCCCCTTTCTCTCGAGTATTTGGGACTACCGGCATGCACCACCACACCTGGCCAATTTTTGTACTTTTTGTAGAAACGGGGTTTTGCCATGTTGGCCAGGCTGGTCTCGAACTCCCGGGCTCAAGTGATCCTCCTGCCTCAACCTCCCAAAGTGCTGGGATTAAAGCCGCTGCACCCGGCCTCCCATTTCAATTTGTTAATGCAACAGACCAACCCATAGGAGGGAGGGAAATCTATTAAAGCATTGAACATTTCTGCACTCCACACCTTGCCTGTCTAGAAAGATTGATGGAGACCAGTCGGAAATTGAGCACTGGGCCTGCTAATTGGGGATTCCTTGATGTCTGAAAGCCAAGTGAAGCCTCCTGGTCTTGTTTAGGGGGAGGTCCGCAAGCATTCCCTGCCCCCGTCCTTTGTGAGATTTGCATCTGACTGCAAAGAATGGAAGAAAACCAGGGCAATTAGGTGAGTGTTCTCTAAATGAATCTGTCCATTAAAATATTCTAAAGAGCATTTCCTTCCTTTTCGGAGGATGAAGACTTCCTACCTGACAGCAATTCTAGTGTGTTTTTAACATTTAATATGCAAGGTTTCCAAAACTTGGACAGAATCGGATGGTGAACCCTCAAGGAGACCCACCACCCAGATTCTATGATTGTTAGTGTTAAGTGTTTCTCATAATAGATGGCATTAAAACTTTGTCTACGCAAAATAAAGTGGAGAACCCATTTGGGTGACTTGGTTAAAAACATTTGTATCGTCTGTGAAATCCAAAAACCCCCACTGTCTTACAGAATATACTTGGAAGTAGAACAAAAAGCCCTATGTATGTGGGGTGGGGACTCCTTCCCTGCATGATTGCCCTTTTTTTTTTTGAGACAGGGCCTCATTCTGTCACCCAGGAGTGCAGTGGTGTGATCATGGCTCACTGTAGCCTCGACCTTCCGGGCTCAAGTGATCCTCCTCGGCCCCCAAAGTAGCTGGGACCACAGGCATGTGCCCCCACCATCGACTCATTTTTTAAATTTTTAGTAGAGAAGAGGTCTCGCTATGTTGCCCAGACTGGCCTGAAACTTCTGGGATCAAGTGATCCTCCCACCTTGGCCTCCCAAAGGGCTGGGATTACAGGTGTGAACCACTACACCCAGCCTGTCTTTTAATTTTATTTTTACTTTTTATTTTGAGACGGAGTTTGACTCTGTCACCCAGGCTGGAGTGCAGTGGTGTAATCAACGGCTCACTGCAGCCTCCACCTCCTTGGGCTCAGGTGATCCTTTCACCTCAGCCCCCGAATAGCTGGGATTATAGGCATATGTCACCACGCCCAGAGACTTTTTGCTTTTTTTTTTTTTTTTTTTTTGTAGAGACGGGGTCTTGCTATATTGCTCAGCCTGTTCTCGAACTCCTGAGCTCAAGTGATCTGCCCACCTCAGCCTTCCAAAGTGCTGCGATTCCCAGGCATGAACTAAAATTGAATCTTAACTCCATGTGGAATATATGAATATGGTCCCATAGGAATGTAAAACACCCAGAGCTGCTTAAATTCTCCTTTGACTTCTCTTTTTACCAGCATGCAACTTTCCTTCTCTCCCCAAGGATTAAGTTAGTTTCTTCAGGTTAGGAGGACCTTTTTCTGTACATTGACAGGCTTGTGTGCTCTTAAAAACCTCATGCCGGTTTCTGTGTGTGTTTCCATATACATTTTACTGAGTACAGGATTCTGGACTACTGCCCCTAGCTCAGCGGTTGGAAGGTATTTCATGATTGCATGCAGATCGGCCTCCTTTTCTTTTCTTTTTTTTTTTGAGACGAGTCTCACACTGTTGCCCAGGCTGAAGTGCAGTGATCTCAGCTCACTGCAACCTCTGCCTCAGCCTCTGGAGTAGCTGGGATTACAGGCGTGCGCCACCATGCCTGGCTAATTTTGTATTTTTCAGTAGAGACAGGGTTTTGCCCTTTTCGCCAGGCTGGTCTCGAACTCCTGACCTCAGGTGATCCACCTGACTGTCTCCCAAAGTGCTGGGATTACAGGTGTGAGCCACCACGCCTGAGCTACAGCACGGGGCCTGGCCTCCTTTTCAATTGCTACATAGTAAGTATTCCAGAGTACTGATTGCTATTAAGTTACTTCTCTAATCCCCCGCTGATGGATATTTAGGGCAAAACATTGGAAACAGTTGCAGACAGCCCTGCTGCCCGCATTCTTGAATTGTGTAAGCTCCAGACCGTTGGGTACATCACCTCCAGGAAGAACTGCTGGCTGGGTTATAGGGTGGATGCACTTAGAATGTTGTTAGAAAATGTCAAATTGTCCAATTTACACTCCTGCCCGTCCAAATGGGGGCATGCCAACGCCTCTGCAGTGGCCCAGTACACAATGCTCATTTTGTGAAGTCACAGGGTCAAATCTTTCTCCGTGCCTCATCCCACTTAATCCTTGCAACATTCTCAAAGGCTGGTAGACGGGGTGTGGCTACTAGCATCATATCCATTGCACAGTTGGAAACAGACTCAGCGAGGTTACTTTGTTGGAGGCCAACCACAGTGAGGCATGGGGCCCGGCTGAGCTTTGAACCCAGGTCAGAAAGGACCAAAGCTCATTCTCTGCCATTTTAGGGAACTTGGGGAGAGGGACCCTAACTTTATTGGGAAGGCCTTGCCCCTTTGCAAAGGTTTGTTGATTGTGATGGAAATAGACCTGCAGGGGCAGGGTGGAGGCTCTTGCTGCTTTACTCTATGTTTCTCCTGTTTTCGGTTCTCCTCCTTTGCAAAACGGATCGCTATGTCTTCTAGCTTGGAACTTTGCAAATGGGGGAACGGTACGCCCACATTCCGGCCACGGGCTTCGAACCTGCAGCCTGCACGTTCCCGGCCGGTGCTGATGCTGTGCTAGGTCTCACGTACTCAGCCGCCGCCTGATAACCAGGGCGGGGCCCGGAGCGTGCGGGCAGTGATTGGCACCCGCCCCAGCCTGTCCGCGCCTCGGGCTGGCCCGGCAAGCCAATACTAGCTCCTCTCTGTGCGGTCGTCGGGCGGGCCCTGAGGCTCCCTTGTCAATCCGAGGCCCAGCTGCCGTCGGGTTGGTCGCGGCCGCCTTGGCTGGCGTGCGCCCCCTCCAATGAGAACGGAGCCGGTCAGCGGGCACGTGGGTGGGCGCCGGCGTGTCCCCGCCGGGCTGCCAATGAAGAGGCGAGGCCGGCGTTTGTCCCCGCCCAATCGCGAAGCGCGGTGGGCGGGCCGTGCGGTGTTGATGGGCCCGGCGGAGGGGAGGGGCGGAGCTGTCAGCGCGGGCCAATGGGCACTCGGGCGTGGGTCAGGCAGCCAATGGCAGTCGGGGCGGAGCTGGCGCGCGGCCTTATAAGCCCCCCCCGCGAGCGCTGGAGGAGGGCTCGGTCGCCAGCAACCGAGCGGGGCCCGGCCCGAGCGGGGCCTGGGGGTGCGACGCCGAGGGCGGGGGAGCGCGCGCCGCTGCTCCCGGACTGGGCCGCGCACGCCGCCTCAGGTGAGCCCACGGGGAGGCCGCCGGGCCGTGTCCGAGCGCGGACCCCGCCGCCATGGCCGCCCCCGCGTCGCGGCTCGGGGCTGCGGGCGCGCCCGGGACTCGAGGCCCAGGCCTCGGGCGCGGCCTGCTCGGGCCGGGCCTCGCGCTTTGTCCGGGCCGGCGGGGCGGTTGGGGGCGTTAACCGCCCGGCCCGAGGGCGCCTGCTGGTTTTCGGGTGGGGGCGGCGGGGCCGGACAATGGCGGGGCGCGCCCAGGGGCGGGAGCGGGGGCCCCTTCCTGGGCCGGGGGCGCGCGGGGGCTAGGCGCAGACGGTCCTGGCGCCCCGCACAAAAGATGACAGCGTGGGTGGCCCCGGCCGGGCCCTTTTATCACCCAGGACAACCCTCAGCGTATTATTATTATTATTATTTAAAGAAAGCAAAAAAAAGAAAAAAGACCCCAGTACCTGGGTAACCCCCGCCTGCGTTTCTGGCCCTTTGGGCGCCAGAGGGGCTAAGGGGAAGCCCTCCAGCTGGACACCCAGGGATGCCCCCTAAATGCCTATCATTGCTCCTGCGCTGCCCCCACCCCCGGTCAACCTGCTGTGCCTTGGTGGCTTCCAAACTTGCCCCCCGTACGTACCCGAAACCCCACCCCCCCATAAGCATATGCAATCTGGATTTTAGAAAAAAAACGTCTTGCTATGCAACGGCAGCCTCCACGAGTCTCCCCGTCCCTCCCCCTTCCAGCCTGATCGCCATCTCGAAGGAAGCCCCTGCTCTAGAGAAATGAATTGAGTTGCTTCCGCTGAGACCCTTTTTCTGTGTCCCCCGTGGACATCCCCGTGGGAGCTGGGGACGGACTCGCTCTGAAATCTGCTTGACCTGGGGTCTGCCAGGGCCCAGGTCTGCGCTCAGTGGTGGCCATGACAATCAGGCAGGACGGGGTCTCTGTCCACCTGGGCACGGTGGAAGTTTTTTAGAGGCATGTTTTCCGCCCCTGGGGACAGTGGAGGCATGGACTGCTTTTGGGTGCATCCCATCTGTTTGCTTGGGGGAGGATGCTTGTGTTTTAATAATTCAGCAGCACCTTGTGGGGAAGTGTTCCCCGAGTTGTGAAACTAGTGAGAAGGTGGTTCAGCTCCGTGGAGCCCGGTGATCCTGTCATATGTGAAGAGCGTCTTTTTCCATGTGTTTCTGGCTGGGGCATGTATTCAGCAAGTTGCTTTGGGTCCCACCGGGTGCCTGCACTGTCTTGGGATCTCTGGATACTGGGCTGCATTCAAGGGATCGGTGCCCTGCCCCACCCCTCTGCCTCAATGGCCATTTATCAGAATCTCCCCGGGCTGGAGAATGCTCCTAAAAACAGCACCAGTCCTAAAGCAGGCTCATTAGACGACTCCTATGGGCTTTTATCACTGCCGTTCGAGAGCTAATGACTCCCCTAATTCCCCAATAATAGCTTCCTTATGAGCCACCAGGAGGGTTTGTCAACACACGGGGTCAGCCTTCTCCTGCAGCCCCTGCTGACGCAGTGGGCAGCCTCTCTCCTCTTTGCAGTTTATGTTTTGAAACCCTGAAGGTCGGAGTGTAAAGCCGTGGTAGAGTCAACTTCTGTCTGAGCCGAGGATTTCTGGGACTTGCCAGCCTCGTCTCCGTGTGTCTGATTGGACACCTGGCAGGTCCGGGCGCTCCCCCTCCTTGAGCCGGCGACACCAGGACGGGTCAGACCGTCCTGGCCTGGAGGAGGTCACCGCTGGGGAGGAAAAGAGGGTGACGGAGATTCTGCCGCACAGATGGGTGTTTGTGTGCAGGCTGTTCTGGTGGAAGCGTGTACTGTGTCAGGAGCTGCGCGTGCCTGCGTGTGCACGTGTGTGTTTAGTTGCTGAGACTTGAAATATATATGTCGTGGTAACAATCGGTTTGTTCGCATTTTATAGCCTTTTCTTCTTTGGGGAGGGAGCTGCTAACAAGATGTTAACTACTGGGGTTTAAAGGTATAACTGATCAGCCACCGCACAGCACCCCGCCTGGCCTTTGTTGTACTTTTCTGTCTTGTGGAAGAGACCCTTCCTCAGCCTCCTGCCGTGTCTTCAGTCCCTGTCCGTCCTGCAGGAGCCCTCTGGGGGCGGTCAGGGGTCGCCCTCTGTGTCCTTCTCTCCCGCCTGACCACTCTGCCTGCGCTTTAATTCCTAATTGCTCTGTCTCCTCTGCTGGTTTCCTGCCCGTTTGTCCTATGCCCCGCCCACTCCCCCGATGAGCTGGGGAGGAGCCTCAGCTCCAGGGAAGCCATCTGTCCTCGGTTCCATCTGACACCTGTGGGGACGGGCCTTGCGGTCATGCGTTCACCTGGTCTGGGCTGCTGGGTTTTGAGTGCCGAGTGCCATGCTGGGACAGGTTGGGAGGAGTCCCTGGCTCCTGTGGGTTTAGAGTGTGGTGGGGGAAAGGGTGAGCTGGCTGCCCAGGGCCTGGTCACAGCTGGAATGGTGGTGTGCAGTCCGCTGCCCTCGGGCCCAGCTCAGGGAACAGGCAGGACGAGGCAAGGCTGTTGAGGGCCTGAGGTGCATTCATAGGTGGCTTTGTTCCCTGGATTGGGGAGCGGAATTGGGGGTTCAGAGCTGGGTGACCTTGAGCCAGTCACTTGCTGAGTAACAAAGCAGGTCAGGGGGCACTAAACCTTTCCGAGCCCACTGGGCGGGAGGGGACGGAGAGCAGATGAATGGGGTGGAGGCTGGCGGGGGGCTCCGCAAGCCTGTGCTGGTCACCACCATGACAGATCGGCCGTCCTCATCCACAGCTTCACGCTGGGCTCCTGGCTCAGCTCCAGGGACCTGCCATGAGGCAGCTTGGTGGGGCCTTCAGACGCCACAGCCCTCCCCCTTCCTGCCCCAGGAGCCTCTGCTCCTGGCTTAGGATGCCGGACAGGAGAGCAGGGGCCCAGCCTGAGCTCCGTTCTCATCTGGTGGTCTTGGCGACATCTCTGGGTCTCTGCCCTCGGTTCCATGCCCCACACAGGCTTCAGAGTTGGAGAGACCTGGATTCAGATCCCTGCTCTGAGGCGGTCACTTCCCCTCCCTGGTCCTCGCTTTCTTCATCTGTAAAACGGGTGTAATGGGAACACCTTCCTCCCAGGTGGTTGTGAGGATCAAAGCGGGTAAAAGACACTGAAGCTTGCAGGGCGCCAGGAGCTCTGAGTTCAGAGCCGGTTTATTACATGGCAGGACCCTGCTGCCCCATTGGGGTCTCCCCACCTCTGCCGTGTCCACGTTCTGAGCTGGGACATTCCATGGCGGGGCTGTCCTGGGCACTGTAGGATGAATGTGGGCAATATCCATGACCGCCACCCACCAGATGCTAGTAGCAGTGTCCCCTAAGCTGTAGCAACCAAAAATGTCCCCTGGAAAGCACTGTCACCCCCCCAGTGAGAACCTTGGACTTGGCCTTCAGCCCTGCAGCAGCTCATGGTGTGCTGTGACTGTGATGGGCCTCAGCTCCCTTTCTGTCCTCCCCACTCCCCTTTAGCAGTGAGTGACTCCTATTTGCAAACTGTGTCCTGGCCACACTCCTCACCTGGTTGTTCAGGTTCTCCGCGACCGTCTTTCTGCCCTTCCAGGGTGGCAGCTTCCACCTGAGAGGAGAGGAGTCCCCCACAGGGTCCCCTGCACTCCGTGCATCTGGCCTCTGAGCTCCGGGTCTTCCTGGGCTGCTCTCTGGCCTCTGAGCTCTGGCAGGTCCTTGCCCAGGCTTGCTTGGCTGCCCCCAGAGGTGGCATTTCCATACCCTCCCAGTCACCATAGCCCTGACCTGTCGATTTGCCGGACCGTTTTCTTTAAATCCATTTTAGAATGACGCACCTCTTTGATCTTGGCCTCTTCCTGAACAGTAATGTCCCCAAAGTTGTGGGACGTTAATGTGCTAGTTGCACATACTTTTATGTATGTATGCATGTATGTATGCATGTATGTATGTGTGTATGTATGTATGTATTTATTTTGAGACAGAATCTCGCTCTGTCACCCAGGCTGGAGTGCAGTGGCTCAATCTCAGCTCACTACAAGTGCTGCCTCCCGGGTTCAAGTGATTCTTCAGCCTCAGCCTCCCCAGTAACTGGGATTACAGGCACCTGCCACCACGCCCGGCTAACTTTTGTATTTTTAGTAGACACAGGATTTCACCATGTTGGCCAGGCTGGTCTCAAACTCCTGACCTCCAGTGATCCGCCTGCCTAGCCTCCCAAAGTGCTGGGACTCCAGGTGTGAGCAACTATGCTTGGCCAAGTTGCACATACTTTTACTAACCGTGTTCAAATGAGCTTAACCTCTATATTGAAAAAAAGGAAATGTGTATCTTCCCAAATATTGAGGCAGGAGTGGATTGACAAATTGATGTTTTTTGGTTTTCGGACGAATTGATTTTCAAGCTCACTCCCCGCGTGACTTGGCCTGTTCTTGGATGCTGAGCTTGATTAGATCTGGGTCCGTCCATTCCCTGCTGCTCCCTCGAGGAGCTCGGAAAATGGCCTTCCCTGTGGAGGCGGGGAACATGGGAAGTCTCTACCTCCTGCTTAGTTCTGCTGTGAACCTAAAACTGCTCCCTAAAACAAAGTATATTAAAAACAAAATAACTGGCCGGGTGCAGTGGCTCACGCCTATAATCCCAGCACTTTGGGAGGCTGAGGCGGGCAGATCACGTGAGGTCAGGAGTTCGAGACCAGCCTGGCCAACATGGTGAAACCTCGTCTCTACAAAAATAAAAAAAATTAACTGGGCATGGCGGTAAACACCTGTAGTCCCAGCTACTTGGGAGGCTGAGACAGGAGAATTATGCCAAGATCCTCCACTACACTCCAGCCTGGGTGACAGGGCAAGACTCCGTCTCAACAAAATAAATAAAATAAAATAAAATAAAATAAAATAAATGGCCAGGTGCGGTGGCTCACACCTGTTATCCCAGCACTTTGGGAGGCCAAGGCGGGACGATTACCTGAGGTCTGGAGTTTGAGACCAGCCTGGCCAACATGGTGAAATCTCATCTCTACAAAAATACAAAAATCAGCTGGGCGTGGTGATGGGCGCCTGTAGTCCCAGCTACTTGGGATGTGGGGGCATGAGAATCTCTGGAACCTGGGAGGCAGAGGCTGTGGTGAGCCGAGATTACACCACTGCACTCCAGTCTGGGAGACAGAGTGAGACTCTGTCTCAAAAAAAAAAAAAAAAAAAAAAAAGGTACTCAAACGAGTAAAAACCAAAACAAACAAAAGATCTTCCCCTGCTCAGAACCTTCCGGTGGCTTCCTATTGCCCTTGGGAAAAATTCCAGGCCCTTTCACGTGGCCCCTTTGCTCTGTCATCTGTGGCCTTGTCCTTCCTTTCCTCCCGCTCTCCCTCCTGCGCCTGCTCCTTTCCTGGCACAGCCACCTTCCCTGCCCGCCCTTCCCTTCCCCAGGACCTGTGCACTTGCGGTGCCCACTGCCTGGGGCTCTTTCCACCCAGCAGGCTCCTTGTCACTCCAGTCGCCTCCCTTCCCTGCTTCTCCTTCTTTGCATGTCACATGATCAGAGCTGGGTATTAATCTGTTTGTGTATCTGTTTGTCTCATCTACTAGGGCAGGGGCTTTTTCTGGAAGGGCCAGACAGTAAATATTTTCGGCTTTGTAAGCCAGAGGTCATGTCTGTCCAGACCGCTCTGCTTTGCTGTTGTAGCAAGAAAGCTCCCATGGGCAAGTGTGCCTGTGTTTCAATAAAACTTTATTTATGGACACAAACATGTGAATTCCATGCAATTTTTACATTATAAGACATTTTTCTTCTTTTGCTTTTTTTTTTTTTTTTTTTTTTTTTTTGCAACCACTAAAAGATGTCAAAACCGGCCGGGCGCGGTGGCTCAAGCCTGTAATCCCAGCACTTTGGGAGGCCGAGTCGGGCGGATCACGAGGTCAGGAGATCGAGACCATCCTGGCTAACACCGTGAAACCCCATCTCTACTAAAAATACAAAAAAAAAAACTAGCCGGGCGAGGTGGCGGGCGCCTGTAGTCCCAGCTACTCCGGAGGCTGAGGCAGGAGAATGGCATAAACCCGGGAGGTGGAGCTTGCAGTGAGCTGAGATCGGGCCACTGCACTCCAACCTGGGCGACAGAGCGAGACTCCGTCTCAAAAAAAAAAAAAAAAAAAAAAAAAAAAAAAAAAAAAAAAAAAGATGTCAAAACCATTCTTAGACTGCAGGCTGCACAGAAACAGGTGGCAGGCAGGATTGAACCTGTGGGTTGCAGTTTGCAAATACCTGGCTAGGGTGTGAGTGTCACACTGTGGAAAACTATGGAAACGTCAGCCCTGTGACCCCCTAAGATGTAGGGCAGCTCCTGGGACATGTTGGGTGTTCAGTAGACATTCCTTGTTGAATGAATGAATTTTTTTTTTTTTTTTTTTTGAGACAGAGTTTTGGTCTGTGGCCCAGACTGGAGTGCAGTGGGCTGATCTTGGCTCACTGCAACCTCCACCTCCCGGGTTCAAGCGATTCTCCTGCCTCAGCCTCTCAAGTAGCTGGGATTACAGGTGCCTGCCACCATGCCCGGCTAATGTTTGTATTTTTAGTAGAGATGGGATTGCACCATGTTGGCCAGTCTGGTCTCCAGCTTCTGACCTCAGGGCATCTGCCCGTCTTGGCCTCCCAGAGTGCTTGGATTACAGGTGTGACCCACCATGCCCAGCCTGAGTGTGAATTTGTATCTTCCCAACTTAAAAGCATTTAGAGTCACAGACTTAAAAAAAATATGGGTCATGGCCGGGTGTGGTGGCTCACGCCTGTAATCCCAGCACTTTGGGAGGCTGAGGCGGGTGGATCACCTGCGGTCAGGGGTTCGAGACTACCCTGACCAACATGGAGAAACCCTGTCTCTACTAAAAATACAAAATTAGCCGGCATGGTGGTACATGCCTGTAATCCCAGTTGCTCGGGAGGCTGAGGCAGGAGAATTGCTTGAACCCGGGAGGCGGAGGTTGTGGTGAGCTGAGATCGTGTCACTGCACTCCAGCCTGAGCAACAAGAGGGAAATTCAGTCTCAAAAAAAAAAAAGCGGGGGGAGTGTCATGGGTAATTTCAAGGATCCTTAAAACTGCAGGAATGTAAGAAAATGTGATGCTGACATCCACCCAGACAGCCTCACCATAAAGGAGGAAAAAAGCAGCTACAAACCGTGTGGGTTGGGGGAACACTTCACTGTTTGAGACGCCGGACTCTCTTGCTGTGGGGTTCACACGGCCACCTTTCTGTTACAACTCACCAAGTGTCAGAAGCACGTCGAGTCGTGTACTCGGCCCAAGGAGTTCAGTGTGACCTGGCAGGAACTGAGGTTTTGTTTAAAAGGAAGACGGCATTGCACAATTTCACAAGGCTTTTGTTTTGTAAGCATCCGAACTCTCCTCATTACCAATGCTAGCGCCCCCGATGGGAGGGGCGGGGAGTCGCAGATGGTGGTTTCTTCCAGCCCTGAGCACAGGGAGACTCATGAGCGAGGTGGCTGAGCCGGTGCAGAGCTCAGCTTTGTAGAGTGAGTGGATAGGTGCCCGTCGGTGGCCATCGTGCGGTCAGTGGCCGCGTGGGGGACTGTGCCCGGCCACACTTCCTTTGTCTCACTCTTCTCCCAGCTGACAGGCATTTTCTGAGCCAAGTAGGTCTCTGGCATCTTAGATTTGGGCCTGTCCCAGGAACGTTCTGACTTGTCAAGAAACCGTACCGTTAATTTACGGTCATGCTTTCTTTCCTTGATTGAAATAAACAATCTGGAGAGGCTTGCTCAGAATTTCTTGGCTTTCAAAAGTGGCCTTTTTTTCTTTTCTTTTTTTTTTTTTTGCTTGCCCTCTGTCTCTCCCTGCTTCTCTGGCTCTGCCTCCCTTCCCCTTTTCTTTTCTTTCTTTATCCACCTCAGCGATCTCAGCGAACACGAGGGGATGGATGGCAAGTTTGTGTCCAGCCATCTCTGCCACGCTGGCGGGCTGTGCCTCCTTGGCAGTGGCCGAGCGCGAAGTTGCTCTGTGGCTCTGGACTGGGATCGTGTGTGTTCGGTGGACAAAGGCTGAGAATCCCGAGGCCGACTGCCAATGGCTGCTGCACCCCGAGACCCTGAGGGCTCTCAGGTGCACAGTGACAGTCACTCACGCAGACCTGGCCCTGTTTGCCGGTAGGCACGACCACTGTTGCATTTTTCAGACAAGCCCGGGCGACCCGCTGTGAAAACGTCGGCTGAGGGCACAGTGGCAGGATTGCCCCGGGCACAGACCTCCCTTCAGCATTCATAGCTGGACCCCAGTGATGGCACCTTGTGGGCTGCCAGCGGTGGCAGTGGGCCTGTTTTTGTTTTGGTGGCTGCCCTAGTCTCCAGGGAGGGAACGTGGAGACGGATGATTTGTGTAAGATCAGCCGGCCGTGGATTCAGAATTGCTCTTTGTGTGATGGGTCCCAGGGGTCCCTTTTGACCACAGAGCCGGCCTGAAACTACCCGCAGGTGCCGCGGACCCCTCGATCACGGCGGGTTGGAAATGGGCTGTGTCCTCAGCCCGGACTCCAGACTGCAGCGTGTCTGGGCAGCAGCCTGGAAGCTGGCCAGCCTGGGCGCCCCTGGGAACAGCACTTGACATGCTGGCTGGGTGTCCCGAGTGAGGGGCACCACCCTGGGCTCCCTGGGATGTGAGCAGGACCCGAGCCAGGCTCCTGGACCGGGACAGTCGCGTCATGTTGCCGTCGTCCCCTTCCTGCAGCATCTCCATACTCTCCTAAAACCCCATCTGTCAGACAGTGTTGGCTGGAGGCAGAGCGGGCCTCCTGTCTTGCTGTCGGGCTGCATGGAGCTGATTATCTTGCTCAGGAGAGAGGATTGCCATCTCTAGCATGCACTTGGGTCAAGCCCCTGTAATTTCAACTCCTATTCACTGCTCTATTCCAACTGCTTCCCTCAGGAAGGGTGGGGACGAGGTGGAGGAAGTCGCTCTCCTGACTCCCCTAGAACATAAGGCATCTTGGCCGGGCGCAGTGGCTCACGCCTGTCATCCCAGCACTTTGGGAGGCCGAGGAGGGTGGATCACCTGAAGTCAGGAGTTCGAGACCAGCCTGGTCAACGTGGTGAAACCCCACCTCTACTAAAAATACAAAAAATAGCCAGGCATGGTGGTGCGTGCCTGTTACCTCAGCTACTCGGGAGGCTGAGGGAGGAGAATCACTTGAACCTGGGAGGCAGAGGTTGCAGTGAGCCAAGGTCACACCACTGCACTCCAGCCTGCACAATGTAGTGAGACTCTGTCTCAAAACAAACAAACAAACAAAAAAAAACAAAAAAATAAAAGAACATAAGGCATCTCATGTTACTGTCTCTCTGGGCTGGAGTTGGTGGAAGCCACAGAATTTTCTTGGCCCCTCCAACCACGGGTGTCCTATGTACCCCAAAGGCAGAGCAGAGCCTTCTTCTCAGCCAGAGCCCAAAGGGCAGCTGCGTTAATCGAAACAACTCCTGTGCACTTCTGAGCCTGTCACTGGCCCAGGGAGGGAAGAGGGATGGGCTGCAGCGAGCGGGTGTGGTCAAGCCCAGGCTGGTGTGTGATCACTGGGAGCTGGGGCGGCATGGCTGTGGTGGTGCCACACCCTGAGTCCCTCTGAGTGGGTTTGCATTGTCCAACTCCGCCTGACAGTTGTCAAATGCATGCGTGCCTGGTCAGAGGCACAGGGTGGCCAGATGACCAGCGTCTCCTGCCTGCAGGGCCTCTTGGTGGAAGGAGATGGAAAAGAACTGCCAAGAGAGATAGAAACGAAGCCTGGAGGCCGGATGGCTGTAACCCAGCACTGTGGGAGGCCAAGGTGGGAGGATTGGTGGAGGCCAGGAGTCCAAGACTGGCAAGGGCAACGTGGCGAGACCCCATCTCTACAAAAATTAGAAAAAATTTGCCAGATGTGGTGGCTGTGTCTGTAGTCCCAGCTCCTCGGGAGGCTGAGGCGGGAGGATCGCTTGAGCCCAGGAGTTTGAGCCTACAGTGAGCCATGGTTACACCACTGCTCTCCAGCCTGGGCAACAGAGCAAGACCATATCTCAAAAAAAAACCCCAAAAAACCAAGCCCGGGGAAGCACAGGGCAGGGCAGGGAGGCTTCCCAGAGGAACTGCTGTTTGCGCAGAGCCTTGTCCACTGTGGGAACTGTCACAGATGACGGTGAGCTTGGGAGCAGAGGAAGTAGCGAGGGGGATTTGGGGGTGTGGCCTGGGAGACCCGAGAGGGGATGGGGTCAGGGTGAAGTCCGCCTGGCACGCTGCAGGCAGCCGGGTACCCAGGCCCTGGGGTGTCTCTAGAGGCGTCCCCCGAACCAGTGTGATCATGGGTACACGAGGCAGCAGGCAGCCCTGTCCTCGAGGAGCTCAGAGTCTAGTTGGCAAGTGTAGAAGCAATTCCTGTCACCAGGGAGAGCCACCTCACAGTTGCCCAACCATTGGCTTCAGTGTGCTGGCCAGGTTCTGAGTTTTCTAGGACAGCCTCTCTTAGAGATGATCCTGCCATTTTAAAAAACATATATTTTTGTGGAGATACCATTCACGTACTATAAAATTCATCTTTTTAGGCCGGGCATGGTGGCTCAAGCCTGTAATCTCAGCACTTTGGGAGGCCGAGGCGGGCGGATCACAAGGTCAGGAGATCGAGACCATCCTGGCTAACACGGTGAAACCCCGTCTCTACTAAAAATACAAAAAAAACTAGCCGGGCGAGGTGGCGGGTGCCTATAGTCCCAACTACTCGGGAGTCTGAGGCAGGAGAATGGCGTAAACCCAGGAGGCGGAGCTTGCAGTGAGCCGAGATCGCGCCACTGCACTCCAGCCTGGGCGACAGAGCAAGACTCCGTCTCAAAAAAAAAAAAAAAAAAAAGAACATTTCTATTATTACACAAAGGCACCCTGTCTCCACCAGCGGTCACTCTCCATCCCCTCCCCCATCTACTGGTACCCACACATCTCTTTCCTGTCTCTGGATCGGCGTGTCCTGAACATTTCATAGAAATGGAGTCACACGCTGTGCGGCCTGTTGTGTCTGGCTTCTCTCAGTGGGCATGATATTCTCAAGGTGTATCTACGCGTGGCGTGTGTCAGAGCCTCTTCCCTTTTCTTTCTTTTTGTTTTTTTTTCAAATGGAGTCTCACTCTGTCACCCAGGCTGGAGTGCAGTGGCGTGATCTTGGCTCACCTCAACCTCCGCCTCCTGGGTTCAAGTGATTGTCCTGCCTCAGCCTCCTAAGCAGCTGGGATTACAGGCATCCACCACCACACCCGGCTAATTTTTGTGTCTTTAATAGAGACGGGGTTTCACCACGTTGGCCAGGCTGGTCTCAAACTCCTGGCCTCAAGTAATCGGCGTGCCTTGGCCTCCCAAAGTTCTGGGATGACAGGCGTGAGCCACTGCGCCAGGCCCGTCTTGTCCCTGTTCCTGGCTGCGTCCTATTCCCCTGTGCGGGAGGGCCCTGGTTTGGTTTCCATTGATCTCAGTGGGCATTTAAGTTGTTTCTCATTTTTTCAGCCCCATCCTCTCCCCAGTCCGTGGCAAAGCTCAGGGATTCCTGTGCTGCACCGTGCAGACTGTGGACTGAGCCGGCCCCCGGGCAGAGACAGCATAGAAACCATTTGTGGGGCTGTCTTAGGGGCAGGGGTGGGGCGGGGTCAGTTTGTTGGAGGCTGGGCCGTGGCTAGGCTTCGAGGCGCAGTGGCTGGGCGGGCCTGCAGGGGTGCAGAGGTGCCGTGTGAGGCCACAGGGTCTGGGCTCCAGGTCGTTAGTGGTGAGACCAGGCCACGGGCCTCCTGTCTCTGCTCTGCCCTGCCTCCAGCCTGAGCTGGCCTGCCCTGGCAGGGACCTCGCCGTGCAGCCACAGGGCCCCTGTGTCTCTGCTCCATGGGGCAGCGTGGCCCCGGCTGCCCACAGCTCTGACTCACCCTCTGCTTTGTCCTGTAAGGTCACCCCTGGTGAGCAGGACCCCTGATTCCACCACACCAGGGCCCGACGGCTGTCCTGTCCCTCACCGTCCCTTTGTTGGTGTTGCCCCGCTGTCTGGTTGGCTATGCCAGCCTCCCTGAGGGGCTTTGAGAGAAGATGGCGGGGCCTTTCTTCCCCAGAGCCGCTCCCACGAGTCCAGCCTGGGGCTCCCGTGAATCCAGCCTGGGGTTCCCGCAAATCCAGCCTGGGGCTCCCGCAAATCCAGCCTGGGGCTCCCGCAAATCCAGCCTGGGGTTGGAGAGCACGCTGGTCCCTCGGTCACTTCCCTTTACTGGTCTGGGGCCTGATCCCAGCCCGGATAGGGTTGGGCACCTTAGGAGGTGGCCACCGAGTTCTAAGTGTGTCCCTGGGGCCCAGCAGCCTCCACCTGGACATGCCTCCAGGGGGTTAAAGGGGTAAGTGAGTGCCCCCTACCATGCTGGGCCTCTTGGGAGTGCAGGTTGGTTCTCCAGGGGAGCAGGTGACACTGCCAGGCACGGGTGGTACTGAATGGTCATCCCAGTGCCAAGCCCCACCTCTTCCCACCTCTTCTGTGGTGCTCTCCCTGTGGGAACAGTGACGTGCCTGGGGACTGTCGCCTCCTCTCCCCTGACAGAGGATGTGGGTGACCTGGGATGCCCCATGAGTACCCCAGGGGCTGCTGATGAACATGGGAAGACCTCATGGCAGCGGGGCGGTCACGTAACTAAACACTACCAAGTGTCATGTGGTGAAGGTGGACCCCTGCTTCACACAATGGCCAAAAGCCAAGCCCACACGTAGCAGAGACCAGAACATGTTACTAAAATGATTACAAAACCTCTAGAAGAGCCAGGTGCTGTGACTCACGCCTGTAATCTGAGCACTTTGGGAGGCCGAGGTGGGCGGATCACCTGAGGAGGTCAGGAGTTTGAGACCAGCCTGGCCAACATGGAGAAACCCCGTCTCTACTAAAAAATACAAAAATTAGCCGGGCGTGGTGGTGCAGGCCTGTAATCACAGCTACTTGGAGGCTGAGGTGGGAGAATTGCTTGAACCTGGGAGATGGAGGCTGCAGTGAGCCAAGATTGTACCTCTGTACTCCAGCCTGGGCAGCACAGTGAGATTCTGTCTCAAAAAAAAAAAAAAAAGAAAGAAAAAAAAAAGCCAGACGCAGTGGCACATGCCTGTAATCCCAGCTACTTGGGAGGCTGAGGTAGAAGAATCTCTTGAAACTGGGAGGGGGAGGTTACAGTGAGCCAAGATCGCACCACTGCGCTCCAGCCTGGGTGACAAGAGCAAGACTCTGTCTCAAAAAAAAAAAAAAAAGAAAAAAAAGAAAAGCCTCTAGAAGAAAACCTGTATGTAAAATGATGTATTTCCTTTTTTTAAAAAAAAATTAAAATTATTTTTATGTTTTTAGTGGTTTGTCTGTATAACCAAAAGTGATGTTCATTCGTTCGTTCTCTTTCTTTTTTTTCTTTCGTTCGTTCGTTCGTTCTTTTCTTTCTTTCTTTCTCTTTCTTTTTCTTTCTTCCTTTCCTTTCTCTCTTCTCTCTTCTCTTCTTTCTTTGTGGTGGAGTCTCACTCTGTCAACCAGGCTAGAGTGCAGTGGCGAGATCTCGGCTCACTGCAACCTCCACCTCCCGGGTTCAAGCGATTCTTCTGTCTCAGCCTCCCGAGTAGCTGGAACTACAGGCGCCAGCCACCACGCCCAGCTAATTTTTGTATTTTTAGTGGAGACAGAGTTTTACCATGTTGGCCAGGCTGGTCTCGAACTTCTGACTTCGTGATCTGCCTGCCTTGGCCTCCCAAGGTGCTGGGATGACAGGCGTGAGCCACCATGCCTGGCCTAAAAGTGATGTATTTTCTAAGGCAGCGCTGTCCAGTGAGGATGCAGAGCGAGCCCGTGTTTCTGAATTTTCTGGTAGCTGAGTTAAAAGGTGAAGGGGGCGGGAAATTAATTACAATAGCAGGTTGTATTGAACCCAGTATACCCCGTTTTATCATTTCAACATGTATTCATCCTCAAAACTCTTGGTGAGATGTTTCACACTGCTTTTTCTTTTTCTTTTTTTTGGGGAGTGCTGTCTTTGACATTCATTGTGTATTTTCCTTGAGAGGTGGCCCTTCCTGGTTGATAGTTTGGGGAGGGCCCTGGCCCCGGATGCACCCAGCGTGATGCCAACCTGATGCTATAGATAGGGGCCTGGTGCTTAGTGGACCAGGGCCCACGCCCCTTCCTCTCACCCTCCTATTCCTGCCCCCGCCTACCCCGGGCAGGACTTATGGCTCTGACGGTGTCTGGCTGGAGAAATGAGACACACCTGACATTCACCAGCAATGGCAGGAGACGCCGTGGCAGGTGCGGCTGAAGGAGAGCCAGGCTGTCTGGCAGTGGTCCTGGGCTTATCCTCCCTTTGGGCCCTCGCCCACAGCCTCTTGCCTTTGCCAGGGAGCGCTGAACCGTGGACTGGTCCTGGGGACCAAGGGGTCCTGGCGGCCCAACCCGGGCAGCACCTCTGGCATCACAACTGGTGGGAAGGCGCGGGGCTGGCGGGGCTTAGCTGCTTGGCGCTGAGGAGGTGTTTCCGGGAAGAGAACGGCAGGAAGTTGGAATGCTTATTTGGCTGTAGGAAAGCCCAGGAGAGAGACTTGTGGATCAACACAGGTCAGGAATAACATCCTATAGCCACAGGCAGCTTCAAAGGGCTTGAGCTATCAGAGCAGAGTTGTGAGAGGATTTGCAGCAGGGAGGATGGGCACCCGGAGACCTGCTACCCACGCACCTAGCCTGCTGGGCTCAGATCCACCTCTCCGGGGTCTGTGCCTTTATTTCCAAAGTTGGGGTGGTTCTACAGGTCCCGCTTCAAGGCTAGGTGAGGTTAACTGAGTTACCATGCAAAAAACCTTTGGTGAAGTAGTTCTCACCCCAGGGGCAATTCTGTCTCTTAAGGGACACCTGGCCACAGCTGGGGACATTTGTGATGGTCAGGATTTAGGAGTGCTCCTGGTGTGGGGTGGATGGAGGGCAAGGACACTGCTCAGCACCCTGCAGTGCCCCGGGCAGTGTCATCCCAGGGAAGGCTCCAGGCCAGTGTCCGCTGAGCGGAGGCTGAGGCCCGAATCCAGAGCGGCGCTGGCCAGGTGGGCTCCGGGAGGTCACAGTAATGATTTTTCTCTGGGCTTGTTTCTTTTCTTGACTGTGAATAGAGGTGTTGCACTAGAAGTTCCTAAAATCTTTTTCCATTCCAAGATAGCTTAGGGTTTATGCTGCTCTTCGTATTTGTGCTGGAAAGGAATTTAAGGAGCCGTGGAAGTGATCATAAAGCAACTTGAAAATAATAGTTTTTGCGGCCTCTTTATTATAATGGGGCAGCCAGGTGGGTTGACCGGGGTTTTATGGGCCAGGAAGCAGGCGTGGAGGTTTCTGGGGGAAGCTGGACCCGAGGCAGCGTTGACCCCAAGACCAGGACTCTGCGTCTCTCCCGTTCCAGCCTGTTCCGTACGCCTCGTCAGGTTTTCTGCTCCGGTGAACTTGGAGATTATTGGGGAGTGACAGATCCAGAGAACACGTCCCTTTGCTGCGTGGTGCCACTCAGGCCCCCGGGAGGGCTAGGGGTGTGACTGTGGGTCTTGCAAATGTGCTCCTCTTGGTGAGAAGGATCTGGTTACATTTCATGCCCTTGGGCTGTCCCCTGGCTCAGGCAGAGGTGTCCCTGCTGCAACCCCCACCCACTTCACAGGGTACCAGATGCCACTGCCTAGGAGTTACTAACGTACCTGGGGGTCTGGCACCTGCTCCGTGAAACGCGAAGTCTCCCTGTACTAATTAATCTGGCCTTTAGCCAAAGGGGGGGCTGCAGCCTTTGGGATCTGCCGGGCCGCAGTGGCTGTTACCCCCACAAGGTTCCTAGAGGGATGTTCATTAGAAAAATCATTCATTTTGTGGTATAAAAATCAGCAGTGACAGGCTGGGTGCCGTGGCTCCTGCCTGTAATCCCAGCACTTTGGGAGGCCAAGGTGGGTAGATCACCTGAGGTCAGGAGTTCGAGACCAGCCTGGCCAACATGGTGAAACCCCGTCTCAACTAAAAATACAAAAATTAGCCGGGTGTGGTGGCAGGCACCTGCAGTCCCAGTTACTTGGGAGGCTGAGGCAGGAGAATCTCTTGAGCCTGGGAAGTGGATCTTGCAGTGAGCCGAGATTGCGCCACTGCACTCCAGCCTGGGCAACAGAGCGAGACACAGTCTCTTAAAAAAAAAAAAAAATCAGCAATGAGTGAAGTGGAAACAAAACAATACAAGCTGTTGTCATCTCCAATGAGCTTCCAAGGTCTCTGCTCCATCCATGTGTATGTTTGGGAGGGGCCCTCTGTGGGCTCCAGGGGGCTGGTTTAGAGGTGGTAGAATGTTCTAGCTCTATCAGGCCGGGACTCCCAGCTGGTGACCTGTGATGCCGCCGGGTGACAGACAGGCAGAGGGTCCTGCTGTGCAGGCTGGGGCGGCCGGAGGCTTGGAGCCGAGTGTGGTGAGGATGGAATCAAGGGAGCTGGCCCCCGTTCACTGTGCTGGGGTGAGAGGCAGGTGTGAGCATGGCAGGAGGCTTTGGGGGCCGAATGTGCAGTGGAAGCCAGGACAGTAAGCGGGTGAGCCCGTGCTGGAACGCAGACCCGCCTTCACTGCCCCCAGCATTGGGCGATGACCGCTTATCCTGTGGGCCGATGGTTTTGCTCTGAGCCTCAGCACAGGCTCCAGGAGCACAGCCTGGGAGCGCGGATTGGGACTGTCGGTCTCTGGCCAAGGCTGTGTGCGTCTCAGGAAGCCGCCCCGGCAACCGGCCTCCACCTCTGTGTGCTCTGTACCCACCATCTCCCGGTTCTTCCTCGCTGTCTGGGCCAGGAGCAGCCCAGAAGAGAAATTGGATCTCTTTTCAGCCTGAGCTTCTCTTTTAGCCTGAGCTGAAAGAGGTCCTCTTTGGAAGGAGCTCCCCAGCCAGGCTTGGATTGGTCCCCTCTCTAGTGCCCCGGGGAAGCAGTGATGGATTGAGGACTTGGTCCTGGTCTGACCTGCAGTGGGGGCTGTGACGGGGTCCTGATGTGCCCGTGTGCCATGGCACTCGCCAGGGGCCGGCATATCTGCGGCCTCCCGGGGGTTTCATGGGCCACATCCGGGGCAGCGCTTGGTTTGGAGTCTAGAGCCAGAGGCTGGCGTGGGACCTGAGCTCACGAACTCTGTCAGTGCCACTGACTTGGGGCAGTGTCTCCGTGTACCTCGCTGTGGGGTGATGGCAAGAGTACACGGGTAATGGTCACTGAGCGCTGGCCATGGGGGCTCTCGATCCTGGCTGCCAAGTAGAAGCTTCATGGGTGCTCTTCACGGTCAGCTGACTCTGCTGTCCCCGATAGCAGAAGACAGCGGAGGCACCTGCCCCCTGCCATGGCAGGTCGGCAGGCACAGAGAAGGGTTTGGGAGGCTGTGTCCTCCAGCGTCTCCATGTTTACTGTGCCAGGTCAGGTGCTGAGGAGCCAGCGGGGAAGACATGAGGACCGGAGAGAGCCTAGATGAGGGCCCTTGAGGAGTGGCGCTGCTTTAGCTGGGGGAGCAGGGAGGGCCTCTCCCAGCAGGCGACATTCAGACCAAGACCTCTGAGCGCATCACAGCTGCCCACCTTTGCAGGATTTGGGACAAGAGCGCTCCAAAGGAAGTGCAGGCAGCACGTGCAGAGGCCCCGAGGCGGAACGAGGCGCAGCTCATTGAGCTGGCAGGAGCAGAGGCTGGCGCAGCAGTGCCTGCTGCCTAGTCAGCCGTGAGGGGCAAGGGCTGGAGGCGCTGCTGTCAGAGATTTATGCCTTTGTGTGTGTGTGTGAGAGAGACGGAGTCTCGCTCTGTCGCCCAGGCCGGAGTGCAGTGGCACGATCTCTGCTCACTGCGACCTCTGCGTCCCGGGTTCAAGCGATTCTCCTGCCTCAGCCTCACGAGTAGCTGGGATTACAGGTGCCTGCCACTACGCCTGGCTAATTTTTGTGTTTTTAGTAGAGATGGGGTTTCGTCCTATTGCCCAGACTGGTCTTGAACTCCTGACCTCAGGTGATCTGCTCGCCTTGGCCTTGTAAGAGTTAAAGAGGAAAGAAACATGAAACGCGGCTGGCAGTTAAAGACAAGTTTTCTTTATTAAAACCTGAGAGGCGCTCCTGGCTGATTGTGGTCAGGAGCGCTTTCTCCTGTGGACTAAGAGGATATATTGGTTTTGGGGTGAGGGCTTATCACAAGCTTGAAATGTTTGTGTGTGGGGAGAAGTTTGTGGCGGGGCTGGAGTCTGTCTGGGAGGAGGGGAGGTTATCTTCCTGGCCGGCGGGGGGCTGTCTCGGGGCTGGCCTGTCTCTGGTTGGGGAGAAGTTTGTGATGTTTCTGGCCGGAGATGTTATCTGTGGTTGATGGTCATGCTGATCTTTTTTTTTTTTTTTTTTTGAGATGGAGTCTCGCTCTGTCGCCCAGGCTGGAGTGCAGTGGCCGGATCTCAGCTCACTGCAAGCTCCGCCTCCCAGGTTCGCGCCATTCTCCTGCCTCAGCCTCCCAGGTAGCTGGGACTACAGGTGCCCGCCACCGCGCCCGGCTAATTTTTTGTATTTTTTTTTTTTTTTTTTTTTTTTTGAGACGGAGTCTCGCTCTGTCACCCAGGCTGGAGTGCAGTGGCCGGATCTCAGCTCACTGCAAGCTCCTCCTCTCGGGTTCACGCCATTCTCCTGCCTCAGCCTCCCGAGTAGCTGGGACTACAGGCACCCGCCACTTCGCCCGGCTAGTTTTTTGTATTTTTTTAGTAGAGACGGGGTTTCACCGTATTAGCCAGGATGGTCTCGATCTCCTGACCTCATGATCCGCCCATCTCGACCTCCCAAAGTGCTGCGATTACAGGCTTGAGCCACCACGCCCGGCCATTTTTTGTATTTTTTTTAGTAGAGACGGGGTTTCACCGTGTTAGTCAGGATGGTCTCGATCTCCTGACCTCGTGATCCGCCCGTCTTGGCCTCCCTAGGTGCTGGGATTACAGGCTTGAGCCAGGTCATGCTGATCGTAGCTGTTAGGCTGACACCCTTTGGATTGAGTGGCCTTTTATTAAGGTGAACTTTTAGAATGAGGGGCTTGTGTGGGATGGCGGTGCTTCTCCTGTCAGGCTTCCCAAAATGGTGGGATCATGGGCGTGAGCCGCTGCGCCCAGCCCGTGTGTTTTAACGACCTCTCAGGTGACTGTCGGGAGTGAAAGCAGGGGACCTGTTGGGAAACTCCAGGCATCACCCAGGTAATCCAGTGGCTCAGGAGAAGGGAGTCTGGGCTGGGACCGTAGGCTGCACTGGGGGCGGCTTTTGGAGGCAGACGGGATAGGCCTGGCTAGTGGGTTGAATGTGGAGGAAGGAGATCACTGCCACTCCCAGGGTGCAGCAGCTGGTTTCACGCCCCCGACTCGGCCACTTCCTCCGCAGCTATGTGGTCTTGGGCCTGAGAACGTGGGAATAACAAACTCAGTTTCTCCCAGGCTGTCGGAGCAGCCACAGGTCCCTTCCAGCACACGCGAGCAAAACGGCACAGGGGCAGGAGCCGGGGTCCTCCATTCAGTTCACTCCTACCTGGAGGCTGCATCGGGGAGGACAGGCTGCAAGCTCCTCCCCACAAACCTGCCTCCCATGGCCCTTGCCAGTCACAAGCCCCAGGCTGTGCCCTGAGCTTCTGCCGGCCTGGCTGGAAACGAACCTTCTCATGAACCCCTCTTTGAGCTGAATTTGCTAATGCACCTCTCAAGACTCAGGGAGGCTGTCACTCACTTTACCAGCTTATTAGAAAGGATTTTACGGCCAGGCGCGGTGGCTCACGCCTATAATCCCAGCACTTTGGGAGGCCGAGGTGGGCGGATCACAAGGTCAGGAGATCGAGACCATCCTGGCTAACACGGTGAAACCACGTCTCTACTAAAAATACAAAAAACTAGCCGGGCGAGGTGGCGGGCGCCTGTAGTCCCAGCTACTCGGGAGGCTGAGGCAGGAGAATGGCGTGAACCCGGGAGGCGGAGCTTGCAGTGAGCCGAGATGGCACCACTGCACTCCAGCCTGGGGGACAGAGCGAGACTCCGTCTCAAAAAAAAAAAAAAAAAAAAAAAAAGAAAGGATTTTACAAAGGAGGCTGATGATGAAGAGGTGTGTAGGGTGAGGGATGTGGGAAGGGGCACAGAGCTTCCATGCTCTTCCCAGGCCGTGCCGCCTCCAGGAACCTCCACGTATTCAGCTGTGGGGAAGCTCCCAACCCAGTCCTCCAGGTTTTACCTCAGCTTCCTCACGGAGGCTTGGATGACATCATTGCATTGGTCTGGCTGATCAAGTCAGCCTTCAGCCCCATGCCCCTCCCCTCCCGTCCCACCTGGGTCTTTTCAGTGTTTTCAGTGAGCAGCCCGCTTCCTGCAGCTCCCCGGGGGCTGCCAGCCCTCAGTCACCTCATTAGCACACCGGAGGATTCTGAGGATCTGAGGGAGTCATGGGCCAGGAAACAGGACAAAGTGTATTTCACAGTCTCACTGGGCCGGTCCCTTGCCTTCACTTCCTTATCTGTGATGAAAGGACGGGAGGGTGGCTGTCTGGACAGCGCTGGAGTGGTAGAAGTGAGTCATTGGCGTGGAGGGATTGGCGGGGTGCTCTGTGAGGGCCTGTGTTCTGGGGTGGAAGCTGCTTGCCCAGTGCTGGTTCTTGCCTCTCTAAGGATGGTGGGACAGGCTGGGGTGTGTTCACACGTGCTGTTGACTGTGATGGCCAATCTTCCTTTCTTTTTTCTGTTTCTGTTTCTTTTTCTTTTTTTTGTTTGTTTGTTTGTTTTTGAGAGGGAGTCTTTCTCTGTCGCCCAGGCTGGAGTGCAGTGGCGCGATCTTGGCTCACTGCAACCTCCGCCTCCTGGGTTCAAGCAATTATCCTGCCTCAGCCTCCCCCAGTAGCTGGGATTACAGGTATACACCACCATGCCCAGCTAATTTTTTTGTATTATTAGTAGAGACAGGGTTTCACCATGTTGGCCAGGCTAGTCTTGAAGTCCTGACCTCAGGTGATCTGCCTGCCTCAGCCTCCCAAAGTGGTGGGATTACAGGCGTGAGTCACCGTGCTCAGCTTTCTTCTTTTTCTTGTGAGACGGAGTTTCGCTCTGTTGTCCAGACTGGAGTGCAGGGGCAGATCTTGGCTCACTGCAACCTCTGCCTCCTGGGTTCAAGCGATTCTCCTGCCTCAGCCTCCTAAGTAGCTGTGATTACAGGCATACACCACTGTGCCCAGCTAAATTTTGCATTTTTAGTAGAGATAGGATTTCACCTTGTTCACCAGGCTGGTTTTGAACTCCTGACCTCAGGTGATCCACCCGCCTCGGCCTCTCAAAGCGCTGGGATGACAAGCGTGAGCCACGGTGTCTGACTCAGTCTTCCTTTTCATGTTACCCCTTGTTAATTTCCTTTAGAAAGAGTTTGGGCCAGGTGCAGTGGGGGGTGGCTTATGCCTGTAATCCAGGCGCTTTGGGAGGCGGAGGTAGGAGGATCACTTGAGGCCAGGAGCTGGAGACCAGCCTGGGCAACATGATGAGACCCAGTCTCTACGAAAAAATAAAAAGCTTAGCTGGGCATGGAGGTGGCACCTGTAGTCCCAGCTACTTGGGAGGCTGAGGCAGAAGGATTGCTTGAACCCAGGAGGTTGAGGCTGCAGTGAGCCATGATTGCAGCACTGCACTCCAGCCTGGGCAACAGAGTGAGACCCTGTACCCACCCCACAAAAAAAGAGTCAGAACCTTGGTGTTAGAGCAGTTCATTTCCACTCAGAAACAGGGACTTAGAAAGGAAGACACTCGTGTAGAACCCGAGGCAGAAATGCCCTGGCTTAGCAGTGCAGGTTTCTGTATTGGAATGAGGGCCTGGGTGGGTCGCCCCTGGCAGGACGCATCTGTTACCTGGGTCTGAAGGCAGCATGGCAAGGAGATGGGAGGGCTGTGCCTGGGACCCTGGGGCCGCGGAGAGCTCATTTAGAGGTCATGTGTATTAGGCAAAGCTCACATGCCGTGTTTTTAATACTGTCATTATTAAAGTTGGCCCGCGGATAATCCAGTCTCTTTTACATCTGTGTTGTACGAACACTGAACTAGTTCTGGCCACCTCTCCGGCCTTTGTTTTGGGAGATTATTAGATGAGATGGCCCGTAATTCTAACACTGCACGGCCCGTAATTCTAACACTGCACGGCCCGTAATTCTAACACTGCACGGCCCGTAATTCTAACACTGCATGGCCCGTAATTCTAACACTGCACGGCCCGTAATTCTAACACTGCACGTTTTGAAAGGTATTTATAAACCCGGATGGATAAGGCCCTTGTTAGTGCTGCTCTTGTGTTGGTTCCCTTTATTATTTTATTAAGAAAACTTTATTATGGGCCGGGTGTGGTGGCTCACGCCTGTAATCCCAGCACTTTGGGAGGCTGAGGTGGGCAGACCGCCTGAGGTCAGGAGTTTGAGACCAGCCTGACCAATATGGTGAAACCTCGTCTCTACTAAAAATGCAAAAATTAGCTGGGCATGGTGGTGGGTGCCTGTAGTCCCAGCTCCTTGGGAGGAGACAGGAGAATTGCTTGAACCCAGGAGGTGGAGGATGCAGTGAGCTGAGATTGTGCCACCACACTCTAGCTTGGGCAACAGAGTGAGACTCCATCCAAGAAAGAGAAAAGCAAAAAATAAATATTAAAAAAAAAACCCAAAACACCATTATGGAGAATTTGAATACACATAAAGGTAGACAACAAGGAATAATGAGCCCCCCATGCCCCTCATCTGGCCCCAAAACCATCAGCCCATGGCAAACCCTCTGCCCCACCCCCGTCTATGGTGAAATAGCCCTCATATTATTTTTGTTAACTTTTAATTTTTAAAGAATTATAGAGGCTGGGTGTGGTGGCTCACACCTGTCATCCAGGCACTTTGGGAGGCAGAGGTGGGAGGATCGCTTGAGTCCAGGAGTTCGAGACCAGCCTGGGCAACACAGCGAGACCCTGTCTCTACCAAAGCGAAAATAAGAATAAATTATAGACTCCCAAGGTGTTGCAACAATAAGGAAGAGGTTTCGCTAGCCTTCACCCTGCTGTCTCCAGTGGTAATGTTTTACATAACTTTATTATACTGTTAAAACTAGGAAATTGACATAGGACGCTGTAGCTTCAGACCTTCCTCAGGCGTCATCAGTGTTAGCACTCATTCTTTCGGTAGAGTCTTTGCGACATTCTCTTACCTGCACAGATTCCGGGAACCACCATTGCAATCAAGATACAGAACTGTTCTGTCAACACAAAGGAACGCTCTGCTTTTCCCTTCTGTCACCCCCAGTCCCTGGAAACGGCTGGTGATCTCTGCATCTCTGTAACCTTGCCCTTTTGAGAATGTTATGTAAATGGAATCACAGCGTATTTAACCTCTTGGGATTGCCTTTTTTTGCTTGCAATCCATCCAAGTTGTTGTGTGTATCAATAGTTACTTTCTTTTATTACTCAGTAATACTCCATATGGATGTTATTTTCTCATTCTGCTTATTTCTGTGAGACGGGTGGTAGTGGTAAAGTCCCATCTTTCATTCCTGATTTTAGCAATTTGAGTTCTCCAGAGATGGAGGACAAGATCCAAGGTTGCCAGGGCCTGGGGGCAACCGAGTGGAAGCAGAGTGAGTTCCTTTGTGTTGACAGAACAGCACTGTATCTGATTGCAGTGGTGGTTCCAGGAATCTGCGCAGATAACAAAATGTCACCAAGACATTTACCTTTGACAGTTTTGCTAGTCTTTCCAAGGGGCCGACTTTCGGTTTCATTGGCTGTCTCTATTTTGTTTATTTCTGCTCGTTATCTTTGTTATGTACTGTGCTCCGTCTGCCTTAGTTTCTACATGCTCTTCTTTTTCCAGTGTCTTAAGGGAGATGCTTAATTTAATATTTTGAGATCTTGTTCTTTTTAAGAACTATATAGGCAATTATAAATTTCCCTCTAAGTACTGTTTTAGCTGCAACCTATACTTTTTTTTTTTCCTTGAGATAGGATCTTGCTCTGTTGCCCAGACTGGAGTGCATTGGTACAATCACAGATCACTGTAGCCTCGACCTCCCGAGCTCAAGCAGTCCTCCCACCTCAGCCCACCAAGTAGCTGGGACCACAGGCATGTGCTACTATGCCTGGCTAATTGAAAAAATAATTTTATGGAAATGAGGTCTCACTATATTTCCCCAGGCTGGTCTCGTACTCCTGGGTTCAAGCGTTCCTCTCACCTTGGCCTCCCAAAGTGCTGGGATTACAGGTGTGAGCCACTGTGTCTGGCCATCCTAAAAGTTTTACTTTGTTGTGACTTCATTTTCATTCACCTCAAAATATTTTCTAATATTTTCTTCCTCCTCGACCCTTTGATTATTTAGGAGTATGTTGGTTAATTTCCATGTACTTGTGAACCCCCAAATTCCTTTCTGTTGTTGATTTTTAATTTCCATTGTGGTTGGAGAACTTACTTTGGATGATCTGAATTCTTTTCAATTTAATGAGGCTTGTTTTATGGACTAACATATGGTTTATCCTAGAGAATGTTCCATATGTACTGAGAAGAGAGTATGTTCTGTAGATGCTTTTGACTTACAGTGTTCAGGTCTCTCTCTTTGTTTCTCTTCTGCTAGTTGTGTTATCTTTTGTTGAAAGTGAGGGTATGAGCCGGGCATGGGGGCTTATGCTTGTTATCCCAGCACTTTGGGAGGCCGAGGTGGGTGGATCACCCGAGGTCAGTAGTTCAAGACCAGCCTGGCCAACAAGGCAAAACCCTGTCTCTACTAAAAACACAAAGATTAGCTGGGTGTGGAAGTACACGCCTGTATCCCTGCTACTCGGGAGGCTAAGGCACCAGAATCTCTTGAACCCGGGAGGCAGAGGTTGCAGTGAGCTGAGATCACCCCACTGCACTCCAGCCTGGGTGACAGAGTGAGACTCCATCTCAAGGGAAAAAAAAGAAGATATTGACATCTCCAGCTATTGTTGAATTATTTCTCCTTTTATTTCTGTCATTTTTTGCTTCATGTATTTTGGGGCTCTGTTATTAGATGCATATATGTTTATAATTGCTATATCTTGCTAATGATTCACCTTTTTATCATTTTAAAATGTCCCTCTTTATCTCTAGTAACTTTTTTTTTTTTTGAGATGGAGTCTTGCTCTTTTGCCCAGTCTGGAGTGTAGTGGTGTGATCATGGCTCAACCTCCTGGGTTGCAGCCTCAACCTCCTGGGCTCAAGTAATCCTCCTGCCTCAGCATCCTAAGTAGCTGGGTCTACAGGCGTGTGTTGCCATGCCTGACTAATTTTTTTGAATTTTAGCGGAGATGAGATCTTACTATGTTGCCCAGGCTGGTCTCAAACTCCTGAGCTCAAGTGATCCTCCCACCTTAGCCTCCCAAAGTGCTTGGGTTTCAGGCATGAGTCATTATACCGCACATGGCACATTTTTTTTTTTTAAGTCTATTTTGTGTGATGTTAGTGTAGCCACTCCAGCTTTCTTATGGTTCCTGTTTGCATGTTACATGTTTAATTTTGATATTTTCAGCCTGGTGTTTTTTTTGTTGCTGTTGTTTTGGTTTTTTGAGACGGAGTTTCGACCTCCCGGGCTCAAATGATTCTCTTATCTCATCTCAGCTTCCCAAGTACCTGGAACGACAGGCATGCACCACCATGCCTGGCTAATTTTTGTATTTTTTCTGTAGAGACGCGTTTTGCCACATTGCCTAAGCTGGTCTCAAACTCCTGGGCTCAAGCAATTCGCCTGCCTCGGCCTCCCTAAGTGTTGGGATTACAGGTGTGAGCCACTGTGCCCAGCTTATTTGCAGCCTGTTTGTATCTTTGAATCTAAAGAGTTTCTCCTGGCTGGGCACAGTGGCTCACACCTTTAATCCCAGCACTTTGAGAGGCTGAGGCGGGTGGATCACCTCAGGTGACCAACATGGAGAAACCTTGTCTCTACTAAAAATACACATGCATGGTGGCGCATGCTTGTAGTCCCAGCTACTCGGGAGGCTGAGGCAGGAGAATTGCTTGAACCCAGGAGGTGGAGATTGCAGTGAGCCAGGTTCGTGCCATTGTGCTCCAGCCTGGGCAACAAGGGCGAAACTCTGTCTCAAAAAAAAAAAAAGTGTCTCCTGAAGATAGTATATAGTATAGTATAGTATAGTATAGTATAGTATAGTATAGTATTAGTATAGTATAGTACAGTATATGGTTGGATCTTGTTTTTAAATCAAGTCTGACAATCTGTGTCTTTTGATTGGATTTTTAATCCATTCATATTTAATGCCATTATTGATATAGTTGGATTTATATCTGCCATTTCCCTTTTTGTTTTCTATTTCGTTCCTTTATTCCTTCTTTGATGTTTTCTTTTGCATTAAGTGAATATTTTCTAATGTAATATTTTAATTCTTTTCATGATTGTTAGCACTGTATTTTTGGAAGTATTTTCTTAGTAGTTGCTCTCGGTCTTATAGGCATCTTAACTTCTCAGAATCGACTTCAGATTCCCAATATCGTTAGAAGCAAGGCCGTGCTTATTCCTTTTGAACTGTGCTTAGCAATCAGGATTTCACTTAATCAGTTAAATGGCTTGGGTTTTCAAGGATGCTGATGTGTTTGTTTGCCTGAATGGTGCCTCTTCTTTTGCTCATTCCTCCTCACACTCAGTGAAATGAACGCATCCAAGCCGTCTTAGGACCTGTGATCATCAAAACCGTTTGGAGATCCCACTCTCTCGGGAGCAGGGCCTGGGGAGGACACCAGCTCCCCTGCCATCCCTCTTCTTGTGTTTTTGGCTTCTTTTCATCTCCCTTGCACCATTGAAACTGATGAGTTTGTAGCCCTGTTCCTGACACAAGACTCCAAATCTGTGTCAGTGGGTCTCACCCACTTGGAGGCAGGTCTTTTTTTGTGTGGAGATGGAGTCTTGCTGTGTTGCCCAGAGCAAGAATCCTGGGTTCAAGCGATTCTTCTGCCTCAGCCTCCTGAATAGCTGGGATTACAGGCACCTGCCACCACACCCAGCTAATTTTTTTGTATTTTTAGTAGTGATGGGGTTTTACCATGTTGGCCAGGCTGGTGTCAAACTCCTGACCTCAAGTGGTCCACCCGCCTCGGCTTCCCAAAGTGCTGGGATTACAGGTGTGAGTCACCACATCTGGCTGGAGGCAGGTCTTTGGTTTTGAGGAGCGTGTAGTATAAGAAAGCCCCAAATCAGCCGAGAGGAAAACTTACTGAAGACCCCCAGGGTGATGGGGCTCTGGGGGTGACATGGCAAACTGGCTTGTTGGCTGTGATTGTTCATTTGAGAGCCTGGGATGTGGCCTGCATGGTGGCGGTCACGGTGGCACAGGGCCGGAGTGCCAGGCAGCTGACAGAGCGGGCGCCTCTGAGCATCGGCAGAGTGAGCGGCCACAGGGTTCTGGGTCCGTGTCTTTGAAGCTTCCAGACAGCATTGAAGTATTGATCAGAGCTTTGCAGAGCTTGTAGACATTTATTTTCTGACTTTTTTTTTTTTTTTTTAAGTAACAGCTTTATTAAGTATAATTCACATGGCATACAATTAATTTGTCCTTTTAAAGTATACAAATCAGTGGTTATTAGTATACTCAAACTTGTACATCAGCCATTATACTGCCTAATTCCAGAACATCCCGTCACCTCCAAAAGAAACCCCATCTCAGTTAGCGATCACTCCCTGTCCCCTCCCCCAGCCCCTGACAGCCACAAATCCCCCTCCCGCCTCTGTGGATGGGCCTGTCTTGGACATTTCATAGAAATGGGTGTTTCTGTTTGTGGTTTCACTTTTTGGCTGTTGTGAATATTACTGCTGCGGGCGTTCCTGTCCGAGTTTTTGTGTGGACGGGTGTGTGCATCTTTCTTGGGTGGATACCTGGGAGTGGAATTGCTGGGTCCTATGGTAACTCCAAGTTTAACACATGAAGAAGCTGCCAAACTATTTTCCAGAAGGGCTGCAACATTTCACAGTGCCACTAGCAACGTAGGAGAGGTCTGGTTTCTCTTGCCCCCGCCAGAGTCGGGGCCTCATTCTCTTGCCCAGCCTGGAGCACAGAGGCACGATCGTAGCTCACTGCAGCCTCCAACTCCTGACTGGGCTCAAGTGATTCTCCCACCTTAGCCTCCTGACTAGCTGGGACTATAGGTGCATGTCACCATGCCTGGCTAATTAAAAAAACAGTTTTCGTAGAGATGGGGTCTCACTGCGTTAGTTAGGTCAGTCTTGAACTCCTGGCCTCAAGGAATTTTTTATTTTATTTTTTTTTCCCCGAGAGGAGTCTTGTTCTGTTGCCCAGGCTGGAGTGCAGTGACGTGATATCGGCCCACTGCACCCTCTGCCTCCCTGGTTCAAGCGATTCTTGTGCCTCAGCCTCCTGAGTAGCTGGGATTGCAGACATGTGCCACCACATCCAGCTGATTTTTGTGTTTTTAGTAGAGATGGAGTTTCTCCATGTTGGCCAGGCTGGTCTCAAACTCCTGATCTTAAGCGATCTGCCCACCTTGGCTTCCCAAAGTGCTGGGATTACAGGCGTGATCATCTGTACCTGGCCGAGGCTTGGCATTTTTAGTTTGAATTGGTAGAGTGGGTGCCGTCGTCATTTTGATTATCGTTAAACCCCAGGGATATGCATCCCTTTCCTGAGATGCACTCTCACCCTCTACACAGAGCAGCCGGTGAGCCGCTGGAGGGACCTTGGGTCCCAGCCCAGCATCCCAGGCCGGCTCCTGAAATGGCCTGTCTTGGTGTCGGTGGTCCTGGTCGCCGTGGTGTCACCTGTAGATCTTTGCTTCTCGGTGACTGCAGAGTCCTTTATTTTGGCACAGATATGCGTAATTTACTGACCCATTCTCCTACTAATGAGCACTTACTTTTCTCTCTCTCTCTCTTTTTTTTTAGACAGTGTCTCGCTCTGTCACCCAGGCTGCAGTGCAGTGGTGTGATCTCAGTTCTCCACAGCCTCTGCCTCCCAGTTCAAGTGATTCTCCTGCCTCAGCCTCCTGAGTGGTTGGGATTACAGGCATGTGCCACCACGCCGGGCTAATTTTTGTATTTTTGGTAGAGATGGGGTTTCTCCATGTAGGCCAGGCTGGTCTCGAACTCCTGACCCCAGGTGATCAGCCTGTCTCAGCCTCCCAAAGTGCTGGGATTACAGGCGTGAGCCACTGCGCCCAGCCACTTTTTCCTCTTTTAAACAATGCTGCTGGCCACATCCTTGCTGCCAGCCCTTCTAGCTGGGGTTGCTCAGAGTGTGTGTGCCTGGTTTGTTTTTATGTTTTTGAGAGGGGGTCTTGCTCTGTCGTCCAGACTGGAGCACAGTGGCATGATCACAGCTCATTGCAGCCTCAGCCTCCTAGGCTCAAGTGCTCTCTTGCCTCAGCCTCCCAAGTTGCAGGGACCACACATGTGCGCTACCACGTCTGGCTAATTTTTTTTTTTTCAGTAGTGACGAGGCCTCGCTGTGTTGTCCAGGCTGGGGTTTATTTTGAAGCATGTTACTCAGCTGTCCTCTGAATGGTGGTCTGAATTTGTGCCCCTGCGGTCGTGTGGGACAGTCATTGTGTTGGGGATGGCTCTGGTCTCTGCCCCTCCTTGTAACCTGTCTCCTCGTGCTGGTTCTTGTTTGAGTTGCCAGTTCATAGCCTTTGCCCGCTTGTTCATAGCCTTTGCCCAGAGCTGCTCAGATTTGGCACTCTTGCTGTCTGAAGCTGGGTCCCTCTCTGGGGTGGGGATGTTCTGGGCCCTGCGGGGTGCTGAGCAGCATCCCTGGCCTCCACCCACTGCGTGCCAGGAGCACCCTCTGGTCGTGACAACCACAGACATCCCCAGACCTCCCAGTCTTCTTCCCTGTGGGCACAGCTGTGCGGTTGGGCAGTGTGGGTCTGGGTGAGTGGGCTCTTTGCATCCCTGGCCTCCACCCACTCCACACCAGGACCACCCTCAGTCGTGACAGCCATAAATGTCCCTAGACGTCGCAAAGCATCCTCTGGAGGCGCTATCAGCCCTGGCGGAGAGCCCCTGTTTTGGAATAGCCGTCTCTGTACTTGAGCTGTTGGCACCCTATTGTGTTACCTTTTTTCTCAGTTCCTCACTTATCTTTAGTTTTGTTTTTGGTGCATCGTTAAATGGGATGTTTTCAAGTTGCCAGGTGTGTCCTTCCCTCTAGGGCTTCTGAGTTGGTGTCCCACTTAGAGAGGTTTCCACCGCCCTAGGAGTCCGGGAGCGTTGGCCCCTGGCTTCCACCGTGTCCTTCTGTGGTTCATGAGGACCTGCCATCTGGGGGCGGCGAGGTAGGCTGGGCTTTGTGTTTCCAGCATGTCCACCCCAGCCAGCTGGGCCTGCGTACCCAGTGGGTGGCGCTCAGGTCTGGAGCTGCCTCCCTGGCTCCCTGGTTGTTCGCTGTGTGATCTAGGGCAGGCCACTTCCTGCCCAGGCCTCGGTTTCCTCTCCTGGGCAATGGACTGGAATAGCTGTCCCTGCCTTCTTGGGTTGGTGGGCTGGTCAGCCATGCCAGGCACTCAGAGTCATGCCTGCATGGGGGCTCCAGGACCTCGTTGTCAGCCTCTTCATCCTTACTGTCGGGTCTGTTCCAAAGGCCGCAAGCCCCAGAAAGATGGTGACACTCTAGGAGGTCGCTGGACCTGGCGGGCCCCAGGGCTAGGAGTGAGGGGCACGCGTGCTGCTCTGCACTGCTGACACTCTCCACCCAGGCCTTGGGGCTCCCAGACAACCATGAAATTACAAGGCAGATTTGTAGATGCGTAGATTATTTTGTTAATGATTATGATTTTAAATGGTTGATTATGGAACATCAAATACCTATAAATAAGTGTGAACACAGACTGGTCCTTGTATATCTGCCAGGGGTTGCCTCCTGACTGGGTGGGAGCCTGCTCGGGGGCCTGAGGCTGCTGGCATCCCCACTGTATGTGGGGCTCCATCCCTTTGCCTGGGGGCAGTGGGCAGACAGGTGGCCATTGCCCGTGGTACTCCCCAGACCCTGTTGAGTGCCTGGCAAAGATGTAGGTGGGCTGCATCTCCCTTTGTGTGGAAGATTCCAGAAGGAAATGCCAGGTGACCAAGCCTGTGTCTGTCCTGGGTTTTCTTGGCTCTTCACTCAAACACTTCCTTTTTTTTCGGTTTAGTAAAATTTTTTCGGACATAATTTCAGGCTGACCCCAAAATTGCAAGAATAATAGGAAGAATTCCCAGGCCCCTTTCACCCAGGATCCCCATGTGGTGACATTCACTGCTTTGCCTTTAATCCTTTCCTCTCATTTTCTCTCCCTGCACTTCTTCCTGAACTGTCAGTTTGTGGCAGATGTGACATCCCTTTACCTCTCCTTCAGTGTATATTTCCGCCAGACGAGGAATTTTTGTATCAAGTTATCAAAATCAGAAATTCACACTGAGAAAATCAAATCTACAGACCCTATTCTGACTTTGCAGTAATGTCCTTAAGTATCGGAGGAGAATACGGGATCAACACAGCACTCACTTGGCTTGCCGGTCGGTTCCTTTTAACCTGGGGCTGCTCCTGAGTCTCTCCCTGGGTTCTCTGACTCTGATGTTTTGGGGGCATACAGACCGTCATTCTGTTAAATGTCCCCCAGGTGGGTTTGTCTGATGGTTCCCCAGGACCAGATTGAGGCCACACACTTTTGGCAGGAAAATCCCAGGGCCGACATTGGGTGCTGCTTAGTGCACCCTGTTGGGAGGCCCATGGTGTTAATTTGTCCTGTTTCTGGTGATGTTAACCTTGATCCTTTGGTTAAGGTGGGCCCACCAGGTTTCCCCACCCTAACGTTATTATTGTACCATTTACATTTCATGGGGAGGCCAGTGTAAAACGCCGTTACTCCTCAAACGTTCACTGCTTGTTTCAGCAGACACTGATTCTTGCCATATGGTGGTTGTCCAGTCCTGTCATTTCTTTTTTTTTTTTTTTTTTTTTTTTTGGAACGGAGTCTCACGCTGTTGCCCAGGCTGGAGTGCAGTGGCGCGATCTCGGCTCACTGCAAGCTCCGCCTCCTGGGTTCACGCCATTCTCCTGCCTCAGCCTCCTGAGTAGCTAGGACTACAGGCGCCCGCCACCGCGCCCGGCTAATTTTTTGTATTTTTTTTAGTAGAGACGGGGTTTCACTGTGGTCTCGATCTCCTGACCTTGTGATCCGCCCGCCTCGGCCTCCCAAAGTGCTGGGATTACAGGCTTGAGCCACCGCGCCCGGCCCAGTCCTGTCATTTCTTCTGCATTTATTAGCTAACGTCTCCTGTACAGGACAGCTGTCCCTTGTTCCTTTCTTATTTCTATCAGGGTGGGCTCGTGGGTTCTCAGTGGGTTATAATCCACTGCCATCACGATTGATCTGGTTGCTCAAATGGCCCCAGGTTTTTCCAGAGAGAGCCCAGTTGAACTGGCTCCTGGGCCATTTGACATGTCCCCACCCTGCTCTGAGGACTTCCCAACTTTTTGGCACTGGGATGCTCACAGGTCATCCTGTAGTCTCCCTCGTGGTCAATCCCTGGGATTGACCAATCTCCAATAAGTCCTGGTTCTGTTTGTGGAGAATGCCACTTAGAAACCAAGATCCAGGTGCTCTGTGTGCTCAGTGCTACTGGGTTGTCTTTGCTTCTAGGTCCTCTAATCAGACAGAGCTGGGAAGTAGATGTGTGCACATCTTACACACATATACATTGTGTGTGTATACATGAATACATATATATACATACAGACACATGCATTTGTATCCATCTCTGCATCCATCCATCCACCCACCCATCCACCCATTTACTCACCTATCTATCTATCCACCTGCCCATCCACCCACCCACCTATCCATCCATCCATCCATCCATCCACCCACCCACCCATCCGCCCATCCATCCACCCACCCATCCACCCATCCATCTACCCATTCACCCACCCACCCATCCATCTATTCATTCACCTATCCATCCATCTATCCATCTATCCGTCTGTCCATCTATCCATCCATCCACCCACCCACCCACCTACTTACCCACCCACCCATCCATCTACCCATTCACCTATCCATCCATCCAACCATCCATCTATTCATTTACCTATCCATCCATCTGTTCATCCATCCATCCATTTATTCATCCATCCATCCATCCCTCCCCATTAATGCCCATGAGTTCACACTGAAACCTCTAGTTCCAGCTCACACCCAGGGTCCCTTGCTATCTTTCCCCATCCTTATTTGTAACTCCCTTGTCTGACAGTGAGAATCCACCCACCGCCTACCATAAAAGCAGCTTCCAGTGTAGGAGCCAATATTTCTTTTATCTTTATCTCAAAGATGTACAGTCCCAAACTGTATTTAAAAGTTTACATGGATTAGTTCTTCCATTTTTTCCCCCCTTCTTTACTGTGGTTGTATTGTTTGCTTGAAATAAGGTTTGGTTTACTTGTTTTTGTTTGTGTTTTGGACAAGGATTTTCCTCCTCAACTCTTGCTGATTTTAGTTGCCTATTGATTGATTCCTTGATTCAACATACTTGATTTAGTGTGTAGAACATTAGCATGGTTCCAAAGCCAGGACTACACAAAAAGGCGTGGGCGGAGAAGTGTCATCAACCCCCTTCCTCCTCCCCATTCCTGCCCACCCCCTGCAGGAAAGGAATCTCGTCAGTCTCTGGCTCAGCCTTTCAGGGCACCTCAAAGAAGCAGATGTGTATTTTTTAAATTCTTCTTTCTTCTTTCTTCTTCCTTCCTCCTTCCTCCCTCCTCTTCCTCCTCCTCCTCCTCCTCCTCCTCCTCCTCCTCCTACTTCTTTTTGACACAGAGTCTTTCTCTGTTGCACAGGCTGGACTGCAGTGGTGTAATCACGGCTCATTGCAGCCTTCACCTCCTGGGTTCAAGTGATCCTCCCACCTCGGCCTCCTGAGTTAGCTGAGACCACAGGTGTGTGCCACCATGCCCAGCTAATTTTTGTATGTTTTTGTAGAGAAATACCGTGTCTTGCTATGTTGCCCAGGCTGGTCTCAAACTCCTGGACTCAAGTGGGCTCCCAAAGTGCTGGGATTACAGGTGTGAGCCCCAGCGCCTGGCCTTATAACCTCTTCTTTCCCATGTGAAGGTGTCACTGTGCTCTGTTCACTTAGCTGTGTGTCCTGGAAACCACTTCATCAGCCAGGGAACTCTTCCCGGCTCCTCTGCACGGCTGCATCGTGTTCCCTGCAGGGATACAGTGAAGTCCGCCAGTGTCTTTCCTGCATGGAGGCATTTAGTTTGTTTCCAGGCCCTTACGGTGGCGAACTGTGCTGCCGTGCGTAACCTGGTGTATATGGATTTTCACATTGGTGGAAGGGTGTCTTCATGGGAGATTTCCATGAGTGCGCTTGCTGGGTCAGAAGTGCAGACGTATGATGTTAGCTTTTGCTAAACACCCATGTAAGTCCTGTTCCGCGCGCTGTGTCGTCTGGAAGGGCCTGGTTCCCCTGCCTCGCCAGCAGGGTGTGCTGTTCTGCGTCTAAAATACTTGCCAATCCCACTGCTGAGAAATGGGAGCTCAATGATTGTTCCTGTAGTTATGAGTGGTGGTGAACATCTTGTGATTAAAGCTGTTTTTGCATCTTTTCTGTTAACTGTCTCTTCATGCTTTTCACCTACTTTTTTCTATTGGATATTTGGCCTTTTCCTCCTAACTCGAAACTCCAATATGTGAACCTTTGTGGTATGTATTTATGTATTGCAAGTATTTTCTTTGTCTTTTTTTTGTTGTTGTTTGTTTGTTTGTTTTTGGAGACTGAGTCTCACTCTGTTGTCCAGGCTAGAGTGCAGTGGCACAATCTCAGCTCATTGCAACCTCCGCCTCCCAGGTTCAAGTGATTCTCCTGCCTCAGTCTCCTGAGTAGCTGGGACTGCAGGCATGAGCCACCACGCCCAGATAATTTTTGTATTTTTAGTAGAGATGGGTTTTTGCCATGTTGGCCAGGCTGGTCTAAAAATCCTGACCTCAGGTGATTCACCCGCCTTGGCCTCCCAAAGTGCTGGGATTAGAGGCGTGAGCCACCTTGCCCAGTGCAAATATTTTCCCTCAGTCTCTGGATTGCCTTTTGACTTTGTTATTGGTGTTTGGTTTTCTTTTGCCCTGCAGAATTTTTTTTTTCTTTTTCCTTTCCTGTCCTTTCTGTCCACTTTCTCTCCCTTCTCTCTCCTTTCTCTGTCCTTTCCTTTCTCTGTCCTCTGTCCTTTCTCTGTCCTTTCTCTGTCCTTTCCCTCTCCTTTCCTTTCCTTTATTTCCTTTCTTCTTTCTTTTTTTTTCATTTTCTTTCTTTTTCTTTTTTCTCTTTCTTTCAAGAGGAGGTCTTACTGTGTTGCCCAGGCTGGTCTCAAACTACTGGGCTCAAGCAGTCTTCCTGCCTTGACCTCCCAAGCAGCTGGAATTACAGGTGTGAGCCACCACACCTGGCTAATTAAAAAAAAGCCAGGCACGGTGGCTCACACCTGTAGTCCCAGGACTGTGGGAGGATCACTTGAGTCCAGGAGTTTGAGGCCAGCCTGGGCAACGTGGTGAGACCCCTATCTCTACAAAAAAGAAAAAAAGTTAGCCAGACACGGTGGTGTACGCCTGTGGTCCCACCTACTCAGGAAGCTGAGGTGGGAGGACTGCTTGAGCCCAGGAGTTCAAGGCTGCTGTGAGCTATGATCACACCACTGTACGCCAGCCTGAATGACAGAGCGAGACCTTGTCTCAAAAGTCACATTTCTGAGTCTGTTTTCTTTGCCTCTCGATTAGAGCTGTGGTTGGAAAGCCCTTTCCGTCTCTGGGGCTGGAGAGGAGTTTGGCTCGTTTTTTTCTGGCTCTCGTATGATTCCTCCTTTACACTCACGTTCTGATTCCACCGCTGTTCATTCTCGCAGATGGTGTGAGGTGGGGACCTCACTTTATTGTTTTCTAAATGGCTACTCCGTTGTCCCAGCTCCACTGATTAAAAAATCCCTGCTTGGGCCGGGTGTGGTGGCTCACCCCTGTAGTCTCATCACTTTGGGCTGAGGTGGGCGGATCACCTGAGGTCGGGAGTTCGAGACCAGCCTGACCAACATGGAGAAACCCTGTCTCTACTAAAAATACAAAATTAGCTGGGTGTCGTGGTGCATGCCTGTAATCCCAGCTTCTCAGGAGGCTGAGGCAGGAGGGTCTCTTGAATCCGGGAGGCGGAGGTTGTGGTGAGCAGAGATTGTACCCTTGCACTCCAGCCTGGGCAACAAGAGCAAGATTCTGTCTCCAAAAAAAAAAAAAAACAAAAACAAACCCTGCTTGGCCAGGCGCAGTAGCTCACACCTGTAATCCCAGCACTTTGGGAGGCTGAGGTGGGCGGATCCCTAGAAGTCAGGAGTTTGAGATCAGCCTGGACAATATGGTGAAACCCCATCTTTACTAAAATACAAAAATTAGCTGGGTGTGGTGGTGGGTGCCTGTAATCCCAGCTACTTGGGAGGCTGAGTTAGGAGAATTGCTTGAACCCGGGAGGCGGAGGTTGCAGTGAGCTGAGATCGTGCCACTGCACTCCAGCCTGGGTGACAAGAGCGAGACTCCGTCTGAAAAAAAGGTCCCTGCTTACCCCACTGCCTTGGGAAACCCCCTCTGTTCCCCACACAGGCTCCGTATATGCCTGAGTCTGTGTTTGGGCTTCCTCATCTCTCCACAGCAGGTCTGCCCCTGGGTTGTTGGCCACGGTCAGATGCTCAGCCATGTGAGAATACTCTGTCTCCTGCCTGGGCACATCTGGCTCCCCTCTGCGTCCTGTTTGGTATTACTTTTTAGGGTTTGTGCATTTTTCTGTGTTCTTTGGTACACAAATGCTTCTTTGAAGTTAATACGTGGCGGTAATGCTGGCACTGGTGATGGCTGGGGTGGTGGATGGCCTGTGTCCTAGAGGGCGGGTGTGCTGGCAGAGACTTGGGGATGAGGTTAAGGATTCTCCTAAGTCCTTTTCTTCTGGGGGAAAGAGACTCATGGAAACCCCCATTTCCACACGCCAGCCCCTGGCACTTTCCAACATTCACGTGCCCGGCTCCCACAGTCCCACCCTTGCCCTGCCACAGGCCCTTGCTCCCTCCTTACCCGACCTGGAGTTCATGGCCCACAGTGGGCCTGTTCTCATCGCCCATCCCGCCAGCTCCTTGGCCCTTCTCAGCCCTTGCTGCCCCCTGTTCTCATCCACCTCTACCCACGATCCGGAGATGGATTGTCACAGGCCCACGGGTCCAGGCCCACCCCAGCCCGGCAGCTTCCTAGAGCAGTGCCTCAGCCGGGCATGTTGCCCAGGGGCGCTCGGCAGTGTCTGGAAACAGCCGGTCCCTGTGACCCGGTGTGCACATGTGCTGCCATGTGCATTTCACATCCCCAGTTTCATGTAGTTGAGGATGCTTGGCTGTGAGATCTGCCACGGCTCTGTGCTCCCTGGGAGTCCCCTTCTCACGTCACCCTGCGCGATGAGCGTGAGAAGTCACCCGCAGAGGGTCAGGAAGGTGGTTATATTTTAGTGGCCACAGGTGGGCAGTGCCCCTGGGTGTTGAGCAGAGGCCACCCCTGCTCCCCTCTGGAAGACACTCCCTTCTGTCCAGGCAGCCCTCAGATTACAGCCCTCAGTCTGACCCCAGAGACATGCAAATGGGGGACAGATGCAGGGCTTTGGTGCCGGAACCAGGAGCGTCCCGGGCAAAGTGAGACAAGCTGGTCACCCCCTGCACATTCCGCCACTTCCCCCAGGTTTTAGTCTCCCACCCCCTGGAACTGGTAACCCTTCTAGAGGTACCCGTGCAGCGTCTTCCTTTTCTGCGCGCTCCGTGTGTGCTGGCCTGTCCTGCGGCCGTCACCTGGCAGATAGCTGCTGGGGGTCCTGTCCGGACCCAGGGATCCAGCACAAAGCTTGGAGACGTGTCTGTGCAGCCCGCCCTGTGGCTGTGTGTGGAGTTGGTGGTGGACTTCTGTCGCCCCATGACATCTGAGGCTGCAGGAGCGGCCTGTAGAGAGGTGCTGGTGGCCAGGTGGGACAAGCATGGAGAACACAGATGCCCGGGGCAGCTGGCAAGAGGGTCAGGTGCTTTTGAAAGAAGAGATGTTACCAAACTGTCCTTCCCAGTGGTGCTGCCAGGCCACTGGGGCATAGATCAGTGTGGGCACCTGTTCCTCCATGGCCTCTGTGACCTGCTGTGTCGTTGGACTTGCTGGTCTGTGGCTGAGCGAGCCTCCTAAGTGACAGGATGGTGACAGCTACCACTTAGGGTACCTCATTGAGCTTCCCGAAGACCCCATGAGGAGAGCATTAACATGGAGAGCCCCCTTTACACACGAGGAAACTGAGGCCCAGAGGTGTGGGGCCTCGCCCTCCTCTGGACCTCATGGTGGGTGGTGGGGCTCACCTTCCTTTGTGTGCATGTGGATATCCAGTTGTCCCAGCACTGTTTGTTGAAACACCTTTTCTTTCTGCATTCAGTGGTCTTGGGACAGGGCCTTGGGTGCCTGTGCTGTGTACCATATCCCCACCTGGGACCTCCCTCCAAGAGTGATCTTAGAGGTTGCAGGGCCACGGGGGGAAGGTCCCCACCATTCTCCAGCAGCCGCCTCGCCACACAGCTGGGAGGGATGTGGGGTAGAGAGCCCCCCTTGGTGCTGGCCCTGGGGGTCGAAGTGGTACAGGGGCAGGGGTGGCCCCTGCAGTCACCGCGTCCTCCTCTGGTGGAGGCGAGTGGTGATGCTGGGTCACAAGAGGTGGCTTCTCATCCCAGTGGTCTCGCGCTGCACTCTGGGGCCTCCATCACCCGATCTGGGGGCTGTGGGGTTCCTGGGAGAGGGCTTGTGGTAGGGGACAGTTTTTGATGTTCTCTTAGTGAAGGACAGAGAAGAAGAATGGGGGGCTGGCGGTGGGGCCAGGGAGCCAGGATGGTGCTGGTCCCACCTCCCTTCCTTCCATCCCTGCTGCAGGCCTGCCCTCTTCATGCCTGGCTCCCCGCAGCCTCTCCCTGTCCCCGTCTGTCCCGCCACTACTGGAACCCCACCCCACCTCTGGGTAGTGTGCACTCCATCCTCAGAGAGGAACCCTCATCCCCTGGACTTGATCCTGCTGTCTCCCCGGAGCCCGCGGCCGTTCTGCTGCTCCTCCCACCCCTTCTCGCTGTCCTTCCCGGCAGTCCAGGCCTGTCCACCGCGTCTTTCTGACTCGTGCTGCCACATCATCTGCCCCGGCTGGGGTTTTAGCTCCCCGGGGACTGGAAATGCATTGGTTAAGATATCGTGAGTTAGGCCGGGCACAGTGGCTTATGCCTGTAATCCCAGCACTCTGGGAGGCCGAGGCAGGTGGACCACCTGAGGTCAGGAGTTCAAGACCAGCCTGGCAAACATGATGAAACCCCATTTGTACTAAAAATACAAGAATTAGCTGGGCATGGTGGCACACACCTGTAATCCCAGCTACTTGGGAGGTTGAGGCAGGAGAATTGCTTGAACCTGGGAATTGGAGGCTGCAGTGACCCGAGATTGTGCCATTGCACTCCAGCCTGGGCAACAGAGCGAAACTCCATCTCAAAAAAAAAGAAAAAAGATATGGCGAGTTAAGAAGTTAAGAGAGGCCGGGCGCGGTGGCTCATACCTGTAATCCCAGCACTTTGGGAGGCTGAGGCGGGTGGATCACGAGGTCAGGAGATCGAGACCATCCTGGCTAACACAGTGAAACCTCGTCTCTACTGAAGAATACAAAAAAGTAGCCGGGCAAGGTGGCGGGCGCCTGTAGTCCCAGCTACTCGGGAGGCTGAGGCAGGAGAATAGCGTGAACCCGGCAGGCGGAGGTTGCAGTGAGCTGAGATTGTGCCATTGCACTCCAGCCTGGGCGACAGAGCAAGACTCCGTCTCAGCTTCCATGTTCTACTCTGTGAAGTGGGAGTGACAGCAGTGCCTTTCCCATGGGGCTGCTGGGAAGTGACTCAACCAGGAGCACCAGCGAGGGGACACCAGAGCGGGCCCCAACCACCTCCTGGCAGAAGCATGGGGCTCACGAGGCAGGGCGGGGGTGGTGGGGACCAGGCGCAGACCTGGGCAGGGACCTGGGCAGAACAGGGAAGTGGAACCTTCTAGAAGGGCCTTGGAGGAGGGCCCTACCCACACCACCCCTCGTGAGCAGCCCCCTGCCAATGTCCATCTCCCAGTTGAGAGTTGGGAAAAGCAGAGTTCTCTCAGGACTGGAATATGAATGGCAGCTCTTAGCCAGGCTCTGCCATATTGGAGAGGGTTCCAGAAGGTCCCGCAAGCCCACTGGCTCCTCTGTCATTCTTGGCATGGTTTTGATCTCTCTTCTCCCTTGCTTCATTGCTGTGATGTCAAGCATCTCTTCCCGTGACTGTTGACTCCTTTTGTATCTTCTTTGGAGAAATGTTTGTTCCATCCTTTGCCCGTGTTTTCTGTTAGGTTGTTTGTCTTTTGTTAAGTTGCAAGAGTTGTTGACATATTCCGGATGCAAGTTCCTTATTAGATAATGACTTGCAAATATTTTCTCCTGTTTTGTACATTGTCTTTTCATTTTTCTGTTTTTTTTTTGTTTTTTTTTTGTTTTTTTTTTTTCGAGACAGAGTATTGTTCCATCTCCTAGGCTGGAGTACAGTGGCACAAACATAGCTCACTACAGTCTCCAACTCCCAGGCTCAAGTGATCCTCCCTCAGCCTCCTGAGTAGCTGGGACTACAGGTGTGCATCACAATGCCTGGCTAATTTTTTTCTTCTTTATTTTTTGTAGAGATGGCATCTTGCTGTGTTACCTAGTCTGGTCTTGAACTCCTGTGCTCATGTGATCCTCCCACCTCGGCCTCCCCAAAGTGCTGGGATTATAGACATGAGCTGCCATGCCCAGTCAAGTCTTTTCACTTTCTTGAGGCCTTTGCAAACAATTTTTCTTTTTCCACATGCACTTTTGGTGTTATAGCCTGATCCAAAGCCACGAAGGTTTATTCCCATGGTTTTCCTAAGAGTTGGATAGTTCTGGGCGGGGTATACCAGCTCACATCTATACGCCCAGTGCTTTGGAAGGCTGGGTTGGGAGGATTGTTTGAGGCCAGGAGTTTGAGACGAGTGTGAGCAACATAGCAAGACACTGTTGGTACAAAAAGTTTTAAAAAGAGTTTTGTAGTTTGGGCACTTACATTTAGATCTATGACCTATTTGGAGTCAGTATAAATATATGGTGTGAGGTAGGGGTCCACCTTCATTTTTTTGTGTGTGAATATCCAGCTGTCCCAGCAATATTTGTTGAAAAAACTGTTCTTTATGCATTGAGTGGTCTTTGCACTGTTTTTGAAAATCACCTGACTTTAAGTATATGGGTTTATTTCTGGACTCTCAGCTTTCTCCCATTTATCTAATGTCTGTCCTTATACCAGTACCATGCTGTCTTGACTACTGTAGGTTCATCACTGTGAATTATTTTATGTCTAGTCTTGAGTGCAGACATTAAGGAAAAATAATGTGGTTTTTACATTAACATATAGGGACCCAGATTAGCTGATGAGACTACAGCCTTCTTAGTTGGGATCCGGAAAACCCTGGCTGTTCCCTGCCTCCTTTTTCCTTCTTTTTCTTTCTTTCTTTTTTTTTTTTTTTTTTTGAGACAGAGTCTCACTCTGTTGCGCAGACTGGAGTGCAGTGGCGTGATCTCGGCTCCCTACAACCTCTGCCTTCTGGGTTCAAGCAATTCTCCTGCTTCAGCCTCCCGAGTAACTGGGACTACAGGCACGTACCACCACACCTGGCTAATTTTTTTAAAAAATATTTTTAGTAGAGATGGGTTTCACCATATTGGCCAGGCTGGTATCGAACTCCTGACCTCGTGATCTGCCCACCTGGGCCTTCCAAAGTGCTAGGATTATAGGTGTGAGCCACCATGCCTGGCCCCTGCCTCCTTTTTTTTTTTTTTTTTTTGAGACGGAGTCTCGCTCTGTCGCCCAGGCTGAAGTGCAGTGGCCGGATCTCAGCTCACTGCAAGCTCCGCCTCCCGGGTTCACGCCATTCTCCTGCCTCAGCCTCCCGAGTAGCTGGGACTACAGGCGCCCGCCACCTCGCCCGGCTAGTTTTTTTTTTTTTTTTGTATTTTTAGTAGAGACGGGGTTTCACCGTGTTAGCCAGGATGGTCTCGATCTCCTGACCTCGTGATCCACCCGTCTCGGCCTCCCAAAGTGCTGGGATTATAGGCTTGAGCTACCGCGCCCGGCCTTTTTTTTTTTTTTTTTTTTTTTTAAAGACAGAGTTTCACTGTGTTGCCCAGGCTGGAGGGCAGTGGCGTGATCTCAGCTCACTGCAGCCTCTGCCTCCCAGATTCAAGCAATTCTCCTGCCTCAGCCTCCCAAGTAGCTGGGACTACAGGTGGATGCCACCACACTCTGCTAATTTTTGTACTTTTAGTAGAGATGAGGTTTTGCCATGTTGGTGAGGCTGGTCTCAAACTCCTGACATCAAGTGATCTGCTCACCTTGGCCTCCCAGAGTGTGGGATTCCAGGTGTGAGCCACTGTGCCCAGCCTATTCCCTGCTTCCTTTATTGAGCCATGCCACCTTCCTCAGTTGGATTTGGGTATCAGTAAGGATATGAAGGTTTTGGTGACATACTTGTAAATAAGAGGCTGTTTCCCTAGGATGCAGAGGTTGATGACAAATGTCAGCTTTTCAGTTCTTTCACTCAAGAAAGATGTGCAGCTTGAATTCAGCAGGTTTGGTCTTCAGTGGGGCCTGAAAGTGGGTGGGATGTGGTGGTGCCCCTCGGTTTTCTGATCATCTTGGCTCTTTTATGGCCTGACTCTCCTCTTCCAGTGACAGCCTGCTATGCTGTGAGCTTCAGAGGACAGAGGTCCAGGTGGTTGTTTGGTTTAGTTTTTTTAACTTTTTATTTTGAAATAATTTTAGACTCACTGAACTGTTGCAAAGATAGCACAGAGCGTTCCTGTGTACCTTTCACTCAGCCCCTGATGTGAGCATCTTACATAACCACAGAATGCTCAGAAATTAGCCAATTCCATAGTACCATGCAATTTACTCAACTGTAGATTTTTTTTTTTTTGAGTCAGAGCCTTGCTCTGTCACCCAGGCTGGAGTGCAGTGGTGCAATCTTGGCTCACTGCAACCACTGCCTGCCAGGTTCAAGCGATTCTCCTGCCCCAGCCACCCGAGTAGCTGAGATTGCAGGTGCCCGCCACCACGCCCAGCTAACTTTTGTATTTTTAGCAGACACGGGGTTTCACCATGTTGGCCAGGCTGGTCTCGAACTCTGACCTCAGTTGCTCTGCCTGCCTTGGCCTCCCAGAGTGCTGGGATTACCGATGTGAGCCACTGCACCTGGCCTCAACTATAGATTCTATTAGATTCCCACTAGTTGTCCCACCAACATCCCTTTCCTGGTCCAGGACATCATCCAGGACCCCACTCACCATTTAATCTCAGAGGCTCTTCCGGGCATGCCAAGCCTCCATCTTGCCTTGACTTTCACGACCTTGGCACTTCCAGAGAGCACCAGGCAGATGTTTTGTAGAAGGAGCTTCTTCCCTTGGCTTTCAGGCGTTTTCTCGTGGTTAGCCTGGGGCTCTGGCCATTTTGGAAGCAGACTGCAGGGGCTGAGGTTGCTGCTTCCCTGTGCAGCGCAGCAGGAGGTGCGTGTGGCCGATGTGGCTGATGCCGCTCAGCCGGTGATGTCGACTGTGGCCGCCTGGCTGAGGCATCGGCCCAGTTCCTCCACTGCAGAGTTACTCCTTTTCCCTTTGGGACTTTGAGCCTGTGAACATGTCCTGTGCCTTCAACTTCTGCCCGCCAGTTTTTGCACCTCCGCGTGGCTCTTTCCTGCAGGGATTATTCCCGGGGTGTTGGAATGGTGATTTTATGTTACTTGTATTCCTTTGAGACTTACGAAGGAGAATTCTTCTGTGGAGGAGAGCTGTCCCTCTTCCCCCATTTATCAATTGCGTTTTATTTATTTGTATATTTTTGAGACAGAGTCTCACTCTTTTGCCCCGGCTGGAATGCAGTGGCACAATCTTGGCTCACTGCAAGCTCCGCCTCCTGGGTTCAAGCAATTTTCCTGCCTCAGCCTCCCGAGTAGTTGGGATTACAGGCGCCCGCCACCACACCTGGCTAATTTTTGTATTTTTAGTAGAGACAACGTTTCACCATGTTGTGCAGGCTGGTTTCAAACTCCTGACCGCAAGTGACCCACCTGCCTCGGCCTCCCGAAGTGCTGGGATTACAGACATGAGCCACTGCGCCCTTGATTGCACTTTAAATGTTCTCTCCGGAAAGCCATCTGTGTGTTTGTTTTATCCTGTGGGTTGTAACATGATGCTGTCATTCATCTTAGTGCTCAGGTAGGTGGTCCTCATTTTGGCCATCGGGAGCCCTTCGCGTGTCCTTTCTGCCCGCTCCCATCCTGTCAAGCCTTCCCTCCCTCTCTGGTCCTGCAGGGCGATCTGAGCTCATCTTGTATGTTCTGCCCCAGCCCTGGAATTGACCACCTGTCCTGCATGGCGCCCTGGTTCCTCATAGTGGAGAATGAGATTTACAGACCGTGGCCTGGGTGCTGACCGTGCTTGATGCTCTTGGGGCATCATTGCTTCAGGTTTTCTCTGCCAACAGGGCTTGGAAGTAGGAATGCTAACCCATGTGTATATGCGCATCTGTATGTCTCTCACAGTATCTTTTCCAAAGCTGCTGAGTTCATACTCATAGGGTGCTAGAGCGTTCATGTCGTGGGCCTGTCTGAGGCTTTGGGTGGCCACCCCCAACCTGTAAGGGGTACGCAGAGCCCCTGGAGAAAGGAGGACCTTCCTGTGGGGCTAAAGACTTGGGTGGGAGGCAGGAAATGACATGTCCCTTTTGAAGGCCACTTGGGACTTGTGGCCGTGGGAGAGGCAGGCAGAGCCGGGCACTGGGCCATCCTGGGTCAGGTAACCTCGCCAGGCGGGCAGGTGAGAGGATGGATCCCTTCCTTCCGGTTCAGAGATTCCTGTTTTTGGACCCGTGCCCAGCCCCAGGATAAGAGGTGGGCAGTGTGGTCTGGTGCAGGCCCAGCCTTCTGAACCCACCTGAGGGTCAGCCCTGGAGGCTCTGGTGACTGGCAGCCTCATGGCCAAGAGCACCTCCTTTTGGGGGGTTCTTGGGGGGCCAAGTTCTGTGGTCCCCAGGCCTCTGTGCTGTGGTGCCGCTGTCTCCTCCCTGATTCCCGCCTGTGGTCTCTCCTTTCGCCCCACCTGTGGGTCTTGGCAGAGGGGCTCCGTCAGCACCTGTGCCTTCAGAATCAGCACGTGTGGGGCAGCGGCTGTTACGTTATCAGCAGCTCATGCCTTTTGGGGGCATTGGTGTCCGATGCCTGGGGCTGTCACTGCAGGCTTCTGTCATGCTGCGGTGGGCTCCCCTTGCCAATTCTATTCCTAGTGCCCAGGTCTGCCCAGAAGCCGCAGCAAGGTCGACGGGCTGGGCCCATGGCAGGACACGGTCAAACCTCAACCACCTGGGTCTTCCCCTCCCGGCAATTAATAGAACTTGGTTTTTGGAGCAGTTTGAGATTTACAGAGAATTTGGGCAAGTGGGAGTGAGAGTTCCCGTCTCTCCCTGCCACTCCCCGCCCGTTTTCCTCATGGTAACATCCTGCCTATCGTGGTGCATTTGTCTCTTGATTAACACTTTGTTAGTGACACTTCACACTTCATTCGGATTGCCTCTGCTTTTCCCTAATGGACTTTTTTTTCTGTCCCAGCCCCCCGCAACCCTGACCTCCCAACTGGGATCCCTCGTGGCCTGTAGCCGTCCCAGGATCCCTCGTGGCCTGTGGCTGTCTCCTCAGGCTCCTCTGGGCTGGGACCGCTCCCCACACATTCCCTTAGTTTTGTGCCTGGACAGTGTTGAGGGGAGTTGGCCAGGCAGATGGTAGGGCGCCCCTCGATTGGGGCGTGTCTGGCGTTTTGCTCAGGCTCGCACGGGGTGGAGGCTGTTGGGAGGACCTCAAAGGTAAGGGCTCTTCTCGTCACATTCTGGCAAGTGTTAGGACACGGGCCATCAGCAGGACTGGGTTAGAGCCGTGTGGCTGTTGCTGCTGCCCTGACGGCCTGGCTGCAGGGGTTCATCATCCTCCCCCCGGGACGCTGTCCCCTGACTTTCCATTCGTGCACTGATGGAAGGAAGTCACTGCATAGCCCATGCGTCAGGAATGGGGAGCTGCCTGGGCCCCAACCCCTTGTCCTCCCTCCTTGGGGGGCAGTGGAGGTGGGCTAGCCTGGCGTGTCATCCATTGCGGATGGGGGCCAGGGTGGACACAAGCCTAGGCTCGGGCTGTGCCTTGAGAACTGGGGCCCGGCCTCAGCCCCAGAGCTCCAGCCTCCCAGCTTGGAGTGGGCACTTTTCGGGCCCCGGAGAGGGAGGGCAGGACCTGTGGTCTTGGCAGCACCGGGCTGAGGTCTGTCCAGCTGAAAGCCTCCGGGTCTGGTGGACTCCCTGCCTTCTTGACCAAGTGCTGAGAGTGGGGGTGGCACATTGCGCAGCAGGGGAGAGAGCTGTGCAAAGAGATAGTTACGTGTGGAGGGGAGACCCAGGATCCCGTGGGGACCTGGTGGTAGCCAGGAGCAGCAGTCACAGGGGAGAGGCCTGGGTGGCCCCTAGGAGTGGACAGGCGCTTGCCTCCCCTGAAGTCAGGGAGGTGTCCTTTGCTGCTGTGACAAGTGGCCGCAGACACAGTGGCTGAAAGCAGCACCTGGTCATTCTCTCCCATGCCTGGAGGAGGAAAGTCTGACGTGGGCCTCCCTGGGCTAAAACCATGGTGTGGGCAGGGCTGTTCCTTCTTGAGGCTCCCGGAGAGAGTCCATTCCTTTCCTTTCCCAGTGTCTAGAGGCGTCCACATCCCTCGGCTTGGGGCCCTTCCTCCCGCTTCACAGCCACAGTGCAGCCTCTTCCAGGCCCTGACTCTCACCCTCTGGCCTCTTCCCACGAGGAGGCTGTGAGGACATTCGGCCCCCGGATCATCCCATCTCAAGCTGCCTAAGTCAGTCCCATCCGCAAAGCCCCTGGTGCCACGGAAGGGGAAATAGTCCCAGGGTCTGGGGGTGAGGACAGGGACGTCTTTGGGACCATTATTCTGCTGCCCACAGCTGCGTGGAGGGATTCCTGAGTGCGCAGGTCCTCTTCAGCTGGGGACAGTGTCAGGGGTCGGCCTGGGCAGGTGGGAGAGGTCGTGAAGCCCTTTGCAGGGCACTTGGCCGCTCATCTGGCGCGGGGAAGAGGCACAGCCTGCGGCCCGGTGCTCTAGGGCCTGCTGTTCCCTTCCTACCCAGGGCAGGGCCTGTGGGAAGATACGGAAGTCGGGTGAATGAGCCGTGCCCAGTGATTTTAAAAAGCAGATTAAAATAACACAGCAAATGTCAGAGCTCATTGTGTGCTGTAGGGCGTTTGTGAAACTCGCATTGTTTATTTTTTTGAGACAGGGCCTCGCTCCGTCGCCCAGGCAGCAGCCTTGAATCCTGGGCTCAGGTGATCCTCCTGAGGAGCTGTGGCCACACCTGCTACCACACCTGGCTCAGTTTTAAAGTTTTTGTAGAGACAGAGTCTCACTATGTTGGTCAGGCTGTTGAGACTCCTGGCCTCAAGTGATCCTTCCTCATCATCCTCCCAAAGTGCTGGCATTACAGGTGTGAGCCACCGCACCACTTGGTGTTGTTTAAAAGTCCTGGTGAGTTGTAAAAAGTGTACAGCTTCGGGAGGCCGAGGCAGGTGGATCACAAGGTTAGGAGTTTGAGACTAGCCTGGCCAGCATGGTGAAACCCCGTCTCCACTAAAAATACAAAAAATTGGCCAGGCGTGATGGCGCACACCTGTAGTCCCAGTTACTTGGAAGGCTGAGGCAGGAGAATTGCTTGAACCCAGGAGGCAGAGGTTGCAGTGAGCCGAGATCGCGCCACTGCTCTCCAGCCTGGATGACAGAGCAAGACTCCATATTTAAAAAAAAAAAAAAAAAAGAAAGAAAAGATACAACAAAACCAGGGCCCCAGGGAGCGAGCTTCTCTGCCCTGGAGGTTGGGCCCACCGAGGGGACCTTAGAGTTGCTTCTGAAGTGAGAGTTGGCATTAGCTGAGCAGAAGGAAGCAGAGGGCAGCCTGAGTTGAGAGCCAGCACCGGTGGAGCTCAGAGACGAGGGCTCGCAGGCCTGGGCACCCACCGAGCCCCAGGTGTGCCAAGTCCAGTGGGAGCTGCAAGTCAGATTGTGAAAGTCCTTTTTATTTTTTCCTAGACGTAGTCTTGCTCTGTCACCCAGGCTGGAGTGCAATGGTGTGATCTCAGCTCACTGCAACCTCTACCTCCCAGGTTCAAGTGATTCTCAAGCCTTAGCGTCCCCAGTTGATCTCAGCTCACTGCAACCTCTACCTCCCAGGTTCAAGTGATTCTCAAGCCTTAGGGTCCCGAGTAGATCTCAGCTCACTGCAACCTCTACCTCCCAGGTTTAAGTGATTCTCAAGCCTTAGTGTCCTGAGTAGCTGGGACTACAGGTGCACATCACACCCGGCTAATTTTTGTATTTGTAGTAGAGACGGGGTTTCACCCTGTTGACCAGGCTGGTCTTGAACTCCTGACCTCAGCTAATCTGCCTGCCTTGGCCTCCCAAAGTGCTGGGATTACAGATGTCAGCCACCGCGCCCCGCCATGAAAGTCTTGATATTGGCCGGAGTGGTGGCTTATGCCTGTAACCCCAGTACTTTGGGAACCCAAGGCAGGAGAATCATTTGAGGCCAGGAGCTCGAGACCAGCCTGGACACGATAGTGAGACCCTGTCTCTTAAAAAAAAAAAAAGTCTTGGTGTCACATCCAAAGTTTGGAGTTCCGTTCTGCATTCATCCTACAAGTGTCTGAGCGTCTGTGTCCAGGACTAAGTTTGACGCCTGGGCTGTGCCTTGGCCCTTGTGAGGTCGCAGCCCCTGCCTCCCTCTCTCCCTGCGCTCTGCCTCTTGGTGTTGGGGGGTGGGGAAAAAACTGGGTGCATTTTCTGCACTTTTCCCCTTGTAGGAAGCAAAACTTGAAAATCTCTCAGTAGTTGTCTGCATCTTAAGGCTTCCAGAAGCTTCTTTGGTTTCATTTGACTGTTCACGGATACTCTCGCTGCCTCGGCCCCTGGTTTTTAGGAGCTGAGGTTAAAATGGACCCTCACTGGAAAACTTGACTGGGTAAAGTGCTTATAGTTACGGATTTTTGTGTTGTTAAAAATTGACAAGAATGTGGAAAATCTGAATAAAGGCAAGCGTCCTTGGGCTGTGTGCAGCTGGTGGGAGTCGAATTTAGAATTAAAACTTGAGCGTGCAATCAGTTTAGTTAATCATGCTTTTATTTGCATGTTTTAGGAACCATCACCATTGCTGGAGGCACCTGACAAATCCTAGCCAATTTTTGGAGCATCTCCACCCAGGAACCTCGCCATCCAGAAGTAAGTAACACGGGCCCGGCCCCCAGGTGGCACCACAGGACCAGGGCCCGGAAGGCTATGGCCTCTTCCCTGGGTGGCCTGCCAGGCTCTGAATTCCTGGGACGTCCAGGCATGAGCTGTGCTTAGACGGGAGCCTGCGGTAGGGAGGTTCTTCTGGAAGTTTCTGCATGAAGCCTGTCTGCTCTGGGCTTGCATCTCGCCCTTTGGCATCGAACCACCCGACCCTCACTTCTAGAAACTGCAAAAGCTGCAGCTCCTCCTGCCTTTCGAGTGATACTGGGGTTTCCCCAGGACCCACTACCCTGTCTGCATCGGCCCTGGGGACACCTGGGCTCGTGGGGCGTTCCCCCACACACTGTCAGAAGTGGGGAGCAGTTAGAGCAGGGGTTTCTAAAAATGGGAGACTCCTTTTTTTTTTTTTTTTTTTTGAGACGGAGTCTTGCTCTGGGACACTCCTTTCTAAATGCCTCTGAGATAGTTCCATGGCCTGGCTGCCCCGGGTTTAGTTCCTTTTCTTGTGCCTTTCTTACAAGCCAAGGACAGTGGGCTTAAAGAGGTGCCTCTGCTGGCAGCCCAGGGGGACCACTCAGGAGAAGAGAGAATGGCCTCATCGCTTCTGGCCATATCCATAGGGCCCGGGTGACCCAGCGGAGAGTGTCAAGTGTGGGATGAGCAGTGCTGTGTCCTCCTGTCAGGACGGAGATGGCAGTGGCAGCGGTGGCTGGCAGAGCACTGGGGAAGGGCGGCCTGGTATGGCGTTGCCCTTGGATTCTGTGCCACTTCCCTGTGCAGAGGGAAGAAGGTGCCTGTCCAGGGCCCCTTGTGGCTAACGAGAGCGAGTATGGACTTGAACTGGGGCCCTTGAGTCATTTGTGGGTGCCTTTTCTGTTCTGCCACGATTAGGACCTTGAGGAGGGTGGTAGAGCCTAGCCTCCCTTGGGAAGGCATAAAGTGTAAAGGAAGAGGCTCTGGGCACCTGGTTGGCAAACTATGGCCCCTGGACCCAATCTGGGCCCCCGTTTTTATAAATAAAGTTTTATTGGCACGTGGCTGTGTCCATTTGTCTGTGCATTGTCTCTGGCTGCCCTCTCCTCACAGAAGAGAAGTGGGGAGCAGTTCCACTTGGGAGAAGTGAATAGCTGGAAGAGAGGGCGTGAGCTGCGCGTCTGAAGACATTTCCTATCTGGGCCTGTGCAGAAAACCATGCGCCTCCTCTTGTCCCGGTTAACTTACTGCTGGCTGGGGCAGGATGGACGAGTCTCTTAGTGACTTGGTTTGGAAATTGGCAGCTCTGTCTGTGCCTCCTAAAATCGTGCTTTTACCCTTCAAGTTTATGTTTTGTTACAAGATGGTCAATTTACTAAAACTCAACTGTCTTCTTTGTACCAAGATTAACATAGCACAAACCAAGTAAGCAATGTGCTCTGTCAGTTAGCTTTGTTTTTTTGAGACAGGGTCTCGCTGTGTCACCCAGGCTGGAGTGCAGTGGTGTGATCATAGCTCACTGCAGCCTCCACCTCTTGGGCTCAAGGGATCCTCCCGCCTGAGCCTCTTGAGTAGCTGGGACTACAGGCATGCACACCACACCTGGCTAATTTTTTTTATTTTTGTAGAGACTACGTTGCCCAGGCTGGTCTCAAATTCCTGGCCTCAAGTGATCCTCCTACTTCGGCCTCCCAACGTGCTGGAGTCACAGGTGTGAGTCACCTCATCCTGCCTTAGTTCACCATATAGCCTTTGATAAACCCACTTGATATCTGAAGGTGCTGAGTGCAGCAACGAGGAGGTGCTAGAAAATATTCGGGGAGAGCACGGGAGACAGGAGTGAGGGAGCCGGGCTCCTGCTTCCGGAGGCCTGGAGCTGAAGGAGAAGAGGAGCTCAGGGCAAACCGTGTGGGGTTGCTGTGGTTTGCCAGGTCCCCAGATAGGCGGCTTTACTGAGATGAAATTAACACGCATCATATTCACTCTTTAAAGGATACAGTTTGGAAATGTGGGTGCCCTTGCAGGGCTGGGCAGCATCACCACTAATTCCGGAGCATCTCACTGTCCCAGAGGAAGCTCTGTCCCCCCTCAGCAGTGGCTCCCCATCCCGCCCCCACACCCCTAAACCAGCCATCCCCTTCCTGCCTCTGTGGACTGGCCTGCACTGTCCTGGACATCTCTTAGAAATGGGATCACGCACTGTGTGGCCTTTTGTGCCTGGAGTCTCTCACTGAGTGCGACATCCTCAGAGATGAACCTCAGTTCATCCACGCCATGGTCTGCGTCAGAGCCTCACTCATTTTCGTGGCTGAGTCGCGTTCTGCTGTGTGTGGCGCGCCGTGTGAGCTGCTCCCCTGCCGATGGGCGTTCATGTGGCCTCCTCTCTAGCTGTTGGGAGTCGTGCTGCTGTGGACGTTGGTTTGCAGGTGTGGTGTGGATATGCATTTCCATTTCCCTTGGGTCGACACCTGGGTGTGGAATCGCGGGTCCTAGGGTACGTTCTGTTTAACCTCAGGAATCGCCTGCCCGTCTCCACGGCGGCCGCACCTTTCAACATTCCTATGAGCTGTGCCTGAGCGCTGCCTCTGGTTTTGGAAACGTCTCTCGGAATAGTTGCCCGCTTTCTCCATTCCCACCCTGGAGCCGTCGCTTGGTGCACGGGGGGAGCTGGGCTGCGGGTGGCAGGGGAAGGGGGTCCCATGGCAGCTGCGAGTCGGCCTGTCCTCCTGCCTGCTTCCCGTGCCTCTGCTGTTAGCTTATTCGAGTATTGAATCATAGTGGCTTTTTCCTACTAAATAGAATGCTAGGTTATCTTTTTCAGGCCTTGTAACTTTTCCTGCCTTATAAAAAAGCACACCTTGAACACCTCGCTTTCTGTCTTTGCGCACAGATAGGTGTTGGGTGGGGGCTGATACAAAACACCCCTGTCTGGCCGGGCGCGGTGTCTCACGCCTGTAATCTCAGCACTTTGGGAGGCTGAGGCAGGCGGATCACCTGAGGTCAGGAGTTCAAGACCAGCCTGGCCAACATGGTGAAACCTCGTCTCTACTAAAAATACAAAAACTAGCCAGACGTGGTGGTGCATGCCTGTAATTCCAGCTACTCAGGAGGCTGAGGCAGGAGAATTGCTTGAACCTGGAGGCGAAGGTTGCAGTGAGCCGAGATCGCACCATGTTACTCCACCTGGGCGAAAGAGTGAAACTGTCTCAAAAAAAAAGAAAGAAAACACCCCTGGCTGCGGCCTCGGGTGTCCCTGTGTCCCCCACCCTTGGGGCGGGGCCACTCTGACATCATGCGCCATTTTGGGGAGTGTCATGACCAGGAGGGCATCTTTTGTTTTTTCTTTTAATTAAAACAAATGCTAGGCCGGGCATGGCAGCTTATGCCTGGAACCCCAGCATTTTGGGAGGCCAAGGCAGGTGGCCTTGATTGCTTGAGCCCAGAAGTTCAAGACCAGCCTGGGCAACATGGTGAGACCTGGTCTCTACAAAACAAATACAAAACTTACGTGGGTGTGGTGGCATGCACCTGTGGGGCAGGAGGATGGCTTGAGCCCAGGAGTTCCAGGCTGCAGTGAGCTGTGATTGTGCCACTGCACTCCATCCTGGGCGATACAGCAAGACTCTGTTTCAAAAGATAAAATCAAATAAAAAAAAACACTGAAGGGAAAGGGTAGAGTGCAGGCCTGGCACAGGTTTCTTTTTTTGTTTGTTTTTTGTTTTTAAGACAGTCTCGCTCTGTTGCCAGACTGGAGTGCAGTGGTGTGATCTCGGCTCACTGCAACCTCCTGTGTTCAAGTGATTCTCCTGCCTCAGCCTCCCGAATAGCTGGGATTACAGGAGCACACCACCATGCCCAACTAATTTTTGTATTTTTTTAGTAGAGATGGAGTTTCACAGTGTTGGCCAGGATGGTCTTGTTCTCTTGACCTTGTGATCCGCCTGCCTCGGCCTCCCAAGGTGCTGGGATTACAGGCGTGAGCCACTGCACCTGGCCAGATTTTTAATTTAAGAGACTTGGCACGCATTTTTCATTTGCCACTGTCTGCTTTCCATAGGCCCCCAAGCAGGGGCGATGTGTGATTGTCCATTTGTTTTCTCCTCTGCAGTTTGGCGGTCCTTGGGTAGAAGGACGGAGCGTTGAGCTTGGGTCAAACCACTGGTTTTATGGGCAGAGTCGAGTCGCCCGGAGGTGGTGACTTGGGCCACGTTCCTTGTGAGGGTTTTGTTTGGCTCATTCATTCAGCATAGGCGGGCCCCATGACCATGTGCTGGTAGTCCTATGTTCCCTCTGAAAGTGTGGCCCTGGTCCCTTGTCTCCTGGGGATTACTGGTAGGGCCAGGCCTGGCCCTGAGAGCTCTGGGTCTTGAGCCTGTTCTTCCTCACACCACCTCTCCTGGGTACGCAGGGCACAGGGCACAGGACCTCCGCCTGAGGGCCACTGTGCTCAGGCGTGGCTCACATCTCGTGGCTTCGTCTTGAGGCTGGTTCGTCTGCTTGTCTCACCACGCTTAGGCCTGAGTGTCTGAAGAAGTAATGAGCTGCAAACCTCATGACCTGGAAATCCCGCCTGTCAGAGCCCAGGCCTCAGGAGGAGGCAGCTGAGGATGTTGGGGGTGCCAGCAACTGGAGCCCGCTTCTACCTGCCTCACTCAGGCCGCTGGCCACCCCCACAGACGGTCCCAGGAGTAGCTCTGTGACCACGCGCAACTGTTCCTGCTCCATTTCCTGGAGCTGCCTCTGTCTGTCGGTGTTGTGGGGGAACCGGGTTAGGAGAGCTCGCTCCAGTGTCTGATTTTCTGGAAACTGTGCTCCTGTCTGAGTGAGCGCAGGCAGAGGTGTGCTGGGCAGGAGTGGTCTCCAGGTGGGAGGGCTTGGAGGGACGTGGGGGTTGGTGGGTTTTTTTTAAAGTTTTAATTTGTAGTTTTTATGGGTACAAGCTATGCTTATTTCTTTGTGTAGTACATTTTCCACATGGCAGTTGTGGCGGACTGAATAATGGTCCCCATAGATGTCCACATCTTAATCCCTGGAACCCATGAATAATTACTTTAAATGACAAAAGGGACTTTTTGCGGGTGGCACTGAGTGAAGGACCCTGAGCTGGGAGATGACCCTGAATGATCCGGGGAGCCCAGTGTCCTCACCATGTCCTCATGAGAGGAGGCAGGAGGGTGAGAGTCAGAGGCTGGAAGAGGCTGTGCCGTGCCTGTGGAGGTGGAGGAAGGGCCTTGAACTGAGGGAGCCTGGCACGCACTGGTGCTCTCTGGAGTAGGACGAAGCAGAGAACGTTCTGGTGCCAAGATTTTCTCTTTCCTGCCTGAGGGCCCTTTATGTACATTAGACCAGAGACAAGCGAATCCCGGTCTTGCCAGGGGAGGCATTTGGAGCTGCTCGTGGGACGTGGTGATGAGGTGCCAGGCCTCATGCCTGGAGCTTGGGCCGAGGGGCGTTCTCGTGCTGCCTCTGTGGCCAGGTTTCACTTGGGAGCCTGGCTGCATCGCGGGTTCCTCCTGGGCCATCTGACTCGGGGCTCCTCTGTCCTTGGTCCCTGCTGGGAACCGTGCTTTGGCAGCAGGAACCCAGTGAGATGGCAGCACAGGGGCCAGAGGCCAGCTGGGTCTCACTGGGGCGGCAAGGGGCTTCACCTGACGGCCAGCCCTCCCGGGACAGGGACCAGCTGGGACTCACTGGGGCAGCATAGGGCTTTGCCTGTTGCCCAGCCCTCCTGGGACAGGGACCAGTGGGAGCAAGAGAATGAGGGCCCGAGGGAGCCCCCACACTTCCTACCCACAGAGGAGGGCCTGACACTTCAAAAACAATGCACTGTCTTTTTGAATTTGTGGGGTTTTTTTTGGAGACAGGGTCTCATTCTGTCCCAGGCTGGAGTACAGTGGTGCGATCAGGGATCACTGCAGCCTTGATCTACTGGGCTCAAGGAATCCTCCTGCCTCAGCCTCCGACTAGCTGGAACTGTAGGTGTGCACCACCACGCCTGGCTGGTTTTTAAATTTTTTGTAGCGATGGGGTCTCGCATGTTGCCCAGGCTGGTCCTGAACTCCTGGCAGCAAGCGATCCCCCACCTTGGCCTCCCACAGTGCTGGGGTCACAGGCGTGAGCCCCCGCCCCCGGCCTTCTCATTTTTAAACTGGTTCTTCATCATCAGTTTCTGTGTGTGGCTGCTGAGAGCCATCACCTGGCTGTTTCTTGGGTGGCCCTTGAACCCCCACACCTGCATCCTGCCCCACCTTCAAGTTCTTCCATCCCAGACTGGACTCTGGGTCAAGGAGAGTCCTCAGATCCTGGGGACATGGGCAGTTGTGGGGCCTGGGGACATGTGGACAGGATGCCCGCTTGGCCCCAGCAGTGCCGGTGCAGGTGGGGTGGAGGCCTGATGGGGTTGGCCAGATTGTGCCCACCTGAAGCCCCCTGCCAAGCCCCTGCATCTGAAGACTGCAGAGTGAGGGCAGCAGCCCAGGAGGGTGTCCTTGGGCCGGATGTGTCAGCGATCAGGAGAGCAGCCGAGGCTGGAGCGTGCGGCCCTGCTCAGCCCAGCCGGAAGGGTCCCCTCTCACTTGTTCCTCTCTCAGGTTGCGGAGGAGCTGTCCAGGACAGCCGGAGTGGGGCTGCCCATAAGATACAGATGCTGGTCCCACGTCATGGTCACAGCAGTAGGGCTGAGGAGCCAGGCCTGGCCCACGGTGTGCAGGGTCCCTGGAACAAACAGCTGCCTTAAAAAAAGGCTTTAAGGCCAGGCGCAGTGGCTCACACCTGTAATCCCAGCACTCTGGGAGGCCAAGGTGGGCGGATCATGAGGTCAGGAGTTCGAGCCCAGCCTGACCAACATGATGAAACCCCATCTCTACTAAAAATACAAAAATTAGCCGGACGTGGTGGTGGGTGCCTGTAATCCCAGCTACTCAGGAGGCTCAGGCAGGAGAATTGCTTGAACCCGGGAGATGGACGTTGCAGTGAGCCGAGATTGTGCCACTGCACTCCAGCCTGGGTGACAAGATCGAGATTCCGTCTCAAAAACCAAAAACAAAAAGGCTTCATTGTGATACAATTTGTGAACCATACAAGTCACCCATTTGAAGCATGTTATTCAGTGGTGTGTAGTTTACTCAAAAGGCTGCTCTTGGGCCTCAAAATGAGTAGAGGGGAGAAAGGGACCCTTTTTTTGTTAGCGATTTTGAGAGCTGGGTTGGGTTAAACGACTTTCACGGTAAACTGGGGGCCAGGGTACCCAATCCTGTCTTGAACCCCGAATAAACAAGAAACCCAGGGGCGGGGCGTAGTGGCTCATGTCTTATAATCCCAGCACTTTGGGAGGCTGAGGTGAGATGATCACTAAGCCCAGGAGTTTGCCCTGGTCTCCCAGCTTCCTCTCCAGTCCCCCAGCCAGGAGCAGCTGTAGAATCTGTGGACCCAATGTGAAATGAACCCACAGGGTTCCCGTGCTAAAACGGTGAAGAATCTTCAGATGGGGTCAGCTGGGCCTTAAACTGTGTATTTAACTGAGCGGGGCCTGGGGTACCAGTGGGGGTTGCATGCCCTGGAAGGCAGCCGTGCCTGCCATCCACTTCCCACAGCCAGAGAGAGCTTTCTAGAAATTTCAGTTGGATCTTGTCTTCTTGCTCTGAACCACCCGTCGGCTTCCCCTCCAACCCCACAGGAAGGGCAGGCTCCTTCCAGCCCAGCCCCCAGGGCCCACCCTGGTCTAGCCTTGACCCCGCCGCCTCCTCTGCGTTCCCTGCCCTCCGGCCAGTCGGGCCTTAGCTCTTCCCTGGCATTGCGGGGTCCTTCCCTCTACCTGGACTTTCCTCCTGCCCTGGACCCCCCAGAACTTGCACTGCTGCGTGTTTGACCCTCACGTCCAGACGCAGCCCTGCTGCCGCCCAGACCTCTCTGGTCCCAAACCAACTTCGTTTGTCTTTTTCTGTTTTTAAAATTTATTTATTTATTTTATTTTACTTATTTTTTTGTTTTTGAGACAGAGTTTCACTCTTGTCGCCCAGACTGGAGTGCAATGGCACGATCTCAATGCAACCTCCACCTCCTGGGTTCAAGCAGTTGTCCTGCCTCAGCCTCCTGAGTAGCTGGGATTACAGGCGCCCGCCACCATGCCCAGCTAATGTTTGTATTTTTAGTAGAGACGGAGTTTCACCACGTTGGCCAGGCTGGTCTTGAACTCGTGACCTCAAGTGATCTGCCCACTTTGGCCTCCCAAAGTGCTGGGATTACAGGCGTGAGCCAGCATGCCCGACCTTATGCTTTTTTTGAGATGATCTGGCTCTGTCGCCCAGGCTGGAGTGCAGTGATGTGATCACAGCTCACTGCAGCCTCAAACTCCTGGGCTCAGTCGATCGTCCTGCTTCAGCCTCCCAGAGCACTGGGACCACAGGTGTGCGCTGCCAGGTCTGGCCTTCATTTGTCTTTGAAGCTCTTGCTCACCCCTTGGTGACGTCATTGATTAGTCAGTCTCCAGATCAGGCCCCGTTTCGTCCCAGAACGGAAACTCTGCCTGGCACGTGGTGGGGCCTGCACATTTGCTCAGTGGAGGAGGATTCTGGGGACCTCGGTTCCCGGGGCTAGCAAGTTGGCTTGGAGCTGCCCATGGGTCAGGTCACGGTGGGGCAGGCTGGAGGCAGCACAGAGTGGGCACAAGGGAGTTTTGTGGTTTTGAAATTGAGTTTGTATCATGAGCTTTACTGCTTTTGTAAAAACTTGCTAGCATGGTGCCGAGAGAAATTCAAACAATAGTTGAGAATAAAATCCCTCCGTACCCCTGCCCTAGTGTCCCCATAGGAGCTGACTGCCGCCCCCTTTCTGCAGCATTAACTATGGTCTAGAATCTTCTAGAAGGATGGGACAGGGTGGCGGGAGCAGGGCCCGAGGGTCCCAGTTGTTTGGAACTGTGCCCCGGTCACACCACGGGGCAGCCGAGGCCTCCTTTGGCCCAGCTGAGGCCTTCACAGCACCCCAAGGCCCAGAGCCCCGTGAGCAGGAGACGGAGAAAGGGGTCTCCAAGGAAGGGTGGGCCTGGCAGCAGCACTGTGAGTGGCGGCAGGTGCGGGGGTGCCACCAGGCAGAGGCCGGCAGAGGCGGAGACCGGCATGGTTGCCCTGCATCTGTTTCTGCGTGTGTGTGTTTGTGCCAGGGCTGCTAAACATGCACGGCAGGCATTGTGGCGCTCACCCCAAACCACAAGAGGAATGTGTCTCCCGTGAGCGTGAAACCCACCACCACTCCATAGTGTCGGCTCGCACCTGGCTGTTTCCCGCACCTCCCCGCCTGTCCCCAAGCCAAAAGGTCTGGGATGAAGCTGCCGTTTGCTTTGCGTGGCTGGGGATGTCTCCTTGGCCTCTCTTAGCTGAGAAGAGTGCCAGTTTCCTCTCTTCTTTTGCGAGTTCAGGAGGACATTATTCTTTCTTCTTTCCATCCTTCCTCCCTTGCTTGTTTCTCTCTCTTTTCAATTTTTTTTTTTTTTTTTTTTGAGACAGAGTGTCTCGTCACCCAGGCTGGAGTACAGTGGCGCAATCTTGATTCACTGCAACCTCTGCCTCCCGGGTTCAAGCAATTCTCTTGCCTCAGCCTCCCCAGCAGCTGGGATTACAGTCGTCCACCACCGTGCCCGGCTAATTTTCATATTTTTTAGTAGAGATGGGGTTCACGACGCTGGCCAGGCTGGTCATGAACTCCTGACCTCAGGCAATCCGCCCACCTTGGCCTCGCAAAGTGCGAGGCGTGAGCCACCGCGCTGGCCTTCTTTTTTTTTTTTTTTTTTTTTTTTTGAGACGGAGTCTCGCTCTGCCGCCCAGGCTGGAGTGCAGTGGCCGGATCTCAGCTCACTGCAAGCTCCGCCTCCCGGGTTCACACCATTCTCCTGCCTCAGCCTCCCGAGTAGTTGGGACTACGGGCGCCCGCCACCGCGCCCGGCTAGTTTTTTGTATTTTTTAGTAGAGACGGGGTTTCACCGTGTTCGCCAGGATGGTCTCGATCTCCTGACCTTGTGATCCGCCCGTCTCGGCCTCCCAAAGTGCTGGGATTACAGGCTTGAGCCACTGCGCCCGGCCCGCGCTGGCCTTCTTTATGATTGTCTTGCTAAGAGCTTTATTGGATGTAATTTGCACACTCATTTGTCCAACCCATTTAAAGTGTCCAGCTCCACGGTTTTCAATATATTCAAACACTTGTGCAACTATCATCACAGTTTGATTTTATTTTTGTTCATTTACTTTTTAGAGACAGGGTCTTGCTCTGTTGCCCAGAGGCTGGACTGCAGTGGTGCAATCATAGCTCACGGCAGCCTCGCAATCCTGGCCTCAAGCGATCCTCCTGCCTCAGCCTTTTGAGTAGCTGGCAGGCACGCAGGCGCGCACCACCATGCCTGGCTAATTTTTTATTTTAATTTTTGGTAGAGATGGGGTCTCCCTATGTTGCCTAGGCTGGTCTCGAACTCCGGGACTAGAGCACCCCTCCCACCTCAGTCCCTCAGTGCTGGGATGACAGGTGTGAGCCACCGCGCTGACCACAGTCAGTGTAGAACATTTGCCTCTCCCCACAGAGAAGCCCCGTAGCCTGGGGTGTAACACACGGCCTTTTGTGTCTGGCTTCTCTCACTATGACGTCCTCAGGGTTCATCCATGTGGCGTCTGTGTCAGAGCCTCGTTCCTTTTCATGGCTGTGTCATATTCCCCCGCACGGAGGGGCCGTGTTGTGTTGGTTCATTCTTCGTTGGTGGACCCCTGGGTCGTTTCCACCTGTGTCTGTTGGGAGTTGTGCTGCTGCAGACATGGTGTACAAGTTTCTGTGTGGACAGATGTTTTCATTTCTCTTGGGCAGATACCCAGGAGAGGAATTGCTGGGTCAAGTGTGATTTATGTATGACATTTCCAGCAACCGCCATGCTATCTTGCAGAGCGGCCGCCCCACGTCACCGTCCCGCCAGCCTGTGTTCGAGGTCCCCGATTTCTCCACATCCCCACCCACAGTGTCGCCGTCTGTCGTTCTGATTCTGGCATGCTGGTGGGTGTGAGGTAGTGGCTCATTGTGGTTCTGATTTGCATTTCCCTGGTGCTGAGTGCTGCTGGGCACCTTTTCATGTGCTTCTTGGCCATTTATCTACTTTGGAGAGCTGTCTACCCAAGTCCGTGGCCTGTTTTTTTGTTCGTTTTTGAGAAGGGTTTCGCTCCTGTTGACCAGGCTGGAAGGCTGGAGTGCAGTGGTGCGATCTTGGCTCACTGCAACCTCTGCCTCAGCCTCCCAAGTAGCTGGGATTACAGGTGCAGACCACTGCACCTGGCTGATTTTTGTATTTTTATGGAGACTGTCTCACTCTGTTGCTCATGCTGGTGTCAAACTCCTGGCCTCAAGTGATCTTCCTGCCTTGGCCTCCCAAAGTGCTAGGATTACAGGCATGAGCCACCACGCCCACCAGCCTTGGCCCATTTTTCCTGGGCTGTTGTCTTTGCCTATGAGTTGAGAGCCCCGTCTTTGCCTGTGAGTTGAGAGCCCCACTCCTTGGTGTGTCACTGTCGTGAGCGTGTCGCTGTTGCCGGGCAGCTCCTCCGGCTCCTCCAGTGTGTCTGACGCCCCCGAGTCATCCCACGTCGTCTGTCTGCCACATTCCTGGTGACCTGGAAGATCGGCTGCAGGGCGGCATTTCAGTAAATTCCTTCTTACCTGTTTAGCTGTATTGCACGTGCGTCAAGGTTATGGCGTGTGGAGATTGTGGGCCATTTTAGTTTTTCTCTTTATAATTTACCTCCTAAGCAATGTCATTTCAAAAGACACAAATGGCTGGGCGTGATGGCTCATCCCTGTAATGCCAACACTTTGGGAGGCCAAGGCGGGAGGATCACTTCAGGCCAGGTGTTTATTAGCAGCCTGGGCAACTTGGCAAGACCCTGTCTCTACAAAAACTACAAAAATTAGCCAGGTGTGGTGGTACACACCTGTGGTCCCAGCTAGTTAGGAGGCTGAGGCGGGAGGATGACTTGAGCCCAGGAAGTCGAGGCTGCAGTGAACCGTGACTGTGCCACTGCACTCTAGCCTGGGCGTCAGAGCCAGATGCTGTCTCAAAAAACAATTTTTTTTTTTTTTTTTTTTTGAGACGGAGTCTTGCTCTGTCGCCCAGGCTGGGGTGCAGTGGCCAGATCTCAGCTCACTGCAAGCTCTGTCTCCCGTGTTTACGCCATTCTCCTGCCTCAGCCTCCCGAGTAGCTGGGACTACAGGCGCCTGCCACTTCGCCTGGCTAGTTTTTTGTATTTTTTAGTAGAGACGGGATTTCACCGTGTTAGCCAGGATGGTCTCGATCTCCTGACTTCGTGATCTGCCCGTCTCGGCCTCCCAAAGTGCTGGGATTACAGGCTTGAGCTACTGCGCCCAGCCAAAAAACAAGTTTTTTAAGAAGTGCACCAGGTTGCCCCTAGGGGGCCGTGGTGGGTGAAATGCCTGAGCACCTGTGCCAAGAGCAGCTCCTGGTGTCACGGCTCCACCTTCCAGATGGAAGGACTGTCTGGGTCTCTACAACGTGGGTTTTGATGCGTAACCTGCCACGAGCTTTTATCATCCGACATTGCAGTGTGCAGCTGGCAGCTGTGGCCACACGCTTTCCAGATGGGCTCCCACAACCCCGCGAGGTGTAGGGAGCCCCCCGTTTTATTATTTATTTGTCTATTTTTTGAGACAGGATCTCTGTCACCCAGACCGGAGTGCAGTGGCGCAATCACAGCTCACTGAAGCCTCGACCTCCCGGGCTAGAGTGACCCCCCTGCCTCTACCTCCCGTGCAGCTGGGACCACAGGTGTGCACCACCATGCCTAGCGCTTTCCTGTTGTACAGAGCACGAGTTTGAGGCGTCCCTTGGGCCGCCCAGCCCTGCCCCAGGCCCTGTCCTTCCTGGGCCCAGCTGGTCTGGGGGACACAAGACTGTGGCAGGCCCCATACTGGTCACCCTGTGGCCAGGCCTGTGGGGCAGGTGGACTTAGATGACCTGGCGATCAGAGCCTGCAGAGAGGGATGGGCCAGCCCCCCACAGGACTCTTGCTTGAGGGCTTCCTGGGAGCTGATGGCCCTTGCAGTGGGTTACGGGGAGGCAGGAAGAGGCCATGTGTGCGCTGGCCTGCGGAGCGGCAGCCAGGGACGAGGGCTGCTGGGTGCACATGGGTCCCAGAGCCTCCACCAGCTGCCAAAGCACAGGGGGAGACTCACGCTGTCATGGCAGTGCCCTGGCATAGCATGCAGCCCAGCTGTGTTCCGTGTAGCCTAGGCCCACAACCACCCCTCGTGGGCCTCTGTGCCCTCCTCAGTCAGCTCGGTCAGCCGTGGCACCACCTGTGATGCACAGAGCAGGGCCAGGGACCCAGTAAGTGCTGATGTGGGGACCCCTGCAGCCACCACCGCGCCTGGACGTGGGGACCCCTGCGGCCACCACCGCGCCTGGACGTGGGGACCCCTGCGGCCACCACCGCGCCTGGACGTGGGGACCCCTGCGGCCACCACCGCGCCTGGACGTGGGGACCCCTGCGGCCACCACCGCGCCTGGACGTGGGGACCCCTGCGGCCACCACCGCGTCTGGGCACCGTTGGTGGCAGATCCAGGGATGGCCTCAGGCCTTTTGCCTGGCCTCTAAGGGCTGGGGACCAGTGGGAGGCCCGAGGTGACCGCGTTCTGCCGCCCAGTCCTCCCAGAGGACCACCCTAACCACTGGCTACTGGCCCTTCGTGGCCACTGGCCCAGCTCAGGCCGGCATCGAGGGTCCCACAGTGGTCCAGCTGCAGCCTCTGCTCCCTCTGAGCTGGTGGCTCCCTGGGGACAGTGCGCAGGCCCTGGGTGAATACTGCATGGCCACGTCCAGGTGAGAGCGGGAGGTCAGGTGCGGCGTAGGGGGGCATCCGGGCGCCTGTGGGGCTGGCGGGGTCTCAGGTGAGGATTAGGTACTGCGCCCTGGCTGTGGGCGAGGGGCCTGCTGGGACAGTGTAGTGGCCTGGGAGGCCCCGCACAGTCAGAGGCTGGTCTCTGGGCACAGGCAACTCTGGTGACTGTGGCAGACGCCTTGCCTTTATAGACACTGTGACTGTCTGCATTCCTAGGCTGCGTGTGGTCACATGCCATCCACGGTGCACTCGGGGCCTCCTGTGCAGACACTGGCCTTGCAGCTGCCCCATGGGAGAAGCCATGAGGACTCTGCACAGTGGTGGTGGGCAGGGCCTCAGCCCACGTGGGCTTGGAGCTGTGGGGTTTTGTCAAACCCAGTGAGGGTCTCAGCCACAGCCCAGCCGGGGGTGTGACGTCAGGGCTGGGGCTCAGCGCTGGGTATAAGCCGTGTGTGCTGCAGGTGGGGTATGGGGTGGACCCAAGGCAGTAGGGGGAGGCCAGGGGGCACCCCCAGCTTTGCTTTTGCCTGGATGGAGGGTTCTGGATGCCGGTGCAAGCCTAGCTGGGGCCTCCCTGCCGTCCTGAGTGGATTTCTGGGTGCATGCTGCCCTCTAGTGCCCGCGGTGGGGGCGCCTTCAGGAGCGGGTGGCTGCGCCGTGGTGGCTGGGAGCCCTGCTCCCGCAACTGCCTGGGCAACTCCCTGCCTTGCTTCCTCATGCTCTAGGTCACTTTGGGGGTCACAGGGTGGGGAGGTGGAGTTTGTTATTTTTTTCTAAGTTTTTGGGTTTGTGTGGACTAAGTTCCTCATTTCCAAATCCTAGAGGAATTCTGTCGTCTTTCTGCCTTTGGAGACTTTAACCTGCCAAGGAGGACCCTTCCGCAGAGTCTATGATTGAAGTCCCTTCCTGGTGGGCTACCTGATGGGCTACCAGTTCCCACCCCGCAACACCTGGGGCCAGAGGGAGCTGCTGCCACCCGCAGCCTCCTTGGAGAGGACAGTCTGACTCTGGCGTTTGTTTCCAGGCGGGTGCTGGCGGTGGATCACTTGGCCTGGAGACTCAGCTGCGACCCCCGTTCTGTACAGGGCTGGTGGGCTGCGACCCCCGTTCTGTACAGGGCTGGTGGGCTGCGACCCCCGTTCTGTACAGGGCTGGTGGGCTGCGACCCCCGTTCTGTACAGGGCTGGTGGGCTGCGACCCCCGTTCTGTACAGGGCTGGTGGGCTGTGACCCCCGTTCTGTACAGGGCTGGTGGGCTGCGACCCCCGTTCTGTACAGGGCTGGTGGGCTGCGATCCCTGTTCTGTATAGGGCTGGTGGGCTGGTTGATGGCCCGCGTGACTCTAGGCAGCTGTGGTGGCAGGAAATGAGCCGTCCCGGGTGGGCCCGCTGCTCTCCTGGGCTGGGGTTCCTGCCGGGCCTGAGTTCCACTGGCAGCAGCAGCCAGCCCACCGTGACCCACAGGCCTGCTCCGAGGGGTGGGGCCGCCAGCCCTTCAGCGTGTGACCCTCGCCCGCGGCCTCCCACACCTTCCACAACCCGCAGGTACCTGCCGCAGTCTCTCGTGCGAATCTGGCTCAGGGCAGAGAGACCGATGTGCAGCGGACGCTGACACACCTGGGGCGTCCCTGACACGTAAGCCTTCCTCTCCGAGGCACTGCTTAAAATGAGCGCGCTGGCTCCCGGTGTCGCCTCGGCCTTCCTCTCCGAGGCACTGCTTAAAATGAGCGCGCTGGCTCCCGGTGTCGCCTCGGCCTTAGAAACTGGGGCGCCTCTGCTTCTCGTTAGCTGCAGCCCTCGTGCCTTTTGTGCTCGGCAGAGTGACGGGGCCGCTCGTAGTTTTCTCTCCTGCCCTCGCTCAGCCGTGAGGGCCTGGCCGCCTTTGTCCTCTTGGCGGCCGCGGTATTTTTAGCACGCTCCGTTCTGAGGGAGGACGGGCTCCAAAGGCCGGGCGTGGCGGCACCGCTGGTTCACCCTCTCTCGTCTTCCTCCACAGGTGTGCTTCCCGCACAGCTGCAGCCATGGGGTCTGAGGACCACGGCGCCCAGAACCCCAGCTGTAAAATCATGACGTTTCGCCCAACCATGGAAGAATTTAAAGACTTCAACAAATACGTGGCCTACATAGAGTCGCAGGGAGCCCACCGGGCGGGCCTGGCCAAGGTGGGTGACGTCCTGGCCCCAGCGCAGCCCTCCATCCGCCTGCGCTGCGGGCCTGCGGACATCCTGGGTCCCAGCTCAGCCGGCCCCACTGGCGAGGCCCGTGCATGTGGAATATGTTTCGGGGCCACTCCAGGCTCGTTTACCAGCACCTGTTTGTGGAGTTCCAAGTGTGCCAGGCACCATTCTAGGCACTGGAGTTGAGAAGCGGCCGATGCAGGCCCTGGCCCCAGGGAGCTGGCAGGTGGTGGTAGGGACACAGCCACACTGCAGTGAAGTCCAGGGGCTGTGGGGCTCCAGGTTGTTCTGGCTGTGAGCTGACATCTCACTGAGGGATGTCAGGAGTCTAGGAAGCCTTCCAGGGGCGTTCGGTGCCCGGGAAGCCCTTACTTTCCTTGTCAAACAATTTTTTTTTTTTTATTTTTAAGCTGGGTACGGTGGTGCATGCCTGTGGTCCCAGCTATTTGGGAGGGTGAGGCAGGAGGATTGCTTGAGCCCAGGAATTAGAGGCTGCAATGAGCTATGACCGTGCTACTGCACTCCTGCCTGGGCAGCAGAGCAAAACCCTGTCTCAAAAACAAAATCAGGCCGGGCGCGGTGGCTCAAGCCTGTAATCCCAGCACTTTGGGAGGCCGAGAGGGGCGGATCACGAGGTCAGGAAATCGAGACCATCCTGGCGAACACGGTGAAACCCCGTCTCTACTAAAAAATACAAAAAACTAGCCGGGCGAGGTGGCGGGCGCCTGTAGTCCCAGCTACTCAGGAGGCTGAGGCAGGAGAATGGTGGGAACCCGGGAGGCGGAGCTTGCAGTGAGCCGAGATCGCGCCACTGCACTCCAGCCTGGGCGACAGAGCGAGACTCCGTCTCAAAAAAAAAAAAAAAAAAAAAAAAAAACGAAATCAGACCAAACCAAAAACAGTCTTTTTGAGATGGCAGTGGCTTTGTCAGCAAAGTTCAAACGGTGCAATGGCGCAGGTGGAGAGTGACCTCCTCCCTGTCCCAACCCAGTCACCCGCCCTATCCCTGGAAGCGGTGCTGTTACTGGTTCTTCTCTCTCTCTCCTGGTGTATTGTGCACGTGTGTTTGTGTGTGCGTGTATGTGAATACAGACAGCAGATCCCCAAACCCCATGTGCTAAGTATCTACAGTACCATGCTGCTCGACTGGGCATGGTGACCCAGGCCTGTAATCCCAGCATTTCGGGAGGCCGAGGCAGGAGGATTGCTTGAGGCCAGGAGTTTGAGACTAACCTGGGCAACACAGTGAGATCCCATCTCTACTAAAAATACAAAAATGAGCCTGGTGTGTGTGGTGTTGGTACATGCCTGTGGTCCCAGCTACTCGGGAGGCTGAGGTGGGAGGATCACTTGAGTCAGGGAGGTTGAGGCTGCAGTGAGCTGAGACTGCGCCACTGCACTCCAGCCTGGACAACAGAGCAAGATCCTGTGTCACAAAACAAACTTAAAAGTCCATGCTGCACGTTTCACGGCTCCAAAGGTGGCTGCCGTGGTCCGTGAGTCTCTGTTCTGATGTGAGCCTGTTCGAGCAGTGCTCACCCCTCAGTGTGGAAGATGAATCATCTTTGCATTTTGAATTCTTCCAGTTGCTTTGCCATTTGACTATCACTGTTCTTCCTCAGCTGGGCCAGGGATCGGCGGGCACTCTCTACACACAGCCAGAGAGGGAATGCCTAGGCTCTGTGAGCGACCGAGCAGCCAGACACCGTGTGAATGAAAGTGCACAGCCCCGTGCTGGCACAACTTTATTCCTGGATGCTGAAGTGCAAACGCATGTTGTTTTCACGTGTTCTGAAATCATCTTTCCCCCCACCCTCCCTCCCCCAGCAAAAAAAGCCTTCTTAAAGGCTATATAGAAGCAGGAAGGGGCTGATTTGGCCCGAGGGCCGCAGTTTGCTGCGCGCTGAGGCCGCCTGCCTCTTTGGGCCTCCTCCGCCCTGCCCCGCCCTCCACTCCCTGGTTGTGGTGGGTTTGTCATTAGCCTTCGTCTCTCCTAGTGATCCTTCAGTATCGGACTCACGTTGTTATTTCTTCGTCTGTGAGCCGGAGAGTGAGGGACACAGCCTCACACCGTCTTCTCTTCCCCACAAGATGGATGTTTTTTCTGTTTTGAGATGGGGTCTGGCTCTGTCTCCCAGGCTGGGGTGCTGGGGTGCAGTGGTGCGATCACAGCTCACTACAGCCTTGACCTCCTGGGCTCAAGCAATCCTCCAGCCTCAGCTTCCTGAGTATCTGGGACCACAGGTGTGTGCCACCAAGCTGGATTTTTGCCTGTAACACACAGTGACGATATGGGAATGACAGCACCTCTGTGTCCGGGTCAGAGTGGTGGGGCCTGCTCCCGTCCCGGCTTCAGTTCTGTCTTTAAAAGGCTTTGGTCCTCCTGTCTGATCTCAGACTGTCTTCTCTGGCCCTCTAGGCCACAGGCTGCTGTCCCAGGAAGGGCCCAGGTGCTCCTCCTCCTCCTCTCCCTGGTGTCCTTAGGGCAGGTGGGACAGGCGTGGCCTCCCTTTATCCTGGCATCACATCTGCCTCTGTCTCCTGCCCTTGACCTACTTCCATATTTCCCAGGATGCAGCAGCCCTTTCTGGCTTGGGATTCAGGGCGTCTGATGTCAGGAAGTTGTGGGGAATCAGCATCTCAGACCGCCCTGTGCTCTTTTCCGAGGCACCTTTAAATGCCCACCTGTCACTTCTTTCTCGTCCCTTACCTCCCACCTGGCTCCGTGGCCCCAGCGTTTCCAGCTCTCTCTGTCTTCCATGTGGCGGCCTTGGGTGCAGCCTGGGTTCCCGGGTGGCCTGTCCTCCCCCGCGCCAGCACCTCTGCTTTGTCCCTTCCTCTCTGCCTCCTTGGCTGCTGCCTGTTTGAGCCTTGATGTCGCTGCTTCAGGCTTCTGCACCCCACCAGGCCAGTTCCTCCAGAGACTCTCAGCTCCAGCGTCTTAGGCCAATGTGGGGAGTGTGGTTGCCCTGCCTTGTGTTCTGCATGTTCCTTCCCTTGCCTCTCGTGTGCTGCTTTCCTTGCACCGATGCAGAGAATCCTTTCTCAAACCTGTGGAGGGGGCTGGGTGGTAGGGGGCTGTCTGGGTCCCATGCTATGGAGGGGACGTGTGTGCACGTGTTGGTGTGACTGTGTGTGTGTGCACAGGAGACTGAGAGGGGGGAGGCGGCTCTCACACAGCCCAGAGAGCTTGGCAGCTGCAGAGTCACGTTGGCACCCGCATGTGGCACACGCACACCCCCTTCTGCAGCTCTTTGGGGACAGATGGGCTCAGGGAAGCATCTGCTTTGGCCCTGGGCAGCCCTGCATCTTCCAAATGGGGGGCCCTTGGCTCGGGGCTGCCAGCCTGTTTGGAGAAGGAGCACAGTGCCCTGCTGGTTCTGAGCAAGCTGTGGGGGTGTCGGGGTCCCCCTCTCACCCTGATCTCCCTGCCTTGACCACAGTGTGTGTGTGTGTGCGTGCATGTATGTGTGTGTGGGGGGCGCCTGGGAGTTTCCTGGTTCCATCAGAATTGTGTTTGGTTATACATCCCCCTGCCCCCAGCAGAGATCCGCAGGCCCGATGGAGCTGGGTCGGGGTAGGAGCTTCGGGCTCAGCCCTGAGAGGGCCCTGGTGCTGTCGGTGCCCTGGGTGTGGGGAGCCCCTCACTGGAGTTGCTAGGGCCTCCACATGGGGTGTCCCCGGCCACTCGGGAAGCACTGAGGTGAGAGGAGCCCTGGGAGGCCCTGTTGGGGGTCCTGTTGGGAGGGGTGGGAGCTTCCGGTGCCCCGCCACCCCACCAGCTGCCTCCCAGACGGGTGCCAGCAGGGGAGGCCCTGGCCGCCCTCAGCTCTACTGCCTGCCAGCATCTGCCTCTCTCACTGTTGGCATGTGGCCGGTCGCCTTCCTGGCCTCAGCTGAATCTGGCCCCCCCAGGAGCCCGTGTGAGGCACTTCCGGGGGCCGCCTGCAGCCTGGGAGGTCTGAGTGTGGCAGTGGAAATGTCCTGAGCGGCTTTCAGTGCCTTCTTTTCAGCCTTCTGCGCCTGGAGCCCTCCTTCTGGATTTGCGTCTCGGCAGAATGTGGGATGTCACTTCTGTCCTCTTCCGCCCCGCGGGATTTTCCTAGAGCCTTCGGGTTTGAGCCCAGCTGGAAGTGGCCCTCGTTCACGCCGCCTGTCAGCACCTGCCTGGGCTGTGTCACCTAGCGTGTGGCTCCGTGTGTGTGGCGCAGACGCCGTGGGGGCGTTTGGAGCCTCCTGCGTGGCTCCCAGATGTCTTTACTACACAGTGCCCGCTGTGGAGGGGACAGACGAGCAAAGTAGCCCGAGGCTCTCTCCAGAGCAGAGGAATCGGGAGCAAAGTGTTTTGTTCATTTAGCAGACTGGGATCATGGGTGCGTTTCCTCCAATAGCGTTGAAGAGGCCAGTTCACGGCTTCCCCTCGGCCAGCAGCTTTGGCGTGGTTTTGGAGCCGAGCCAGGTTCGTGGAAGCCTCCTGCAGAAGCAGACTGGGGCTTCCTGGAGACGGGGGAGCAGCGCCTGTGTGAATGAGAGCAGCGCTGGCCCGTGGCGTCTCAGACCATACCGCTCAGTTCTCTGCAGGAACATCTCGTGTCTGGGACACAGGCCCTTTTGTTTCTGTTTCTCGCCTTTCCACTCCTGAATGTCTTAGTGTCTCGCTGACTCTTCAGCTGCTCCCATGAAATCTAAGAGAACAGCAGCCCTGCAGCTGCCCCAGCACCCTGCCGTCACACAGCCTGTGCCAGGGACAGGTGCCCCAGCCGCCTATTGCACTGTGGCCACACTGGACATGGAAGGGGTGGAGAGTCTCAGAGAGAGCCGGCGCTAACCTGGACCATCCTTTCCTTGGGACCGGCCTCGTCTCGGTTTAACTCTAAATTAGCGCTTCTCTTCGCTTGGCACTGTGGACTTGGGGCTGCATTGTTCTCCGGGGTGGGGCCATCCTGGGCACTGGCAGGGTGCTGAGCAGCTTCCTTGGCCTCCACTTACCTCATGCCAGGAGCACCCCCAGTCGTGACAGCCACAGATGTCCCCAGACATGGCCAGGTGTCCCCCGGGGAATAAGACCCCCCCCTCAGTTGAGAGCCACCTGCTCGCTGCGGCTGCGCTGCTGCTGCTGTTACTGCTTTTGCTAAAGAAACCTGCGCATGCCGGCCACGGAGGCAGCACCTTCCTGTCGTTAACAGGCACCTGGAGGATAAGTGTTTTCGTTGCCAAGCAAAACAGTTTCTTCACTGATGTGATTGCTGGGTCCTTGGGGACAGTAAATGGATTTCAGCCATTCTGGAAGCTACCAGCAACGTGGGCCTCAACATACAGCTCTTCCCTCGGTGGCCCTGAGCATGGAGGGGCGGCTTCCCAGATTCCTGGCACATGAGCTGAAGTGGGTGGGTTAGTTCCTTTTCCCTGTGCAGTGAGTGGCCTGGTCGACCCCTGGAAGGAGGCATGGGGCCTACAGTGCCCACCCCAGGACTGGGTGTGGCAGCCCCGGAGTGCCTGCGGGGCCTGCACAGAAGGGTGCCTGGTGCCCACAAGGCCCGTGGTGCCCACCAGCAGTCTGGAATCTGGTCTTGTCAGCCCATAGGCTCACCCCCACCAGAGGAGGGAACATGAGGCTGGGGACAAGGCCAGGAGCCCAGGGTTAGGCGTGTACCCCCGGATAGCCCTGGTCCCTCAGCTCCTGAATGGGGTGAAGCCACCGGGTTCTGGCTGCCACGCCGCCTCTGACGGGTGCTGGTCCTTGTCCTCCTCTGCTGTCCTCTCTGCAAGTCCCAGTGTCTGAGGTGGCCTGGGGCTTCTCTGGGGTGGTGGAAGTTCACACAGCCTCCAGGCTAGAGGTCTTGGGCCATAGTCTGCCCGCCCACCCCAGGGTGCCCTGGGCTGTGTTGTGGATTGCTGTGTGCCTCAGTTTCCTCAGCGGTCAGATGGGAGCTCTGCCATTCCTCCCATCCTGGGGATGGGTGCGCTGGGCCCCAGCACACTCTGCACAGTGCCCAGCTCCACATAGCTCCTGTCCTGCCCCATGGCCCCTGCCCCCGTCCCACGTGGTGCTGTCACCCTCCCCGCGCCTGTGCTTCCTGTTGGCCACTCCAGGCGGGGCGGAGGCCCATGGGGGCGGGATCTGTTTCCCAGTGATTCCTAATTCCTAGAACTTGGGTTGCCCCATAGTGGGTCTCAACCAAGGGGAGCCACTGGAGCGAGTGTCTGGGCTCCAAGCCCTGGTCTCCAGCTGCATGTGGCCCCGGTGGCCTCTTGGTGGCCAGTGGGTGCCGTTCTCATTTCCTGCTGCCAGAGGGCATGATGAGCTGCAGTGCTTATAACCAAGCATGAAGATTCCCGTTTTAGAAAATGCCTTGCCAGGGCGCAGCGGCTGACACCTGTAATCCCAGCACTTTGGGAGGCTGAGATGGGAGGATCAGTTGAGGCCAGGAGTTCGAGACCAATCTGTGCAACAAAATGAGACTCTATCTCTAGAGAAAATGAAAGCATTTTTTAAAAATTAGCTGAGTGTGGTGGTGCAAGTCTGTGGTCCCAGGTACTCAGGAGACTGAGGTGGGAGGATTGCTTGAGTCCAGGAGTTGGAGGCTGCAGTGAGCTATGGTTGTGCTACTGCCCTCCAGCCTGAGTGACAGAGCAAGACCCTGTCTCAAAAACAACAACACTAAATGCCCCCAGATACGAGTCTCTGAGCCTCGAGATGCCGGAACACACACACCCAGTCCCAGCTATGTTTGCTGAGTCTAATCCTGCATACACGTGTCGGGGGGGTGCTATACCCAGCTTCCCAGGCCTTGGGGATGGCTCTGCCCTAGCAGGTGAAGCCCTTGTTGGCTGCAGAGTCTCCTGGGGAGTTTGATAAGGCAACGGGGGTTTCTTGATGCCCCAGGGGATGTCCCGAGGTGCAGATCTGGGGGTGCCGGTCTCTGGGGAGCCGGTGGCACAGTCTGCTCTCTGACCCTGCCCTGAGGCTCTGAGGGAGCCGCTGACTCCCATCTTGGTCTTGCAGATCATCCCCCCGAAGGAGTGGAAGCCGCGGCAGACGTATGACGACATAGACGACGTGGTGATCCCGGCGCCCATCCAGCAGGTGGTGACGGGCCAGTCGGGCCTTTTCACGCAGTACAACATCCAGAAGAAAGCCATGACAGTGGGCGAGTACCGCCGCCTGGCCAACAGCGAGAAGTACGTGGGGCAGGTGGGGCGGACCTGACCCCCGTCCCCAGGGCCACACCTGCTCATGGGGGCCCTGGGGGCAGATAAGGTGCAGCACATGCAGCCCCAACAGCATGGCCGGCCTGCTCTGTGTGCCCTGTGTGGGCTGTGGCAACCCCTGTTCCCAGTGTGGATCCGGACCCTCTCCCCGCCTGGGCTGACCCATGCCGCCCTCGCCTCAGCTTCCCAGGGCTCACCAGTGCATGTCGGGTGGTGCCCTGGCCTGGGACCGCGTCCTCCACACCCTCCTGTGACGCCTGGGCTGGTGGCCCCTCCTCAGAGAGGGCTCCCTGGCTCCACGCGGGCACATGCACAGGCACACACGAGGGCACCTGTAGACACGCATAGGTACACAGAGCACATGCATGTCCATGCGCAGGCACACACAGGTACACATGGCACACACACGTTTCTACACAGGCACACACGGGTACATGTGGGCACGTGCACTGGACACAGGCACATCCATGTGGGCACATCTATGGGCATGTACCCAGGTACACATGGCACCTGCGTGTACTGGCAGCGTTCCAAATACGGCTCCCCGATTCAACAGGCGCAGCCATGCAGCCTCCGTGCTCCGCAGGCCCATCCCGTCGCCATGCCCTCCTCCCCGTCGCCATGCCCTCCTCCCCGTCGCCATGCCCTCCTCCCCGTCGCCATGCCCTCCTCCCCGTCGCCATGCCCTCCTCCCCGTCTGTGGCCTCCACCCTGTGGCTCTCTGAGGTTCGCGTGCCTTGTGGCTCTGGCATCAGAGCGGAGCCTGGTCTGTCCTGCTCACCCGGCCTTCCCAGCCCCCTAGTCTGTCGTCTGAGCTTGGTCTTTGCCACACAGGGATAAGAAGAGCCACCCAGGACCTCTTTCCCCTGCCCACTCCCCCTGGCTTGTGTTCTGATGTGGGCGCCCCGGGCCAGGATAACGGAGGACGGGTACATGGGTTTGGGCCACTTGCTCGCCCGTGGAAATGCTCTCTCTTGCTCTCTCCCACCCGTGAGCAGGTTACGTGGCACCCTAGGCGGGGGCACAGGCAGTCTGAGCCAAGCCCCTCCTACCTCTTTCATGGGTGTCCCGGGTTCCTGGTGGCTGAGGATGGGCTGTGTGGCACCCAGGCCCCACCCTGAGCTGGTTTTGGGGTGTTTGTTCACCAGGTACTGTACCCCACGGCACCAGGACTTTGACGACCTTGAACGCAAATACTGGAAGAATCTCACCTTTGTCTCCCCGATCTATGGGGCTGATATCAGCGGCTCTTTGTACGATGACGTAAGTACGAGTTCCCGGGGAAGAACAGGGACCAGCTTCCTCGTGGGTGGTGGTGGGAGGGCCCTGAACAAGACTCTGTCTTGGCAGATGAAGCTTCTAGGCGGGCAAGGTTAACTCCCTTGCCCAGGTTCTGGCTGCGGGCCTCGTCCTTCAGGGAAGAAAGAGGAATCCAGGCTTTCTCTGATTTTTGCAGGGCCCCTCCTGCCACACCCCGCAGTCCCCACCCTGAGCTCACCCTGGCCCTGCCTCTAGCCTCAGCAGCTGGCCCATAGCGTGGTACAAACACGTGTACTTTTCCAGTCCCTGCCGCTCGTCTTCCTGGTACTGTGGAGCCTTGAGTCTTCAGCCCGCCAGGCCACCTGCTGGATTCAGCTCCAGCCTGGTCCCTGCCTTGGGCTCAGGGCCCGGAGACACTGGGGTGAGGGGATCCCGTCTCCCATCTGGAGCCTGGCCTGCCGAAGTGTCCCCTTGTCCACACAGGCTGGACTCTCCATGAGAGCAGCTGGCGGGCATCCCCAGAGTCCCGGTCTCAGCCGTAAGGCCCCCCAGGCCCTGCTGGACGCCGGAAGTGGGCCTGCACGTGGGCCTGCGTGGCGGGTGTGTGTGGAACAGGATCAGGAAGCTGTGACTGCCCTGAGGCCACGGCCAGCCTTGGTCCTGCCCTGCTTAGTGGACCCTGTCTGCTCTGTGGCCTGCAGGGGACTGGCTTTGCTCTCTGAGCTGAGGGTGCTGGTTTATCGCACAGAGGAGTCTGTTCAGGCTGGAAGTGAGCCCACCGTAGAGAGCCTGAGGGAGACGCCCCAACACGGAGCCAGCCACAAGCCAGCTTTGCTTCCCACTCCGCCAGAAGCAAGCATGAGACCAGAGTATTTCGAATTTAGGACAAAATATTTGCCTATACATACTGGGATATCTTGGAGATGGGCCCCAAGTCTGGATTAGTCTGTTCTTGCACTGCTGTAAAGAAATACCAGAGGCCGGGTGTGGTGGCTCACGCCTGCAATCCCAGCACTTTGGGAGGCTGAGGTGGGCGGATCACTTGAGGTCAGGAGTTCAAGACCAGCCTGGCCAATATGGCAAAACCCTGTCTCTACTAAAAATACAAAGCTTAGCCAGCCATGGTGGCGGGTGCCTGTAGTCCCAACTACTTGGGAGGCTGAGGCAGGAGAGTCGCTTGAACCCGGGAGGTGGAGGTTGCAGTGAACCGAGATCACGCCACTGCACTCCAGCCTGGGCAAGAGTGAGACTCCGTCGCAAGAAAAAAAAAAAAGAAAAACACCTGAGACTGGGTAGTGAATAAAGAAAAGGTTTAATTGGTTCACGTTTCTGCAGGCTCTACAAGAAACGTGGCTGGGGAGGCCTCAGGAAACTTAGAGTCATGCATGGCAAAGGTGAAGGAGAAGCTGATCCATCTTACATGGCGGGAGCAGGAGCAGGAGAGAGTAAGGGGAGGTGCCATACGCTTTTCAACAGCCAGGTTTCGCGAGAACTCACTACCGTGAGAACAGCACCACGGAGATGGTGCTCAGCCATTCATGAGGCAGAGCAATCCACCTCCGCAATGCAGCCACCTCCCACCCAGCCCCACCGCCAACACCGGGACCTGCAGTTCCGCAGATTAAAGTCTAAACACAAAATTCCTCTGTGTTTCATGTATACTTTACACACATAGCTTGAAAATAACTTGATACAAAGTTTTTAATAATTTTGTGCATGAAATGAAGTTTTGACTGTGTCTTAACCGTGACCGGTCACATGAGGTCAGCTGTGAAAGTTTTCACTTGTGGCGTCGTATCCGTACTCAGAACATTTTGGACCTTGGAGCTTTTTGGGTTTTGCATTTTTGGAGTGGGAGTGTCCACCTTATCCCATGCTGTGTTTATCAGAGGGGGGTGTCTACCTTATCCCATGTGGTGTTTATCGGAGTGGGGTGTCCGCCTTATCCCGTGTGGTGTTTATCAGAGTGGGGTGTCCGCCTTATCCCACGCTGTGTTTATCGGGGTGAAGTGTCCGCCTTATCCCGCGTGGTGTTGATTGGAGTGGGGTGTCCGCCTTACCCCGCGCGGTGTTGATCGGAGTGGGGTGTCCGCCTTATCCTGCGCTGTGTTTATCGGAGTGGGGTGTCCGCCTTATCCCACGCGGTGTTGATCGGAGTGGGGTGTCCGCCTTATCCCGCACGGTGTTGATCGGAGTGGGGTGTCCGCCTTATCCCGTGTGGTGTTTATCAGAGTGGGGTGTCCACCTTATCCCGTGTGGTGTTTATCGGAGTGGGGTGTCCGCCTTATCCCACACCGTGTTTATCGGAGTGAAGCGTCCGCCTTATCCTGCACGGTGTTGATCGGAGTGAAGCGTCCGCCTTATCCCGCGCGGTGTTGATCGGAGTGAAGCGTCCGCCTTGTCCCGCGCGGTGTTGATCGGAGTGAAGCATCCGCCTTGTCCCGCGCGGTGTTGATCGGAGTGAAGCGTCCGCCTTGTCCCGCGCGGTGTTGATCGGAGTGAAGCGTCCGCCTTGTCCCGCGCGGTGTTGATCGGAGTGAAGCGTCCGCCTTGTCCCGCGCGGTGTTGATCGGAGTGAAGCGTCCGCCTTGTCCCGCGCGGTGTTGATCGGAGTGAAGCGTCCGCCTTGTCCCGCGCGGTGTTGATCGGAGTGAAGCGTCCGCCTTGTCCCGCGCGGTGTTGATCGGAGTGAAGCGTCCGCCTTGTCCCGCGCGGTGTTGATCGGAGTGAAGCGTCCGCCTTGTCCCGCGCGGTGTTGATCGGAGTGGGGTGTCCGCCTTGTCCCGCGCGGTGTTGATCGGAGTGGGGTGTCCGCCTTGTCCCGCGCGGTGTTGATCGGAGTGGGGTGTCCGCCTTGTCCCGCGCGGTGTTGATCGGAGTGGGGTGTCCGCTTTGTCCCGCGCGGTGTTGATCGGAGTGGGGTGTCCGCTTTGTCCCGCGCGGTGTTGATCGGAGTGGGGTGTCCGCCTTGTCCCGTGCGGTGTTGATCGGAGTGGGGTGTCTGCCTTGTCCCGCGTGGTGTTGATCGGAGTGGGGTGTCCGCCTTATCCCGCATAGTGTTGACTGGAGTGGGGTATCTGCCTTATCCTGCGTGGTTGTGATTGGTTCATTTGCTGACGGACATTCAGGCTGTGTTCTCTTTTTGGCTATTATGAATAATGCTGCTGTGAACGTTTCTTGTGTGTTTGTTTCTTTGTTTTTGAGACAGAGTCTTGCTCTGTCGCCCAAGCTGCAGTGCAGTGGTGCAATCTCAGCTCACTGCAACCTCCGCCTCCTGGGTTCAAGCGATTCTTCTGCCTCAGCCTCCTGAATAGCTAGGATTACAGTGTCACACGGAGTCATCTCACCACCCTGATGATCACCTGCGCTCCACCTCGTCATCCCTCCCTCTCCCCACTCCCTTTCCCCCGCCCCAGGCAACCACTGATGTCTCACTGTCTCCATAAATCAGCCTTTTCCAGAATGCCATGAGCTGGAATCCTACAGTCAGTAGCCTTTTCCCATTGGCCTCTTTGGGTTTTGTTTGTTTGTTTGTTTTGAGATGGAGTCTTGCTCTGTCGCCCAGGCTGAAGTGCAGTGTCGTGATCTCCACTCACTGCAAGCTCCGCCTCCCGGGTTCACACCATTCTCCTGCCTCAGCCTCCTGAGTAGCTGGGACTACAGGTGCCCGCCACCACGCCCGGCTAATTTTTTGTATTTTTAGTAGAGACAGGGTTTCACCGTGCTAGCCAGGATGGTCTCGATCTCCTGACCTCGTGATCCGCCCGTCTCGGCCTCCCAAAGTGCTGGGATTACAGGCATGAGCCACCGCGTCCAGCCCCCATTGGCCTCTTTGACCAAGCAATAGGTGTTCAAGGTTGCTCTGTTTTTCATGGCTTGGGAGTTCGTTTCTTTTCAGCACTGAGTAGTACTCTGTTGTCTGGGTGCACCACAGTATGCCTGCTCATTCACCTATTGAAAGACCCTTCCAAGTCTGGGCAATATGGTCCGAAGTTTTCATCTCCTTTGGGTAAATACCAGGAAGTCCAGTTGCTGGACCACATGGTGAGAGGACGTTTAGTTTTGTAAGATGCCACCAAACTGTCCTCCCGCCTGCCTGTCCCATTGTGTGCTCCCAGCAGCAGCGAATAAACATTCCCAGGGCCCCACTTCCCCGCCCCCATCTGGAGTTGTCGGCGTTGTGCATCCTGGCCGCTCTGGGAGGTGCGTTGCGCTGTCTCATTGCCGTTTCAATCTGCATTCCCCCAATGGCAGCCTTCGTGGCGGTGCCCCTTTGCATGCCTGTTTGCCATCTGTGTGTTTCCTTGGTGAGCTGTCTTCACATCTTTTGCCCAGTGTTTTTTTTTTTGTTTTTTTTTTTTTTTTTAATGGAGTCTTGCTCTTGTCACCCAGGCTGGAGTGCAGTGGCATGATCTCAGCTCACTGCAACCTCTACCTCCTGGGTTCAAGCAGTTCTCTGCCTCAGCCTCCCAAGTAGCTGGAATTACATTACAGGCGCCCGCCACCACGCCCAGCTAATTTTCTTTTTTTGTGAGATGGAGTCTCACTCTGTCACCAGGCTGGGACTACAGGTGCCCGCCACCATACCCAGCTAATTTTTGAATTTTTAGTAGAGATGGGGTTTCACCATGTTGGCCAGTATAGTCTCAATCTCTTGACCTCGTGATCCGCCCGCCTTGGCCTCCCAAAGTGCTGGGATTTACAGGCATGAGCCACCGTTCTCACCCTTATTTTAGTAGAGACAGAGTTTTTCTATGTTGGCCAGGCTGGTCTCAAACTCCTGACCTCAGGTGATCCGCCTGCCTTGGCCTCCAAAAGTGCTGGGATTACAGGCGTGAGCTACCACGCCTGGCCATTTTTTTCTGTTCTTTAACCGGGCTTTTGTTTTCTTTTGGTTGAACTTTGAGAGTTTGCTGTGTATTTTGGTTATCAGTTGTGACTTGAAAGTATTTTCTTTTGGTCTGGGGCTTGTCTTTCTCGTATGGATCCTGTCAGATTGTTTTTAAGTGCAAGCTCAGCCTCAGAGTCCAGTGCATGAGGGCCTCTGGGTTGGCTGGCCTGCACTTGGCCTGTAGTGATGACCCTGGAGGGACTCTGCAGCTGCATACAGGCTATGCTGGCCCAACCTGCTACAGTCTCCAGAGGAAGCTTCAGGGCTTCAGGGCTTCCTTGCCATGTATTTGCCACACCTATTCTATGCACCAGCCTACTTTTACAGCGGGGGAAACTGAGCCCAGAGCAGAGCAGCGACTTGCTCTGGTCCCAGGATGAATTCGTGCCCAGCTCAGCCTGTCCCCGGGGCCTCCCTCTTCCCCATCGGGGTCTCATCACTGCCTCCCTCCTTGCCTTTTCCGGGCTCCTGCCAGGGCTCACCTTGCAAAGGAACCGCTGGTCTTGCCAAGTCTGAGGACCGGTCGTGCTAGTGCGGGAACAGCTGGTGTGCCGGATTCGGGCCGTGAGAGGAGCTCAAGTTCATGAGTGTGTCTGGGCTCCTCTTGGCCTCTCAGCAGGCCGTGGGCCCCTCTGGGGACTGCAGTGAGCAATGTGTATTTTATGAGCTCTTGGGACAGGATGGAGTTTGTTTGCATTAAGAATAGATGTGCCTGGCGGGTGGGGATTCCGTCCTTGTTTGCCTGGTTCTGAAAACTGTCTTCATCTCCTCGGTCGGAAGCTGTGGAAGGGCTGTCACTGGGCCTTGGCTCCAGTACCATCTCTGGGTTAGCCTCACGTGGTGACTGTTTTTCTCTTTCCGTGTCATTGTCTTAGGGGAATGTTAATTATGCACTTCCAAACTGGAGACTTCGCAACAAGGCCTCCACCCAGCAGGAAGCACGCAGCTCAGTGGAATCTGGCAGGCCCTGCCTGCCTGGTGCACACTGGCATGTACGCTGGGGCCCTTCCTGGAAGGGCTAGGCTGGCGGTGAGCCCTTCAGAAAAGGTGTCTGGGCCGGGTACAGTGGCTCATGCCTGCAACCCCAGCACTTAGAGGGGCCAAAGTGGGAGGGACACTTGAGCCTAGGCTGGAGTTTGAGACCAGCCTAGGCAACAGAGTAGTGAGACCTCATCTCTACAAAAAAACATGTAAAAATTAGCCAGGTGTGGTCCCATGCCTATAGTCCCAGGTACTCAGGAGACTGAGGCTGGAGGATCACCTGAGCCTGGGAGGTTGAGGCTGCAGTGAGCTATGATCCTGCCACTGCACTCCAGCCTGGGCAAGGGTCTCACACAAAAAAGAAAGCGTACAGAAGTGTGCAGGGTGTGGCCAGCCCCTAGGGGGCCTCAGATACTGGGCTGGGAGAGGATAGGCAGCAACCCCCGGGACTTCGGGGGAGAATTAGCCTGCACCCCGGAGCTCGCAGGTTCTCGCAGCTCGGGCGGTTGCCGACGCTGCTCTGCCGCCCCACAGGATGTGGCCCAGTGGAACATCGGGAGCCTCCGGACCATCCTGGACATGGTGGAGCGTGAGTGCGGCACCATCATCGAGGGCGTGAACACGCCCTACCTGTACTTCGGCATGTGGAAGACCACCTTCGCCTGGCACACCGAGGACATGGACCTGTACAGCATCAACTACCTGCACTTCGGGGAGCCCAAGTCCTGGTGAGTGTCTGCGCTGGCCCTGGCCGCCTGCCGGACCGAGAGCCACTCGGCGGGGGTGGATCACAGGTACGTGGCTGGGCGCCGTGGCAGGGGCCCCAGCAGGTGAGGCCAGCAAAAGTCGGGCTGTGATGGCTGGAGATCTTCCGGATCGCCTGGGGTCACCCACCAGCTTTGGGGAGGGGGATGTGCACCCGTAGGGCCGAAGCTCCCAGGCCCCTAGAGCTTGTGCTTTGCACCCCAGAGTGCCCCCGCCATTGAGCTGTGAGCGGCCCCTGGTGTCCCCATGGCCAGGGGCGTGGTCTTGAGCCTCCTGAGCTGCCCAGGCTGTGCCGCCTCACAGCCAAGGGGAGATGATTCCTGGTGAAGGGACACTGTCCATGCTGCCCGGAAGGGGCCTGGCCAGGATGACCCTGCAGCTGCTCGCTCGCAGTCTCCGCCCTGGCACGTCTGGGCCAGACCCTGCAGTTAGGAGGGCAGGGCGTGGTGCTGCAGTCATGTGTGGAGTGCAGTGGACCTGCCCCTTCCCAGGAGGTGCTGGGTGCAGCGTGGGTGTGCTGTAGTGGGCTGAGTTCCAGGACCTTCTACTGGCTCCCTGTGCACGTCTGCAGCGAGGCCATGTGGGTTTGGGTGTGAATGCACGTGTGTGCACGCGTGTGAGTGTACATGTATGTGAGTATGCACGTGCGTGTGCATGTGTGTGTGTGCTGCCCTGTGTCACTGGGCTCTGCTTGTGACTGCGGATCCTCCTGGGTGCTCGGCGGGGCTGCCCTGCGCCGTCCGCTGAGGGCCGCTAGGTGGCGCTCCCGCCCTTCCCGGGGCCTCGCTCACTCACGCCTGGAATCTTCCCAGGCCGTCCTGGCACTGGAGGAGGACGGAGCCTCTGCCTGGAGGGCGCAAGAGCTCCGCCCTGCCTGGCCCTTCCTTGGGTTGGGGTTGTAAGAGGTGGGAGAATGCTCTACCTCTTCCTTAAAAAAAGCACAATGAGCAGGAAGGGGCGAGCTGTGCGCACCCTCACCCGCGTCCCGAGCACAGGTGGAGCCCTAGGGGAAGGCCCTATAGAGGACCCCATGTGTCTTGGGGCGAAGCGTGGCCTCCCAGGGGTGCGTGGGCGGCGGGACGCCCACAGTGTGACTGGGTTTGTGCCTCCATAGGTACCGTCTGCCCTGTGCAGAGAGCCCCTGCTGGGCGGGAGGTGGCAAGCAGCCGGCGAGGGGTCCTGGTCAGACAGAAGCAGGGGGTCAGGGACATGGGAGGTGGGGGACCAGCCAGTGAGTCAGACATGAGGATGTCAGTGCCAAGGACCGCAGCACCAGCAGCTCCGTCTCCTGTGAGGGGCCCCGAGAGTTGCTGGCTGTCGCGGGAGCCTGGGCTGGGGCTGCTGTGGGTCAGATGCCAGGGCTGGGGGTGCCTGCTGCCACGTCAGAGGGGCCTCTGCAGGGAGAGGGGACAGTGGCTCCCCGGAGGTGGCAGTTGGTCCCGGCAACAGCCCGTCGGAGGGGCTGACGGGGATGTGCCAGGAGCCGAGGGCCTCTCCTGAGCTGGTTCGTCCAGGACACAGCCCCTGAGGACATCCTGCACCTCTCCCCGACTGCCCCCACTGTCCCGCTCCTCTGCTTCACCTGATGCCGCAGGTGTCCAGCTGCTACCCCCATGTCTACCCTTCCCCACGACCCGTCGTGGGAGGCGGCTTGGGAGACACCCAGGGCGAGGCAGGCTGAGCAGGCAGCAGTTCCTCTAGGAAGGGAATTCCGGAAGTGCGCTGACCTTGGTCTTGGTTTCTGCCCAGGAAGGGGTGGGGATGGCAGGGATGGGACCTCATGCTGCCTGAGTGTGGCCTGGCATAAGGGGCCTGAGAGGAGCCACAATGTGGACTCAAGCTGCAGGGCGTGTCCCCCAACCCCCCAGAGCTCCCCACTCGCCCCCACAGTCAGCTCAGCCTGCTTAGCACGCGGGACCCCTTCCCTGCTGTCTCTCACCAGGGCTGAGGCAGGGCCCCAGATGTTCCCACAGCACCCCATGCCTGTCCTTTGGGGCTGGCATAGACCAGGTGACCCCAGCATTAGCGAAGGTCCACTACGGGCCATCAGTCCTCCCCAGCAGATGGCAGGATCCCTGGTCACCCCGTGTCCCAGCTCCCAGCAGGGGCCTGGCACAGAGAGGCTCAGTGACTTTCTGGAGCCTCTGGGATCCTCACTGTGTGCCGTGGGAGCTGACTCCTGCTCTAGGCTGCGCTCCCAACTTGCAGGGGGGTGGGGACAAGGTAGCTGGAACCTGGCCTCTGGTCCCTGGGCTGGGGTTCAGGAAGCTACTGGGGCCCCTGGGAGGTGCTTCCCCCCTCTCCCCTCCTCGGGCCCTTGGGGTTGGTAGGGCTCCCAGCCAAGAGATCACCAAGGCTGCACCCCATCTGTCTCCTAATTACACCGCTCTGCTTGCATCTGCAGCCACGTAATTGCAACCATTTCAGAGTATTCCAGTGGCATTTTAAAGAAAGTGTCAATGTACTCAGGTTTACAGCATTTTATTAAACCTTTCTGGGTCTGTTGCTACTTTGGTAGCTTGATTTGTGTGTCAAAGTGACGTGAACAGCCTGGTGTCAATAACAGACAGAAACGTGCTTCAAAAGGCCAGCTTCTGTGGTGCTCTCAGGCAGCGGGGCTAAGAATATCTGAAGCGACTGAATGTCTCAAAATCTCTTTGGCAATGGAGATTGAAACCAGAGCCAGCACCTGCAACTTCCCCCTGCCGGACTTCCCGCAGCCCCTTCTGTCACCCAGGCTGGGGGCCAGAGTGCAGGTGGGTATGCGGAGGGTCCGAGCTTTCCACTTGACCCTGTATTCCAGGGTCTTCCTGGGTGGGGTAGTGGCCTGGGGTCGGTGTCCTGAAGCCTGTGCCCCATAGAAGCCACTGTCCAGGCCACACTCCTTGCCATAGATCAAGACTCTCCTGGGGCCGGGCGCGGTGGCTCACGCCTGTAATCCCAGCATTTTGGGAGGCCGAGGCGGACGGATCACAAGGTCAGGAGATCGAGACCATCCTGGCTAACACGGTGAAACTCCATCTCTACTAAAAATACAAAAAACTAGCCGGGCGAGGTGGCGGGCGCCTGTAGTCCCAGCTACTCGGGAGGCTGAGGCAGGAGAATGGCGTGAACCCGGGAGGCGGAGCTTGCAGTGAGCCGAGATCGCGCTACTGCACTCCAGCCTGGGCAACAGAGCGAGACTCCGTCTCAAAAAAAAAAAAAAAACTCTCCTGGAACCTGGGGTGGGGATGGTTTAGCTGAGCTGACCCTTCAAGGCCAGTCCTGCGGCTGCTCTCCTCCAGGCCTCCCCTCCCCGAGCTGCACCTGTGGCAGCCCCTGCAGGGCCCACCCTCCTGAGCCGCCCAGGCCAGGCACTAAACACAGGCATCCCCATGAGGTTGAGCACAGTGCCGCCAGCGGCATCACATGCTACATGGCTGCTAGAAGAGAGTCCCAGGCTGGGTGGGAGTACGTCGGGTCTTGGCCAGCCCTCGGAGAGTCCCAGGGTACTTCTGGGCCGTTTGGGTTGTGCTGTGCACCCCATAGAAGAGAGTGGAGCGGCCATCCCCCCTGTGGCCCTGGCCCAAGCTGCCTGGGAAAGTGCCCACTGTTCAGTCCTGTGCACCTACGCGCTGGGCTGGGGTCTGGCCAAGTCTTCGGGTGCCCTTTTGCCCCCAACCTATCAGACACCCTGCAGGGCAGTGTTGGGGGTATGCAGGGGGCTGTGGGCCACCGCCAAGAGCAGAAGCCTTGGCTCTCACTGCAGCAGGGAAGCCAGATGGGGGAGCCGTGAGTTCCCGGGGCTGCAGGGACTCACAAGGACGTCGTGAGCTGATGGGACGTAGTCAGGTGCTTGCACCCCTCTGAGGCGGCCAGAGGAAGGCCCTCCTGAGGAGTGCTGCGGGGCCAGCACATGTGCATGGCAGCCACAGAGACCTCTGCTCAGGCTTAGGGGAGGGGTGTCTCCCAGGCTCTCTCCAGCTCTGCTTGTCAGGAGGGGGGTCATCCTGCACCCGGGTGAAGTCCTCAAGAGCAGCGGGGCAGAGGAACGCTTGTCCTGACTGCGACCTTGACCTGCCCATGACCCGCGGCAGTCTGGAAATCCTCCATTGCACCAGGCGGGATGCAGGTTCCCCACGGTGTCATCTCTGGCTGTTTCTTCGGGATCTCTCCGCCCACCCCTTCCTGCCTCCATTTACCTTGGACACACTCTTAGTCTCCTATGCAGGTGCGGGAGGTGGGGGTCTCGGAGCTCGTGCTCCCGTGAAGGGCGCGGAGCCCCCAGTTGCTCTTGGCTGCTGTGGGGAGCCAGACCCTGGTTTGGACTGCTACGTTTCAAACCAGTGCTCAGCTCTGGCAACGCCACCCCCATGGGGGCGCTATGAGCCAGACCCTCCTGAGGGCTGAGGGGAGGGCTGCCGGGGAGGCCGGGGAGGAGGGGATTATCAGAAAACTCCACCAGCCTCCCTTGACCTTTAAGGAGCTGCAAGCTGAGAATTTTCCCTTTTGATTCAGCTGCACCTTGAGTTTTCTGTCTGGCGTTTTCACTCAGGGGAATTTCACAGCATCTTTTCTTCTTGCTGCCAGAGAAACTTGACTCCTAGCAGGCACAGCCGTCTTTTGCTTCATGGGCGTCCCTGGAGGTGTGCACATGTGCACGTGTGCGCGTGTGCATGGGCGCGTGCGTGCACCGAGGAGCCGTGCTCCTGACGCTGGGGGTGAGGGCGGGGGTGTGGAGAGAGGGTGCCGGGGCTGCAGTGGACCCGCCCGGGCTTCCTGCCCTGTGGCCGCAGGTGGGTGGAAGGCAGAGCCTCAGGTCGATGGGTCTGTCGCCCACCCAGGCCAAGCCAGGCTTTTCTTGGGGTGGAAGCTGCTGGGCTGCTCCCTCGCCCCTCTGCTGCCCACCTGACTGCCCCTCAGGACCTCCCCAGCCCACCCGCCTCCCAGCTCCCGTCTCCTGCTGCAAGCTCTTGCCTGGGGGGGAGACACCTCCCTCCCTCCTGGGCTCCCTCAGCCTGGCTGCAGGTGGCGCTGTTGGGCCCCACGATGGCCTCTGCCCTGTCCCTTGGAGTGGGACCCAGGAATCTGGTGGGTGATGGAGCCGTCCCAGGCAGCAGCCTGAAGGCCCACGGGGTAGCGCGCTGGTGCCTGGGACCCTGGTGTGGGTTTGTGCTGCTGCTGCTGGCGAGCCAACCACTGGGACTTCCAGCTTCTGAGCCCAGGACCTGGGGGGTCCTACCAGCAGTGGGGACCCAGGGGTCCCAGTCTACTGACCCTAAGGCACAGCCCCTGTCAGTGATCCGGGGCATTCCTCCCAGCCGCCTTGCTCTGGCTGGGCCGCCAGAGGTTGGGTGGCCGCTGAAATGGCTCCGGCAGAGATTGGTGTCCCCATGGGGATGGCAGTCCCCAGTTGCCAGAGCTGAGCACTGGTTTGAAATGGAGATTGCCTGGAGCCTGACAGCGTCACAGATTGGTTTTAATAACTCAGCTTCCCCACACTGCACCCCGTCACCAGAACAAGATGCAGGAGCGAGATAGTTGCTCCCTCCTTTCCTCCGCCACCCCAGGCCCAACCCTGGCTAGGGTGCCTAGGGACAGAGTTGCATTGGCAGCTCAGAACCACTGCAGTGCCCGGGGAGCTCAGACTGAGAAGACCCACCAGGCTGATGGGGGCAGCCCGATGTGTGCCTTGCTCCCAGGCAGGGGACCGCAGCCAGGTCTCTTCCCAGCCACACACACTGAGCCAGGATGCCAGAAATAGAAAAGGAGGAAGCGGTTTAGAACAGAGAGCTCCCACGGAGAGCAGATTGGATCCAGCAGGGAGGCAGAGGGACCCTGGTCATTAGAAAATGATAAGGTGTCAGGAGCCGAGGCAGCTTGCTCAGGACCTGGGTTCCTGCTCTCCAAGGCCTCAGCGCTTCCTCCCTGGCTCACTGAGACCCGCTGCAGTGGCCCCAGCCCATGGTCCCTGGGAGCTGTATCCTTGTAGAGATAGCCGTCTAGCCTGCATGAAGTTATCTGGGGAGTCTTTTGATGAGGGGGTATCCCCTCTCTGCAGAAGGAACCTCTTTTTGAGTGAACACAGTTGTTACAAGTGAGGCCCCCAGGCCCAGTGCCCAGGCCAGCTGCTACCTCTGACTAGTAGTTACCACCAGCCCAGACCAGCCGCTACCCCCCAGCAGCTCTCAGCACCAGCCCAGGCCAGCAGCTACCCCCCAGCAGCGCTCAGCACAAGCCCAGGCCAGCAGCTACCCCCCAGCAGTGCTCAGCACCAGCCCAGGCCAGCAGCTACCCCCCAGCAGTGCTCAGCACCAGCCCAGGCCAGCAGCTACCCCCCAGCAGTGCTCAGCATCAGCCCAGGCCAGCAGCTACCCCCCAGCAGCGCTCAGCACCAGCCCAGGGGCCCAGCATCCCGGCTGACTGGCCCTGGGTCCACATGGGTTGCCATGTGGCCAGGCACACCTGGTGCCCAGCTTCCCTGTTTGAGGAACGTGGCTGTGGGCAGGCAGGAAGCTCCTTTGTGGTCACCTGTCCCGATCCTCTGCTTCTGATGGTGACTGTGGCCATAGCATCAGTGCAACGGTTCTTTATTTCTGTGTGTGCCTGACCACGTGCCTGGAAGTGTGTGTGAGTGGGTCCGAGTGACCAGCTCAGCTCTCCAGCTTTATTTTATTTTAGATGGAGTCCTGCTCTGTCATCCAGGCTGGAGTGCAGTGGTGTGATCACAGCTCACTGCAACCTCCACCTCCTGGGCTCAGGTGGTCCTCCTGCCTCAGCCTCCTAAGTAGCTGGGACCACAGGCACATGCCACCACAACTGGCAAATTTTTAAATTTTTTTGTAGAGACGGGGTCTCCGCATGTTGCCTGGGCTGGTCTGGAACTCCTGGGATCAAATAATGTTCCTGCCTCGGCCTCCCAAAGTATTGGGATTGCAGGTGTGAGCCCAACTCTTTCTCAGTTTTAAAACTGGAAGTCCCATATCTTGGAACCTGCTCAGATCCAGTGAACTGTGATGCTCAGTTCCCCGAGAGAGAGAGCAAGAAAGAAAGAAAATGTGTGTGTGTGTGTGTGTGTGTGTGTGTGTGTGTGTGTATGTACACATGTGCATGTGTTAGAGAAACAAGGGTCTCCGGTCACATAGGTTGTCTGGGAGGGAGTCTGGCCCCCTGGGACTATGCCCAGAAGATGAGGCCTGGAATTCTGCTGCACAACTGAGAGCTGGACTAAGTGGGTAACACTTAGCTGCAAGAACCTGGGCCAGGAACTGAGCTGCCAGCACGGCATTGCAGCCATGCGGCCTGGAGCGTGGTGTGTGGTGCCGTGCTTGGATAAGTGGTCCAGGCCACAGCCAGGAGGGCCGGCACATGGGAGCTATGGATGGCAGCTGTGTTTTCCCTGGCCTGTTCCCCTCCCGGGCCCTCATCTTCGAGCCCTCTGCCTTGTTCTTGTCACCACCACTCTGTCAGCCTGACGCCATCAGCCCAGACCTGCTTATCAAGATTGGGGAGTGAATGGAGCACCAGAAGCTGGCTTTGGCGTTCAAAAAATTAACTCCTGATGCTGCAAAGACCTTTCAGCCTCACACTGGGGCGTCCACAGCGAGGCTGGGATTGCATCTGTGCGCCTGGCGCGTGGGGCACAGGTGCCGGAATCACAGCCCCTCCCGCTGGCCTGATCAGCCTCCTATCAACCTCACTCCTATTAAGCAATCACGCCCAATTTTGCCCCCAGGACAGGCAGGGCCCTCAGCTGTGTCTCGTGATGGTGTCCCCAAGGACTGGGAGAACACCTCTGGGCCAGGGTGACCGGGAAACCCAGGGCATATGGGGCCACTCGCTGGGGCTCCCACCATACCCATCAGTGGGATCTGTCCCAGCAGGCTGGCTCCAGGCTCTTGCTGAGAGCTGGCAGGGACAGATACAGAGACACTCGGTGTTTGTTCAGGGACGACAGAGCAATTTTCCTATCACCTTTTGCTGTGTGAAAATCGTACTCCAAGCCATGCTGCTGAGTCGGGGGACTTCCTGGTGTTCAGATGGTCAGTTGCCCATGGATTTGGGAAACTGGCTTCTTGGTGAGCAGAGGTGGTGGCCAGGATGGGGGCCGGGACGGCACCCCGCAGCAGGCGAGTGTCGGGCGGTGGCCGTGGTGGGAGCTGGGAGGGCGCCCCGCAGCAGGCCAGTGTCGGGCGGTGGCCGTGGTGGGAGCTGGGAGGGCGCCCCGCAGCAGGCCAGTGTCGGGCGGTGGCCGTGGTGGGAGCTGGGAGGGCGCCCCGCAGCAGGCCAGTGTCGGGCGGTGGCCGTGGTGGGAGCTGGGAGGGCGCCCCGCAGCAGGCCAGTGTCGGGCGGTGGCCGTGGTGGGAGCTGGGAGGGCGCCCCGCAGCAGGCCAGTGTCGGGCGGTGGCCGTGGTGGGAGCTGGGAGGGCGCCCCGCAGCAGGCGAGGGTCGGGCGGTGGCCGTGGTGGGAGCTGGGAGGGCGCCCCGCAGCAGGCCAGTGTCGTGGGAGCTGGGAGGGTGCCCCGCGGCAGGCCAGTGTCGGGCAGGTCCCTCCTCTCATTCTCATCCCAGGCTTGTGCTTGTGTTTTTCGTCCACTTTTTGGTGAGGTATTCTCCCCCTTTCTGTCTCTTTAAATAGATCTTTATTAGACCTGTTTTCGAGTCACTGAAAAAGTGGGAAGGTAGTAAGCACAGAGTTCCCCACCAGGCTCCCTGTTAGGAGCGTGTTCTGTCAGTGTGGCACACTTGTGGTCATTGATGGGCCCACACCGATGCGCTATCAACTAAGATGCATGCTCCAGATTTCCTCTGTCTTCCCCCATTGTCTCTTCTGTCCCCTGTACCCATCCGGGTCCCACATGACGTTGTTCCGTCTCCGTAGGGCCCTGAGCTATGACAGTGTGTTTGATGCCCTGGACAGTGTTGAAGGGGGGCTGGCCAGGGGGTTTATAGAACGTCCCCTAATCCATGTGTCCCCTAATCAGCATGTCTGATGTTTTTCTTTGTGGTTAGACTGGGGTGATGGGTTTTACAGAGGAAGACCACAGGGGTGAAGGGCCCTCTCATCACATCCTACCAAGGGTCAAAGGTGCAGCCGTTAGCATGACGTCACTGCTGGTGTTGGCCCTGGTCCCCCGGCTTGGGTGTGGATGTTCAGTGGCTCCACTGCAGAGTGGCACTTTCCCCCCTTTCCATGCTGTCGTCTTTGAATGTTGGGCCCACCTGGATCATCTCCCTTTTTTTTTTTTGAGACGGAGTCTCACTCTGTTGCCTAGGCTAGAGTGCCGTGGTATGATCTCGGCTCACCTCAACCTTCACCTCCCGGGTTCAGGTGATTCTCCTGCCTCAGCCTCGCGAGTAGCTGAGATTACAGGTGCGCGCCGCCACGTTTGGCTGATTTTTGTATTTTTAGGAGAGATGGGGTTTCACCATGTTGGCCAGGCTGGTCTCGAATTCCTGACCTCAGGTAATCTGCCCGCCTCGGCCTCCCAAAGTGCTGGGATTACAGACGTGTGTCACTGTGCCCGGCCACCTCTCTTTCTTAAGGTTAAGAAATGATGGGGACCTTTATCATATCTTCGAGGCCCTCACGGCAGCAGCATGAGGCATGTGTCACATGAGGAGTGTGGGAGCCCTGGGGCAGGGAGTCCTGGGGTATCTAGAGCTCTGCCTATCCCAGGGCTTCCCTTTTGTAGGCATTCTTGCTGTGAAACATGATTTGGTACAGAAATGGATATAAAGTATGTAAGTACCGGATATATATATGCACGCGCATGTGTGTGCACGCGTTAGCAAATGACTCTACGGCTGCCCCCTGTCTACCCCAATGTCAGGACGGCCCCCATCTGTGCCTCCTTTTCTCAGCCCCCTCTGCATGCTGTAGTGGCGGCTTCCTCCCAGCTGTGCTGGCGGCGCCCTTGCCTCTCCCCTTTGCCAGGCCGCGTGTGCCTGTGGCCCGGGCAGTGAAGCTGTGTGTTGGCTGCATTGGAAGGTCTTACAAATGGGCTGATTTCCTTGCCTTTCTGGTCAGTGGTCTGTGTGTAAGACTCGTCCGGCTGTGTGTGGTGGCCGCACACTCATTGTCACGGCTGTGCGATTCCCCACTGTATGGCTGGACTTCAGTCGACTTTTCCATTCTGCCGTGGACGGACATTTGGACTGTTTCCAGCATAAGGCTTCTGCGAAAGACCTACCATCTCTTCACCTGCTGCTCATGTAAGAAATTCGTTTTGATCGTAAGCCTTGCTGTCCATAACTGTGGCTGAGGCTGCGTTTATCATGTTCTGTTCCTCATGCGGCAGCTTTGCCTGGAGTAACCCTTTGACTTGTGCCCCGGCTCCATGTCCTTGTTCGGACAAGGCACAGATTGAGGAGACGTCTGACCTGCCCTTGAAGCATTGCCCTGTGGGATCAGGAGGGCGGCAGGTCCTGGGAGTAGGTGCCAGGACGTTGTGCTGCCTAAGGACAGGGTGTGTCCCAGTTGGTGAGGGTGGCCTGGGTGAGGAAGGTCTGAGTGAGGAAGGACCCGTTTCTAATGGAGTCACCATATTAAGCCCTGCTTAGCCAGACTTGAAGGTGACAGTTTGTTGTGGGAGATGGAGATGGTGCAGGGATGCAGGGACTGAGGCCAGCGTGTGTGGTGTCCAAGGTCGCCCTGGGTGCTGCTGTGCAGGTGAGGGAAGAGGGATTGATGGGCTGCTTAGGGGGCCTTGTCTGAGGGCAGGGCCCACCACTTCTGCCCACACCTCATTGGCCAGCACCCAGTCACGTGGCCACACCTTGCATCAAGGGAGCCTGGGAAATGTAGTCTGACCACGTGTCCAGCTGGGAAAGGGCGGGTAAGCCTTCTCTTTCCTGCCATGTGGGGGCTGGGTGCCCTGCAAGGTCTTAGCCAACAGGGTCTCGAGGTTGAAGAGATGGGTCTGCTTAAGCCCTGACGGAGTGCTTATGCCTGCTCAGGGCCCAGCATGAGCTGCGTCAGGAGCAGAAGCCATTGGGAAGGGCCTTTGGTGTGGCTGGGCAGCCAGACACCCCACGCCTAACCCCCAGAGCAGTGCCAGGCCTGGGAGCCCTTGGGATGGAGGCAAGGAGACCGGGGGTCTCTGAGGACTGAGGGAGGAGGGGAGCCTGGTGAGGGGAGGATGGATGACCAGCTCAGGAGCAGGGGCATGAGGTGGGCACAGAAGATTCCTAAGTAGGGGAGCTACTACTCTTGGCCATGTTCCAGGAGAATGGAGTGGTTGTGGGAGCGGGCTGTTGGGCCAGGGCCTGGGTGTGGTGGGAGCCGGGGCTGGCTCTGGACCTTGCAGGGGCCGCCTTAGCCTCACACTGTCTGACCAGCCCCTGCCCCATGTCGTGTGCTGAGTCTGAATGCGGCCCCTCACTCACCCACTGGCTTAGTCTGGCAGGAGCAGATGGCCTTCATTTTGGAGTCTTTTGTTCAAAGCAGGCGCTTCGGGTTGGAGTGGCAGTGCACACGCTGGCTCGTGTTGCTTGTGAGGCCGCAGGATTTTTGCTTTAGGGAGGCAGGAGCCAAACAAATCCGGCGCCTGCTTCTAGGCTGTGGCGTGCCAGGAGAGTCACCAGCATCCTGTCCCTGCCCACCACTTTAAGAAACTGTTAGTTCTGTTTGAAATGTCATCACTGGGCGTGAATTCCCATCTTCAGATAATCCCGCCAGGCACTGTTTGGATGAGGAGTTTATTCAGGCCGTGGGGGTCTGTGTGCGCCCACGGGTCCCTCCTACTGCAGCCGGTAAGGCTGGCCCTGACCCGGAGTCGCCCGCCCACCTGGTCTCTGTAGGCATCAGAGGTTTGGGTTCTGAGTGCAGGGCCTAGTTTCCATGGCAAATTTCTCTCCCTTCAGCAAGGCTGCTGCCGGCGGGGTTCAGCTCCCCAGAAGGGAGATGGCTGCAAATCTGCGGGAGGAGAGCGTTTTCGTTATCTTTGCTTAAAAATTGGGCAGCGCACGGCTTCCTCCCCTCCATACTCGCCAGCAGCAGGGGACAGAGCGCTGGCTGCCTTCCGATGAAACGGGGCGGGCGCAGGATGGGGCCGATGACAGCGACGCTAATGGCCCTCATTCAGCAGCCTCCTGCTGAGGGCTCCGGTCGCCTGCTCTCCCTGACCTGATTGCAAGCCGAGCAGACTTAACCTGTGCGTGAGCCAAACCACCTCGGAGGTCCAGAGCCCAGCCCCGGTCCCCAAGGCCCAGGGAGGGACCCGGTATCTTCCTGCGGCCTCTGCCTGTGGTGGGCACAGGCTGAGACTTAGGTCATAGGAACAGAAGTGTGTACTCCCATGGCCGTCGGCCTGTGTGTGAGACAGTTTCACTCCCGTGCTCTCCAAAGCTGGTCACATCGTTAAGCGCGCCATTTAGGATGCCCCGGGCCATCTGGTTCTCCAGGGGCCTGGCTGTCACCGTGTTTCCTCATGAGGTTCAGTGGGTGCTGTGTGTCTGTGGACGCCGGTGGTGAAATAAATGTAAGCCTAGAGGCGTCAGAGCGTTTTAATAGATGGGAACCTCCGCAGCCTGCAGGTGTCCAGACCGCGCTCTGCACACAGACTCAGACTCCCACCAGGGCCTCACGCCCCGCTGCCTCTCCGGGACGCCTGCGTGTGGCTCACTCCTGCCATGGGCGCGTCGGCCCCGGTGCCCAGCTGGCCTTCTGCAGAGCTTGGTGCCAGAGCAGCTTCTCAAATTCTCTGCTGCCTCCTCCCCACAGCCTTTCAGGACCTCAGAGCTGCCACCAGTCCAGCACCTCCTTGGGCCAGTGTCGAGGCCCCATGGGGCTGGGCTCATGTGGGTGCTGATCTTGGCTGGGTGATCCCTCACTGCTCTGGACAAAAGGGAGCCATGGGCCGGGCGCGGTGGCTCATGCCTGTAATCCCAGCACTTTGGGAGGCCAAGGTGGGCGGATCGCCTGAGGTCGGAGTTTGAGACCAGCCTGACCAATGTGGTGAAACCCCGTCTCTACTATAAATACAAAACTTAGCTGGGCGTGGTGGTGGGCACCTGTAGTCCCAGCTACTCGGGAGGCTGAGGCAAGAGAATCGCTTGAACCTGGGAGGTGGAGGTTGCAGTGAGCCGAGATTGCGCCACTGCACTCCAGCCTGGGCGACAGAGTGAGACTCCGTCTCAACCAGACCCCACCCAGGTTGAGTAACGCTGGAGGAGGGCCGTGGGTCTGGGCATGGTGGGGGCTGCCTCCTGGTTGTTGATGAGCAGAAATTCAGGCCGGTTTGACAGCGGGCACTTGAGAGAGGTTGCTGTGTGTCAGTGGCCCTGTGTCCCTGGCACTGTGTCCAAACCTGACAGCCACCACTCTGTCGCTGGGCACCTGCCCTGCACGCCCTCCCCTGTGACGGGCACTCCCACAGCTTTCCTGGCAAGGCTGCAGGAAAAACATCGCAAACAACTCGCACATGACTTTGCATTTTTGGCCTTGTCATATAATAAAAGTGATTTGTGGGCCTAAAATAAATCAGGGCTGGGGATCAGATGCCTCCAATCCGGCCTTTAATTGCAGGCGCGACACGGCTTGCCTCGGGCAGTCTGCTCCTAATTAAAGTGGGCTGGTGGTGTGTGAAGTTTGCACGGTTCCTCGGGGTGCTGACCCAGCCCAGGTTCCTGAGGGCCAGTGTGGTGACACCTCGTGGCCTAGGAGAGCAGGGCGGGCCACCCACGGCCACCGTGCCAGGAATGAGGGCTTCTGGCTGGCCCTGCGAGAGCTGAGAGCTCTGTGTCTCCTCCCACCTGCGGCTCCTGTTTGTCTGGCATTCCTGTGGGCGGCTCTCCCCGTGCGAGGCTCCCCATCTTCCCTGAGCCAACGCTCCCAGGACTCTGTTGGTCTCCTGTGTGTCTCAATAAAAATGTCATTATTTGAAATCATTGACACTGCTGGTTTAAGATACCAAATTCCATCATCTATTGTCCCGTAAAACGATCCATTAAAGATAAAGCCGCTGCAGCTCAATAAGGCTGTTTCCTGGGAACAAGCCTCCCTGGTCCCTGGCAGATCCTATCTCCCGAGCAAGTGTTAGTATCTGTCACATAAAAGGGCCCCTGTGCTGGGGACAAATGAGGGAGGCGGCCTCTCCCCAGGACAAGGTTCCATGGAAAAGGATTTTTCCAGTAGAAGTAGGCAGGTTGGCTGATGCCTGTAATTCCAGAGGTTTGGGCAGCTGAGGCCGGAGGATTGCTTGAACCAGCCATTGGAGCTCGAGACCAGCCTGGGCAACGTTGCGAGACTCCATCTCTACAAAAAAAGAAGAAAAAATTGGGTGTGGTGGTGCACACCTGTCATCTTTCAGCTACATGGGAGGCTGAGGAGGGAGTATTGCTTGAGCCTGAGAATTTGAGGCTGCAGCAAAGACCCTGTCTCAAAAAAAAAAAAAAAAAAAAAAGGAAGGAAGAAATAGGGTAGCTTTCCATGAGACATTGGAGGAGTTCTGTCGTCACCTCAGGAGGAGCTGTGCAGCCCAGGCCTGGCTCCATTTCTGCAGCGCTGGTGTCTGGGGGAGCCCAGCAGAATGCCAGGGTTGGAGTCTTCCCCATGGGGCCTACACCTGCTCTGGGACTCCCATTTCTTCTGTGAGTCTTTGGGAAAGCGTCTCACTTTTCCTTTTCCCGCCCTCTGTCCGGTCCCCTGTGATCTCTCCCTCCCAGCAGGCTGGGGTTTGTGACAGCTCCTCTCCCTCTCTCTCAGCCGGGATATGGGACCTCAGTGTTCTTGGCAGTTCCCGGGCTGTCTGTGTGTCCTGGCCTGTGGATCCACTCCCTTGCCTGCGCAGGTGTTTTTTCTAACATCTTCATCTTGCCAGACTGATCTGTGGGGTGGTCACCTGTCCTGGGCGACCTGTCCTCCTGGGGTGGCCATGGGTAGCATACCTTTCCTGCTTCTCGCGCCTGCGTGGTGAGCTCTGGCACCTGCCCTTCCTTCCGCCTGTCCCCATGCACTGTTACAGGGGTGTGGAGGGGTTTTACCCAGGTGGGTGCCGGCTTCCCAGGTCAGAGCCTGTGAGTACAGCAGGTAAGCACGCTACCAGGTCTGTGTGTGGCCTTGTTTGTGGTGAAAATTCCTGCTCCTCCACCCTAGACGAGGGACAGGTTTACCCTAGTGGGTTTAGAGTGTTCTGTTAATGTTCTTTCGGCTGTAGAGGAAACCCTCTTTTTGTTTATTTATTTTTTTTAAATTCTGCCACCTTGCTGGGCTGTGTTTAATTCTATAGTTTTACCAGTTTGTTTGTTTGCTTAGATTTCCTAAGTAGAAACTTATGTTATAATTAAACTTTTTCTTTTTTTCTTTTTTTTTTTTTTAAAGAGACAGGGTCTCCCTCTGTTGCCCAGGCTGGAGTGCATGCAGTGGTGTAGTCATGGCTCACTGCAGCCTCAACCTCCTGGACTCAAGTGATCCTCCTGCCTCAGCGTCCTGAGGAGCTGGGAACACAGGCATGCACCATCACGCCTTGCTTAGATGTTTATATTATGATTTTAAGAAGTTTGGGCCAGGCGCAGTGGCTCAAGCCTGTAATCCCAGCACTTTGGGAGGCTGAGATGGGCGGATCACGAGGTCAGGAGATCAAGACCATCCTGGCTAACATGGTGAAACCCTGTCTGTACTAAAAAATACAAAAAGCTAGGCGGGTGAGGTGGCGGGCGCCTGTAGTCCCAGCTACTCGGGAGGCTGAGGAAGGAGAATGGTGTGAACCCGGGAGGCAGAGCTTGCAGTGAGCTGAGATCCAGCCACTGCACTCCAGCCTGGGCGACAGAGCGAGACTCCATCTCAAAAAAATAAAAGCTTTGTATTATCTCTTCTGCTTGTTAAACGGTTTGTCTTTTTCTTGATGTATCACATTGGCTAGTGTCTCTAATGCAGTGTGACGCGTGCTGTGATGATGGGCAGATTGTGTCCTCTCTTGCCTCGCCGTGAAGGTGATAGTGGGAGAGTCCCTGCTAGTCCTGGTTGCCTGAGAATTTTGTACAGAATGCTTTGGAATTTTCGATAGATATTCATTTTTGGAATGTCTTTGCAACCTTGGTGATAAACTCTTCTTGGTCTTGCCATAGCCTACTGTGCTTGACTCACTAATACTGTGTTTAGGATTTTTACATCCAGGTGGGACTGACTGACCATTTTCTTGTGTGTTCTTTGTTGGTGATAGGGTTTCCCATTCGTTCATTTATTCATCCATTGGGAAAATACGTGAGATGCAGAAAACGAGCTTGGTAACATCAGATCTTCCCTGCTGCTTGCCAGCCGTGTGTGTACATGAGCACTGTCCCTTTTGATGAAGGTCATTGGGTAGGATTCATTAAAACCACCTGGGCCTGGTGCCTTTTCCAGAGAGGACATCTGTGACCTGGTCTCCTCAGGGTTTCTGGTGGGGCCTATGTTAACTTGGTGGACACCCTGGACTCCACAACACTGAGGACACTCCGGAGAGCCAAGTGCGTCTGTGGCACTGAGCCCAGCACCTCAGGCAGGGAGTGTGGCTCGCTGGTCCTGTGTCCTCAGTGCGGCGGACAGGTCCTCAGTTTCCTGTGAACAGCTTTGTTTGAGTGTAATTTCCGTAGCATACATAGAAGGCGCTTGGAGAACTCGGCCGTTTCCGTGGACGGAGTTGACATGGCGCAGCACAGTGTCACCGCACAGTCCTGTGGGTCCTTGGCCTGGTCACTGCGCGGCTCTGAGGAGCAGAGCAGAGGAGCCGCCCTGGCCTGGCTCGTCTTCAGCTAGCTCCGGGACTGCATGTCGGCCGAGGGGCTCGCGTGGGTGTGGGACTGAGACTGCAGCTCTCTGTTGGGTCTCACGGGAAGCCCACCCTGTAGCTGGCTTGTTCTCCTTCCCAGCCTGTGCCAGCCACAGGGCAGTGCGCCGGAGCCGTCCTGCTGGGTCACAGGCCAGGGCCACCATAGGGCTTTGTTGCAAGGGTGGTGATCGCCATGGCTTTTCTGTTCTGCTTGCCACTTGGGGTCCTGGGGGCGCCGCTGGCATTTGGATCTGCCGTGGCCTTCCTGGGCTTGCGTGGGCGGCTCACTCTGCCAGGTGGCCTCTGTCCAACCTGACACCTGGTCTCGGGTACTTGCAGCATGGTGTGCGCGGGCTCTGCCTCCCTGGTTCTGTGTCTGTGACGATAGCACATTAAATGGTGAGGGCCCGTCTGCCCAGGCCTGTGCAGACACTGTGAAATTAACTTCCTCACCCTCTAGCATGCGTTGGGCTGCGCCGACATCTCTGAAGGGCTCCTGGTCGGACCCCTGCTCTTGGCACACGTACCTTGGCGGTGGGGGCGGGGAGAGCGGGGGGCAGGGAGGAGAGCGTTTTCATCCCTGGCACCTAGTTGCCGAGAGCCTCCGCTGGCAGGAGCTGTCAGGCTGGGCCATGGAATGGATTCCAAGTGCTGCTGTCACCTGGGAGAAAGGTGCACGAATCTTAAAAGAAAACCTTCCACTATGATGTCTCGTCTCCTGGTTCGGAGCCATCCACAGGGACCGAGCAAGATGGTACCAGGCAGGGGCCACTGCCAGAGGTGAGGGGCCACAGAGCCCTGACTTGAGAACCTCCAAGGAGCCCATTCCCCTTGCAGCAGGAGGGAGAGGGCGCCGGGAGTTACCTGGTCGTTGCGGAAGGGCCGCCCAGGTAGGGAGCCTGGGGCAGCTGGCAGGTGTGGTGGCGACATGTGTGGCTGGCGCCAGCATTACATCCCTCATCTAGAGACTTTGCCCGATCTCAGGTTTCCTGCCTGGTCTGAGAGGCAGTGGCCCTGCTGGCATTGCTTGCCCATGGCTGGGAGAGGCAGAGGCTGTGAGGGGGGCAGGATATTGGACCCCCACCCCCTCTGCCTTGGGTTCCGAGGTTAGGTGCGGTGTGCTTCGGCCGTGGCAGGCAGGGTCCTTGGGGGTGCTGGGGCGTCAGCCAGGCAGGCAGTGCCCACAGGTGAAGCAGGCAGCCCCACCACGCAGCATCACCCAGCCCAGGAGGAGCCATAGCACCTGCTTCGCAGAGCCCAGGGAGGGCCACGCTTTTATGGAGCCAGATGGGGCTCTGTGAGATGGCACCCAGGGGTGGCCTGGGCCGTGCGGCCCCAAGCCCGTCTGCTCACCGTTGTCGTAGCTAAGGGCTCCCGGGCAGGTCCCGGCTGCCCAGGACGGCCTGTGTTCCCTTTCCTGACACACTCATTTAATTTTTAACTCAAAGGCATTTGCTTATTTATTTTCATTGTTCTTGAAATAATTCTAAGCCATTAGAGGGGAAAATTATATTCAAAAATGCTGTTTCACACTTTATTTGTTTGATGATTTAGAGCGATAGAAAATAGCACATTTGCTGGCTTTTATAGTCTGATAATTATTCACATCCATCAAGCCATTCCGGGGGAATAAACAAAACACCAAGAAAATTACACTATTAATAGCATCCTCTGCAGCGGCCAGGAAGACTCTTTCCCGGGCCGGCGTGGCGGCGAGATGACAGCGGCCCGTTCCCTGGCTGGAGGTGAGCACCTGCCTGCAGAGAACGCCTTTGCTTTGATTCCCTGGCTCTGGCTCCAGCTCCGTCTCATGAGCTGCTCGCCATCCATCCCCTCCTCTGCAAGGCCGGGGGCTTCTGCTGGGGCCCATGGCAAAGCTTCGCCCACCCCCTCGCCAGGAGCCCCTGGGGAATTGCACAAGCAGAAGCAAGGCTGTCAGGGCCCCGGACAGCTCTGCCGCCTTCCCGGACAGGCTGGATCTCAGCACACTGGCTGAGCCTGGTGGGGCGTCCCCACCTTGTGGCCTCCACACTGAAACAGGAACATGCGGCTCGCTGCTGCCCACGTCGGGGCCCGGTCCTTGCTGCAATCCTGACCTCCCGTGTGACCAGCGTCTTTGGACACTGGTCAGACTCGTGCACGTCAGGCCGCAGGGCTCAACCTCAATGGCTCTCTGCTTCTGAGTCCCAGCCCCTAAGAGGTGACCTGGCCCCCTCTTGTCTGTGGGTGGCTTTGAGGCGTTTAGCTTTGCCTTTTCTTGGGTGGCAGTAAGTGTAAGGTTGGTGACATTCACTACTCAAAGCACCTCAAAGAGTAAAAGAGAAACCTGGGAAGGCAGAGGGTCCGGGGGCTGCTCCTCTGCCCGTGCCTGCACACCCGCTTTCCCTGTGGCGGGGTGTCCTTCCTTCTGGAACTCGTGTCCTTGTTGGTGGGTCACTGTGCCGCCTCACATGTGTCTTCCCACGGGTCTAGGAGCTGGCATACTGCTGGGCCGTCATTTTGTTTGTTCACCATCGTGTGACCTTGTGTGTCTCGTGTCCCCAGCTCCAGGGGGGCCACATCCTGGTGTTTGTCTCTCCTATTGTTTTATTTTCTCACCCATGCTGCTTTGGCTTGCACATGACTGACTGTCCGAAAGGGCGTCCGATGCCTGGGTTTGTTTCTTGGCCTGCCAGTCACCACCACGTGTGGCTCTTACAGAGCTTGTGGAGCCCTCCGCGGCCAGCACCGGGCACCAGGAGTGGTTACCAGGTAGATGGCTCCAGAGCCCAGGCTGGAGATGCGGAGCTGAGTTTCTTTGACTTTGTGGTTTACCATCTTCCAGAAGGGCTGTGTAGAGCGTTCTAGAACAGAGGGAATGGGTGCGGGGCAGGCAGGCAGGGCTTTGAGAACACGGAGATGGAGACCCCGCGGGGGGTGCTGTGGACAGAGGTGCAGAGAAATGGCGATGCCTGGGTCCTAGGTCCTGGGTCCCATGTCCCGGCCGATGTGAGTCCTCAGAGGGGCACTTGCTTATTGCATTTGCCCCGATTTAAAACCAAATTCCTCCAGGAAAGGCCAGGGGCCTGCGGTGGGGGCACCTGAGGCACCTGTACAGGCCGCCCCCGCTCCCGAAGGTTCCCCTGGCAGCCTCCTCAACGGCACTGTCTTCAGCCCCCACCCAGACACCCCAAGGCGCCTGCTCCGTGCTCGGAGAGCTTAGCTTGCTGGAAGAATCCTCACTGCACTGAGCTGAGTCTCCCATCCCCTTAACATTTCTGACTCTGCCCTCTGAAGCCCTGTGGCCTGTTCTGCCTTGCACATACCCACCAGGTTCCAGGAGTTGCTCTTACTGGTTCCTTGGTCTTGACCTCTGCAGCTTCTTCCAGCAATCCCTGTGCGCTGGGCCACAGACCCTCCGCACCCTGCCCCTGGCTTAGGGAGAGCTGATGGCTGCAGAGGGCCAGCCACCCACAGCCCCAGTCCTGGGGATGTGCTCTGAAGATACCAGAAAGGAGGGACACGTGCACTGACCTGGCCTCCAGGGCTCTAGCGGGTGAGAGGTGGCCAGCCCTTGCGGGGGCCCGGGGAGGTTGATGGAGTCAGAGGACAGAGGCTGGTGTGGGGGCCTTTGTGTCAGCAGGAGGTGGTGCTGGCATGGGGGAGGGCGGGGAGGGAGGGAATGCCGGGGGCTTGTGGGCAGGGCCCGTGCAGGACATGGAGCCGGTAGCATCTCAGAGCTGGACGGAAGAGGAAGGCTCGGAGCAGACCCACCTGGGGACCAGTGGCCCCTGCACGGGAGCCGGAGGGCCTGGGCAGCCGTCTGTCCAGAAAGCATGCAAGAGCCCCGTGCTGCCCGGGCACACTGGGCTGTCGTGTCCAGAAGGAGACCTCTTGGGGTCGCAGGCAGGCAAAGCTGATTGATTTTGGCCACGAAGTTTGGCCTCGCGACGGGAACCGAGCTCCCAGGAAGCGAGACAAACTGCCTCCCCGTGTCGGTGGCCGATAAGCCTGACTTGGTTTTACAGCCCGAGAAGTTGCTCACTGATAGCCAGACAGATGCTCCCCTGCCTCGAGCTTTAGTGAACAAACATTTCCAACCCAAATAGCTGCTTTTGCCTGTTTGTTTTTTCCTCCAGAGCCAAGGCCAAATGTCAGGGATGCCCCAGCATGGCCCCGAGCAGGGACTACAAGGAGGGGGCTATGCGTCCTTTGCTTTTTGGGGGCCTGGGCGGAGGACCCTGCTGAGACGCCCCTCTGGGAGGCCCGAAGCCTCCCTGAATCTCTTCTCCTGTGGTGACTGTGGGTCTCTGTCTTGCGTCTGCTTCAATCCGCCAGCTCCCTGGCCTGCCCACCGGTGCCGTTGCAACCCTGTCCTTTGAACTGGGCTTTTCAGGACACCCAGAGAGCCTTGGTGTGAGAAGCAGGCCCCGAGGCCAATTCTAGTCCCCCGTCCTGGGGTTGCTCCCCTAAGTGAACCTGAGCATGCCTTCAGCCTGGTGTGGACGAAGCATGGTGCCTCCAGCCTCGCTCAGCTCTGTGTGTCCTTAGAGCCCTGTCCTGGCACTTTTTCTTGGAAACTGAGGTTTTTCTTCCACCTGCGTCCTTGCGGGTGGCTGGGAGGCGGGTCTGCCAGCATCAGGTCTTCTGGTCCCCGAGGCCGTCGCTGGGTTGTTCTGGGCGGTGGGAGGTGCAGCTCGCTGTCGGGCGCTGGCAGTGGCGGAGCCCGGAAGTCTCTGTGGCTGTCCGGCCTCCTGTCCAAGAGTCCTTTGTGATTTCTCTGGGGGCCGCTCCTCTGAACGCCGGGCCGGCGTCCTGCAGTCTGTGCTTTCTGATAACGCCGGAGCCACGTTCCAATGTATTAAACTTTTAACATTCGCCAGATTCAATTAATCTTATCTTTACAACTCCCAATTACAGGCAGTAATTAAGTGGAGCAGCATTGTAGGCTGGGGATACGGCATTAATCATCGCAGCCTTGGAGCCATAAATTAGTTCCTTCCCGTCCCCGGCATCTTCCCAGAAGGAGCGGAGGGTTTTATTCCCTGTGTGGAAGGGTCTTTAATCCCACAAAGGTGCTTTGGATTGGGATTAACTTTTCTTATCTTTATGTAAACGATAAAAGCCCATTTAAAAAAGAGGAACGCACCTCTGTCCGGACAATGGAAGACTCTCTGAGGATGACAGAGTTGAAGGTGCTGGGGTCGCCTCGGCCAGGGACCCTGGGCACATGCCCAGAAATTAATTACTTGTGTCCTGTTAGAGCAGAAACGCTGTGATGTTTGCCGCATCTCCAGCTCCTGCCCCCTCCTTATTTATTTTTATTTTTATTTTTTTAAATTTTTTTGAGACAGTCTCGCTCTGTTGCCCAGGCTGGAGTGCAGTGGTGCGATCTTGGCTCACTGCAACCTCCACCTCCTGGATCCAAGCAATTCTCCTGCCTCAGCCTCCTGAGTAGCTGGGATTACAGGCGCCCGCCACCACGCCCGGCTGATTTTTGTATTTTAAGTAGAGATGCGGTTTCACCGTGTTGGTCAGGCTAGTCTCAAACTCCTGACCTCGTGATCCACCCATCTCGGCCCCCCAAAGTGCTGGGATTACAGGCGTGAGCCACCACACCGGCCTTTTTTTTTTTTTTTTTTTTTTTTGTTTTTGAGACAGAGTCTCACTCTGTTGCCCAGGCCGGAGTGCAGTGGCGCCATCTTGGCTCACTGCTTCTTTGCCTCCCAGGTTCAAACAATTCTCTTGCCTCAGCCTCCCGAGTAACTGGTATTACAGGCCACTGCCACCAGGCCCAGCTAATTTTTGTATTTTTGGTAGAGGAGGGGTTTCACCATGTTGGCCAGGCTGGTCTTAAACTCCTGACCTCAGATGATCCGCCTGCCTCGGCCTCCCAAAGTGCTGGGATGACATGCATGAGCCACCGCGCCTGACTTCTTTATTTCATTAAAAAACAAAGTGGCCTTTCAGTTGGAAGGGGCTGTAGCGGAGCGGGGGCTGTCTCCCACCCTCTGAACGTTTCTTTGTCTTGCTTCTGCCCTGGGAGGGTCTGGGGGAGAGACCACGTCACGTGTCCTTTCATCTGTGTGACTGTTCTAGAAGGGAGCTGTTGGCCTTGTTACTCTGTAGCGGGGGTCGGGGACGGGACTTGACCAACCTCATCCGGCACTCAGCTGTGCATCCTCAAGTCCCTGAGGCCCCGTCCTCGTCCGGTCCCCTTCGCTTGGAAATGAGGTTTTTGTTTTGCTGGAGGCCTGGGGTGGGCTGGGTGGTGTCCCTGTTGGCATTGGGCCTTCTCACTCCCCCTCAAGGCTGCAGCTCCTGGTGCCCACCTTCCCTCATGGGAAGAGAGTCCCAGCTTCCGGGTGCGGCATGAGCGGGACGCCCCCCCCACTTCGCTTCCTCTGTTTACAAACTTTATCTTACGTCTTTCTTATTCATGATGTAGCCTTGGTGATCTTTCAAATGTAAAATGTGTAAAAATAAAACTTACAAAGTTGGTGACAAATGCAGCTTTTCTCATTCCCAAAGCTGCTTTTTCCCTGTTGGCTCCCGGCACCAGGAAACGGGTGACGTGGGCCTGGAGACCAGGCTGGCAGCTCCAGGGGCCCCAGATGCTTCCTATTCCAGACTCGGCCCCCCAGGACCTGCTCGCCACCCGCAGTTCCAGTACTTCCTTTTATCTTTTGCCTTTTCAGCCTCCTCGAAGTGTAATGCCGCTTAACCGGGAGCGTCCACACTCCTGGCTTTCTGAGTGTGTCACAAGCCACCGAGCCATGGTCCTCACTCTCCGCTCCTCCACCCGCCCCCCCTCGCTTCCTTATGGATTCCATCCTGAAAGCCCCCGCCCCCAGCCATCCCCTGCACACAGCCCTGACCACAACTGCACTTTGTTTCTGCCCTGGGCACTGTCTGTGTCTCCCCAAGGCAGGTCCCACCAGGGACACCCTGACACGTGGCCCCCACCGACCTTGCCTCTGACGTGCCTCCCTTCTCTCGCAGGTACGCCATCCCGCCAGAGCACGGCAAGCGCCTGGAGCGGCTGGCCATCGGTAGGTGACTGCCCCGAGGGCCCTGGGGACCAGGGACCGGGTGGGTGGGGCCTGTGGGAGGGGAGGAGAAGCTGGCATCCCCCGGGCTCTGCTGCGGTTTGGGTTTGGGTTTGGGTTTTGGGGAGTGGTGACATTCTTTGAGCCATTACTGTGTGACTTTTCCATTTCCTCCCACCCTCGTGGTCAGATTCACGCCCTTCTGCTGCGCGATTTGTCTCCATGAAATTCACACAGAATGCCCAGACACTCCTGTTTTCCAGTTTTCTTAGTGCAAGCTTCTTGGGCCTCGTCAAAGGCTGCCAGGGCCCAGGGAGGGCAGCCTGTGTTCGTTTTTCTTCCATCACCCGGCCCCACACTGTGCCCTTGCTAATTCTGAGAAAGCCTAGGAAAGGAGACAGTTCAGCCAGCAGTCCGCTCACCTGCGCGGGGGCTGGCATGGTGGCCGCACGGCGTTTGCCCTTGCTCTGCTGGGACCCAGCCTGGACACCTTCAGCGCATGTCCTCACCGGCAATGCCACCAGCCCGTGTTCACATGCTCCCTGGGGACTCTTGGGCAAGGAGGGGTTTGTCATGGAGGCCCAGCATGTGCCTGGGGGAGTGCTTGGAAACAAGCCAGACACCTGGAGACAGCCAGGGTGGGGCCCCCCTGAACTCCCCTGACCACCCGGCCCTGAGGCGCCTGAGCAGGGTTCCCAGTCAGCACCGGCGTCACAGCACAACAGGGGTGCGAGTTTCATGACACCTCACTGTTCCTGAGTGCCCAGAAAGTCATGAAGACAGCTGGCTAAAGCAGTTCCTCCCTCCTGCTGGTCCGTTCCCAGCCGCTCAAGAGCTGGCTCCTCCGGGCTGGCAGGTGGACAGCTTGGGGCGCGTGCGGAGGGAGGGTCAGTGAGGACCCATCGTTCCTCTGACAGCGCTGAAAGGGCCCTGTCCGAGCAGCGCGCCCTTCAGGGACGGCGTCGGGCAGGTCAGCACACGACAGCCACGGCTTTTCCAGGAGCTCTCGCCCAGCCTCAGCACAGGCTCCCGGGACTGCCTGGTTGCCGTCCTCTGTCCCTTCCAAACCTTCGAGCCAAAGAACGCCCGCCACACGCTTCTTCCCCCTTCCCATGGGCTTTTGGCTTTGGAGATGGGAACTGTCAGTCTTTCTGGGGAAATCAGGGTCTCCTGTCACAGAGGCCGCGCCAGGAGCTGCGTGGCTGTGCAGGAGACGTTGCCCAAGTGCGGCAGATTCAGTGGCGGGGACGGACGGGAAGGCGCGTCCTTGAGGAGTGGGCTGGGCCCTCTCCTGGCACGCAGTCTCCTGGTTTCTGGACTGAGGGCTTTGCTCTTGGTATTTTTGAGCATTCCTGTTGGAAACCTGGGCCCTGTTCTTATGCACAGGTGAGCCCTGGTCTTAGGAGCATGCTTCTGATAGTAGAAATTCTGCAGTCACAGGCAAGCTGTAGCAAAGGTCCAGCTCACTTACATACTAAAGCTGTGAAAGAAAAGCAGGATTAAAGCATTTCTCCCGTTGTATTTTTTTAATACTGATTTCCAAAACACATTTGAAGACATAAGCTAAAGAAACATTCCCCGCATTGTGTTAGCATCCTGAGGCTCCTGTAACAAATGACCACAGAGCTAGTGGCTGAAAACAACACACATTTATTCTCTCACAGTTCTGGAGGCCAGGGGTCTAAAATGCCCATTAAGGGGATAAAACCCAGGTGCAGGCAGGGCCAGCTCCATCTGGAGGCCTCAGGGGAGAATCTATTTCCCACTTTTTCCAGTGTCTAGAGGCTGCCCACATCTTTTGACTCGGCCCCAGGGGAGAACCCGTTTCCCGCCTTCTACAGCATCTAGAGGCCGCGCGCATCCCTTGGCTTGGGCTGCATCACTCCAGCCTCTGTCTCTGGTCTCCTCACTTTCCTCTGCTCTAACCAAATGTCCCTCTGCTTTGCTGTTCTGAGGACCCGCGGAACGACATCGGACCACCCGGAGAGCCAGGGTGCTCCCCCACCTCAAGATCCTTAGCTCAGTCCCATCTGCAAAGTCCTTTTCACCGTGGAAGGTGTCACACTCACAGGTCCCAAGGGTCAGCACATGGATGCCTTGAAGTTCCATTATTCAGCCAGCCACACTTAGAAAGCCACAGAAGAAACCTTTCTGAGCGGTCAGGGAGTGCCTGTGGGCTCCCAGTCTGCTGCCGGTGTGACACCCCGCATCTCTGTCGTCCACACAGCAGTACCTCTCTGTTGCCACTGGGAAGGGGATGCAGACGCAGCCTGGGGAGTGCCAGCAGCCCTGGTGGGGAGCAGGCCCTAGGCTCTGCAGTCTGTACTGGAGCTGGGCTTCACCCGGGTGGGCCCTTCCTGGTGCTCTCTGGTGCCCAGATCGAGAGGGCCACCCCCTCCTTGCCAGTCACTTCTCCCCCTCCATATTTAATGGGGACTACAGTTAGCCACTGTCCCCTCCCTTCTCACCCAGTGCGACTTTTGCATTAGAAAAGCAGAGGTTGACAAGAGCCTGCCGGAGAGGCCGTAGGCAGGGTCTGGCAGGGCCACCACTGTCCCCAAGCACTGCCACATCCTCTGTCCCTGCAATGTGACCGGTTCTACCCTGAGGCCAGGCCAGGCACCTGGAGGGCTGGTTCGGTTTCTAGGTGTGCAGAGGGCTCAGTGCCTGGGCTGGGTGAGGGGGAGCCGGGGAAGAATTCGTTCTTCGTGGTGCTTTCACAGGGGTTCTTAGAAAATGTGGACTCTCTGGCCAGGTGCAGTGGCTCACACCTGGAATCCCAGTACTTTGGGAGGCTGACATCAGAGGATCGCTTGAGCCCAGGAGTTCAAGACCAGCCTTGGGAACATAATGAGACTCTGTCTCTGTAAAAATTAGCCAGGCGTGGTGGCGCGCATCTGTAGTCTCAGCTACTCAGGAGGCTGAGGCGGGAGGATAGCTTGAGCCTGGGAAGTCGAGGCTACAGTAAGCTGTGATCAAGCCACTGCACTGCAGCCGGGGTGACAGAGGGAGACCCTAGTCACTCCTCAGCAGGGCAGAGCAGCTCCCAGAATTGTGGGCGCCAGCCTAGCTGTGAACCCCGAGGAGGGTCGGGAAGGGCGGCGGGATGTGCCAGATGCCTGCGGCTGCGTGGAAACACCTTGAGCCCCCTGTGGCCTCTGGCTCCGGCCCTGTCCTGCCCTCTGGATGGCAGCGGGGGCAGGTTGGGGCAGTGCTGGGGAAGGCGAGCCCGACCCCGCGTGTGTTCCTAGGTGCCCCTCCCAGACTTGCGGGGAGGCGTTGTGCTCCGTCATCGGGACGGTGGAGGGGTGTGCGATTAATATGGAAAATGAATAGCTGGGCTCCACACGGGCTCGCCGGAGAGTTGTGGAGCCTGTGGAGAGAGCGTTAATGTGCTGGTGCCTTATTGGTGCTAATCACTTAAAATGTGCGCCTTTGTTAGAGCTTTAATGAGAGCCACTTAAACTGTGCATTAAAAAGAGGAACTGCGGAGAGGCCGGCGGGCCGGGTGGCAGGCAGTCATAATTCTAATTGAAATGCTTTTAGTGCAGAGAAAAGTTACTGGATTCGACAAACCCCTACACTTTGCAAAACCTCACCGTGGGGCCTGTGCGGCCGGGTGTCAGCAGAAGCACCGTGGCCCTGCTCTCCCGCCTCCCCGTGTGCCTGGGCCTCTGTGTGCTGGTGCTGTCACATACACGTGTGCCGCCTTCCGCCAACAACCCACTGGGTGTGTGTCCTGGCCTGGAGGCGCTTGAGGTCTGCGCACTCTTCTCGAAGGGCCCTCGGGCTGGCCGAGGCTGTTGGTCAGTCCTGGCGGGAGGTGGACGCCTGTGGGCTCCCTGTCTGCTGCAGGCATGACACCCCACACCTCTGTCATCCACTCAGCAGTAGCTCTCTACCGCCACAGGGCAGAGGACACAGGCGCAGCCCGGGGAGAGCCCGCAGCGCTGGTGTGGAGCAGGCCCTAGGCTCTGCAGTCTGTACTGGAGCTGGGCTTCCCCCAGGCGGGCCTCCCCTAGCCCACACCTGACCCCCGTCTTCCTGCCTCTTGGGCCGGCCTCCTGCCCGTTGCCACTGGCAGAGTGGGTGGTGGAGCGGGAAGTGCCTGAGATGAGGCGGCGAGTCCCCTCCCTGAACTGTCCTTCCTGGCTCGGGCCCGTCTGGCTCTCCCGGCGCTGGTTCCGGGGACCCAGCTGCTTCAGGGAAGCCGCTTCGGTACAGGGATTGTGCTGCCCACAGCGGGGTGTGGGTCTCCGCAGCTGCAGCCGGGAAGCCGGGGCGTCCTTACCTTACCCCCTAAATGCACGGGTCTTCACCTTGTGATTTGGGAACGTCCCTGAACTGTGCTAGTTAGGAAGCTTAGTTTATTTTTTATTTTTATTTTTGTGGAGATGGGGTCTTGTGATGTTGACCAGGTTGGTCTCCAACTCCTGGCCTCAAGAGATCTATCCACCTGCCTTGGCCTCCCAAAGTGCCGAGATTCCCAGTGTGAGCCACCGAGCCCGGCCTGGCTATGAGGTTTGGGAAGGCACTGAGCCGCTGGTGTGAGTGCCTGCTTTCCAGGCACTGCTTTCAGCTGTGGAGTGCACTGCTGGACAGACAGCCCCACACATGTGCACGCAGCCTGCCACTTTGAGCTCGGCCTAACAGGAAGAGGTTGTGAGCCCCGACCACAGCCCGGGGTCAGGCCCACTCTGCCACTTCCTGGCGGTGCTGGGGCTGAGGGTGAGTCAGTTGCTGGCCCGGGCCTCGATTTCCTCACCCGTGCAGTGATAGTGAGGACACCCGCGGTGCTGTGTGGGGCAGGTGCACGGTCTCATTCGTGGCCTTGAAGGCAGGTACCTAAGCAAGAGGCAGCAATGCTCACTCCCCACTGTCCCTGGCTGGTCTGGTTCTAGAACATCAGCTCCGAGAGGAGAGCGGCCACACTGTGTCCTTTCCCTAGGATCATGCTCTCTCATTGACCGAGTGACGAGAGCAGCCATACCACATCCTTTCCACAGGATCGTGCTCTTTCGTTGACTGAGTGACCGTGTGGGCTGTGATATGGTAGATTTAGTCTCGGGGGAGGTCAGGGGGAACGTCTCTGCATAGCCGTGCCCTGTGAGGGATCCAAGCGTATGCCATGGGTGGGCACCTTGTCACACAAGTAACCCTGGTCCTTCCCATGGTGAGGAGGCTCCGGGCTGCCCCCGCCGCTGGGCAGAGACGAGTCCCGGCAGCTGCTCACATGGTTGCTGCGCAGAGGCCAGAGGGTGTCACCACTGTCTGCCACCGGCAGAGCTCACCGCGGGGCACTGTGGGGCGGCTCCTGTGCATCTCCTTCCCCCCGACCTGCGGGCACTGGGGCCGTGCGAACCAAGGGCAGGTCCGGCTGTGCTCTGTGCTCCCACACGCCTGCTCTCCGTGGGAGGAAAGAGCCTGCCCGCCCAGAGGGCAGCCTCCTCACCGACCCTGGCTGGCTGTGGTCAGGAGACCGATGTCCGTCTTTTCTGCCCTAGGCTTCTTCCCTGGGAGCTCGCAGGGCTGCGACGCCTTCCTGCGGCACAAGATGACCCTCATCTCACCCATCATCCTGAAGAAGTACGGGATCCCCTTCAGCCGGGTGCGTACGGGGCGGAGCCTGCACGCCTGTGGGTGGAGTGGGTACTGGGCCCGAGCCCGGGTGGCCACACACACCCCAGGAGATAAGCTGCTTAACCCTGGAGAAGTTTCTAGAACAGTGATTAACAAGCCAGAAGAGGGGCGCGTGGCTCAGCAGTTAGCCTCCAACTCTTCCACGGGGGAGAGAGGATGACAGAGCTTGAATGTGGTGGGGTGTTTACCTCCCCTCCCCTCCCAAACCAAACCAAACCAAACCAAAACTTCCTCCTGGGTGTGGTCATCAGAGGCCCCTCTGCAGAGACCGCAGGGGTGGAAGGGCAGGGGTGGCCCCTGCTGACCTGGCAGGAAGCCGCCAAAGAAACAGAGGGCAGAGCCCCTCACCCCGTCCGAGGTGGGAACCCGGTTGCTACCGCCCCAGGCCACACCCTCAGTGTCAGGCACCCCACGGCCCATGTCACCCAGCCGTGGAGAGAACTGCCTGTTTAGAAATGATATATGGGCTCTCCTGCATGTGAAGACTGTGAACTCATTCAATTCACAGCTTCAGGGGCTGCTGGCGGAGGCTGTGATGGAGGAGACCTGAGGCTGGGGGTGGGGCCTTCCTGCACCTGGTTTGACGGACGGGGTTTGGTGTCCCAGGAGCAGAGCAGGCTGTGCTTAGGGTCTGGCTCAGCAGCTGCACCCACTCGAGGCAGTTCCTTCCCCATGGGGAAGCCTTCATGCATGGGAGAGTCTAGTCCTGTGTCCCCAGTTCTGTCCAGGTGAGACGCACGTGCCAGGAACCTGTAAGGCAGGTCTGGGCCGCAGCTCCGAGTGCTGGGCAGGAGTGGGGAGCAGCTGGGGAGCCCAGCTCACGAGGTTCCGCGGGAAGAGTGATGTGCGGGCTCGGGAGCGTGCTCTGTGGTGAGGCCCTGAGTGTCCGCCAGCCAGAAATCGCTTCTGACATTTCAATCAAACGGCCAAAGCATCAGCTTGCACATCAGGGACCCGCTCTTCCCGGCGGGGCCGCAACCCAGAGGCCGCCTCCCGGCCGCCGTGGGCATTCATCAGACAGCGCGGATCTCGCTGGGAGAAGTGCGGGTTTCCGGCCTTTCCTCTCATCCCCCGTCTTCTGGTTGGAACATCATTCATTACCAGCAAAACCAGACAGATCACGGCATTGCTCGGGGAAGTGAGAAGTACTGATTTTCTGGCTGGTTTGTCTAAAACCTTCTCCAAAGTGGTGCTTCCTGGAGGGGGCTGCCCATCGAAGGGGTGGGCAGGCGGTGAGTGGCCTGGATGCCCGGGTCAGCGTCTGTATCGCACTGCAGTTTGTCTGTGAAGTCCTTGAACCTGAGTCAAAGGTGGCTCACTACCGGCCCCGGAGTGGCTGCTGGAAGCGTGCATGGTAGCGGGCGGGCTCCAGGCAGGACGGCTGCGCTCCCCCACACCCCTAGCTGCTTGCTGGGGCTGGGCACTGGTTTCTCCAGAGGCCGCCACAGTGAAGACCCCTGTCCCACTGCAACGAGCAGCACCTGTGCCGCCTCGCCTGGGAACCATCCTTCAGCCCCTCAGACCCCGCGGGCTCGAGATGAACGTCCCTTCCAGAGAGCTGCGTGGGTCCCTCATCTGAATTCCTGGCAGCCTTCAAACGAGTGACTCCCCACACTCCACTTATAAATCTTTGTAATGGTATTTACTTCTAGGAGAAAAAGCCGATCAATAGCAGAGCTTTTTAATAATTAAAAGTGTGTATTTCTGTAATCTGCCATTGACTCCCTCATTTATTCTGCAAGAGGTCGCAGAGGAAACCGAGTTCCGGGCTTTCTCCGTGCCTGGTGTCTGGGGCTGCGTCCTGTCACTGCTGATGACTTTGCCGCAAAGCCTATTCATCATCCCAATGCCTTCTAATTGATTGTTGGATAATGTTGACAGCAGTGACACTGGGGACAGACACCATGAGTGTGGAATGAAGCCACCAGGACGCAGGTTTCCTCGCAGGAACATAATCTTGTCCTAACCGAGCGCATTTTCTGTTCTAGGCCTCGCTTCAGAGGAGGGGTTGGGCTGGGGGAGTGAGGTCCTTACATCCGTGAGAGCCTGGTTCTCTGCTGCCATCACCCCCATTCGATCTTGGCATTCCGGGGGCCCAGCTGGATCCCTGAAGGCTCAGAGTCTGACGTCAGCCTGACGCGTGCCTGCAGGCCCGGTTCTCCACCACACCGGATGGGCCCAAGGGAGAGACAGGGAGCGTCACTTGGCCTTAAAGGAGGTGGTCAGGGGGAAGCTTTCTGAAGCCAGTTCAGATAGGGTAAAGGAATCAGTAATGGCATTTACTTTAATTTTTTAACTTTTTTTTTTTTTTTCTAGAGATGGGGTCTCACTCTGCTGTCCAGGCTGGTCTCAAGCTCCTGGACTTAAGCATTTCTCCTGTCTTGGCCTTTTCCCAAAATGCTGGGATTACAGGTGTGAGCCACCATGCCCGGCCCAGTAATTACATTTTTTTAAAAAAACCCCAAACCTTAATTTTATTTGCCCCTCATTTCACGAAGCTCCAAGCTTAGTGGGGAGAAGCTGGCCCAGAGAACCCCACATCCTGCACAGCGAGGGCCAGGCCCTGGGGACCCCACGTCCTGCACAGCGGGGGCCAGGCCCTGGGGACCCCACGTCCTGCACAGCGGGGGCCAGGCCCTGGGGACCCCACGTCCTGCACAGCGGGGGCCAGGCCCTGGGGTAACGTGTGCTCCCCCCACCCCTGTTTTCTGTCCCGTGCTCATTCTGATGCACGTGGCTGTCACTTGGACGGGAATTTAAAAATATAACTTAATGCACACTGACTTTCCTTGATTGGTGCAATTAATTATTTGAGAAGAAAAGTATCGTAGTGTTCTTAAGGACTGGCGTTTTTCCAAGCTGTGTCGGTTCTGATTGATGTCTGATGCCGTGGCTGGCTTCCGAAAGCCTCTCCAGTTCTGACGGCTTGTCGTTGACTTCAGGGCATCCAGCGGTCCCTGCTCATCTTTCTGGAGGAGTAAGTAATGATCAGCAGGCCTGAGAACTCCTACGAATCAGAGATAAGAAAACAAACGGCCCGATGCATTTGGGGTGAGGGGCTTGAGCAGACGCGTTACGAAGGAGCCGCAGGAACGAAAGCCATGGTTTGATGCCCAGCGTTGGTAGAAGTTAGAGAGAGGCGGCCAGCCGGGAGATGCTGCCTGTCCCAGGACGGCCACGTCAGAACACCGCCACCAGTTACCAGTGAGGAGGGCGCAGCCGCACACTGCTCACGGCCGGGGTGGATGCGGGGCTGTGCCACGCCATGGAAAACTGTTCGGCAGTTTCTTGGAAACGGAAGCATGTACCCTGTGCCCCAGCAATGCCGCTCTGTGCATGTTTACCCAGGAGAAATGAAAACATATGTCTACAGAAAGATTGGTACATAAGTGTTTTTGCAGCTTTCTTCACAAGAGCCCCAAACTGGAAACAGCCCGCACGTCCGTCAGCAGGATAGATAAATCAATAACCATAGATCCACGCACGACCAAGTACTGTTTAGGAATGGAAAGGAGTGGTCGCCTGGTGCACATGACAGTGGGAACAAATCTCAGAAACGCGCGCCGGGCGGAAGACACCAGGCACGTGTCCCTGCCATACAACGCTGTTCATGTGAACGGCTAGGAGGAAACGAGGGCTGTGGTGACCAAGAGCGCATGCGTGGTTGGGTGGGGATGACCTGGTAGAAGGCTGGTGGGAGGGGTGCCCGGGGGCCCGGCATGTTCTATTCCTGTCTGTCTGGAGCAGTGGTTACTCCCAGAACTCCGAGCAGCCTGTAATCCCTGTGTTTTACTGGATGTTAAATAAAGATGAGGAGCCCACTTGACTTCAAGGGGAGTCACTTCTAGTCCATGAGCCTCAGTTTCCATGTCTGTGGATTGGGCCCACAGCCCCACCTCCCAGAAGCCCTTGGCCCAAGCCCCGGAGTGCAGCACGTGGGAGCCATCACTCCAGATTTGTCGTTGATCTTTCTGGGTGATCGTCTTTCAGAGCCTTTATCAACGGGCTTAGCAGTGAGCAGAGAGTGGGGGGACGGTGTGGCCATCTCGAGTGTCCCCAGAGTGGGGAGGGTTCCTAAGGCGCAAGGCTGCAGCCCCCCAGCACTGGTAGGCAGCCCTGCCTCTTCTTCCAGGCCTTGGGGTGGCTGTTGGGAAACCTTAGGTCTGGGGTCATTGTGGGCCCCACCCCAGCCACGCACGCCTCGGCTCCTCAGTTTAGGGGGTCCTGCTTCAGAGACCTGCGGAGTCGGATGGGCCAGCCGTCGGAATTGGACTTGGGTCTGGAAGCATTGGCCCGCTTTCCAGGGTGCTGGTCTGTGGTGTCAGGTTCTGCTCCCAGTGTGCAGGTGTTTCTAGATCTCCATGGCCTCGTGGAGACCCCCTCGCTGGGGTATGATGGAAAGGCGGCTTGGGATGGCGGCGCGTTGCAGGCCCTTCCTGGTGTGTTTTGTGCGTGCAGTGGTGGCTCCTTTCTCATGCGAGGGCAGAAGGTGTCCTGAGCAGTGTCTTGTCTTCGGAGCACTCTAAAGCCGCTGCCAGCACCGCCCGCCCCAACACCAGCCCCAGCTGCTTCAGGACCTGTCACGGTGACTGTGAGTGTGACTCAGCCACCTCCAAAGCAGGAGGCCCCCATCGCTCCCTGTGAGGGTCCGACTGGAGACGCCCCACAGGCATCGTGTCCAGCCATGGCTCCATCCGCAGGTCCAGCCACGGCTCCATCTGCAGTTCTCCCACTGGAGTGATGCTGGCGGCCGCCTTGGGGCAGGGCAGGGCCTGCTGGGGCTGGAGGGGCCGGGCTGAGCCGAGTGGAGGTTGCAGAGCTGTGGCCACGCCTGCTCACCGTGTCCTTCTTGAGCCGTGTGGGAAATGGGCTGGAGCCCCGGAGCCCCTGGATCCACCTTTGACTTAGTGAAACCCCCTTGGTTTGTGAGCCAGGCTCCCTGGCACCCGCTGGGAAGTCCCCGCGCCCCATCCCCTGGTGCACTTCCAGTGGCCCTGCCCTCACCCATCGCCTTTCCCTCCTCAGATCACACAGGAGGCTGGGGAATTCATGATCACATTTCCATACGGCTACCACGCCGGCTTCAATCACGGGTTCAACTGTGCAGAGTCTACCAACTTCGCCACCCTGCGGTGGATTGACTACGGCAAAGTGGCCACTCAGGTAAGCGCCTGCCGGCTGGGAGCGGGACACAGCAGGGCGGACAGAGGCTCTTCTTTGCCTCTGCTCTGCAGCCACCTGCCCGCGGCTGGTCCAGCAGCCGTTTCGCTCAGCCCAAGGCCCGGACTCTCAACCAGGGTCTGTTTCCGGACTCCTCAGAGAACTTTTGCCCAGAACGCTCCTTACCTTGAAGACTAGAGAGGAGGTGGGCAGGCCGGGTGGACGAGGTGGTCCCGGGCCCATCTCCAGTTAGTTCCATACACCAGCTAGCCCGCCGCCCGCGTGGGCCTCCTGGGCATGGCCGACTGCTTGGGTCTGGGGTTTGAGGTGTCTCCTCCACCGGCACCATTGTATATATTTATATAAATATACAAATAATGTATATGAATTGTATATAAATATAAATTACATATAAATTACGTAATTTATGTATGTAAGTTATATATGTTTATATAATTAAGATGGATTTTGGCCGGACATGGTGGCTTCACGCCTGTAATCCCAGCACTTTGGGAGGCTGAGGCAGGAGGATCTCTTGAGCCCTGGAGGTCAAGGCATTGATGAGCTATGATTGCACCACTGCGCTCCAGCCTGGGCAACAGAGTGAGGCCCTGTCTCAAAGAAAAAAATGAATTTCACCTGTTTCTTTTTACTTTCCTCCCACCACCCTTTTACAGAGACAGGGTTTTAATATGTTGGCCAGGCTGGTCTGCAACTCCTGGGCTCAAGTGATCCACCCGCCTCGGCCTCCCAGAGTGCTGGGATTACAGGCGTGAGCCACCGCGGCATGCCAGCTCTTTCTGCTTTTTTCGCCTGGCTGCTGGGAAAATGGGGACAGCATAGGTGGCCTGTGTGACGTCTCTCCTGGCTGCGCTGGTCTGGACGAATGAGCGAACCTTAATTTTTGTGGCTGTTTCTCTGCTTTCGGTGCAGTTAAGAAAAAGAACAGGGGTCTACAGCAGGCCCTGAGAGGTGCCCCCGGGACTCAGTTCAGAAAATCCCCAATGTCTCTAGTGAAGACTCTGGGCTTAGCTAAAGGAAGAGAGATCCGGAAGTTGGGATTTCGGCTTTTTGATCTAAGGGAGTAGTTAGGTATCTCAGGGCTGTCGCTGTGTTGAGAGGGCGTGTGTGTGTGTGTGTTTGTGCCGCTGTGGGGGCGCCGCGGGTGTTGTGACCAGCCCAGCAGCAGATTGAGCTGTAAGCCTCAGGCCTCGGGCTTGTCCTGGAGGTGCCGTCAGAACTGAAATTGCAGCGGGGCGGTGGGGACTGCCCAGATATTAAAAGCAATTTGGGATTCAGCCATGTGTTCACAAACAAGTGACTTGGGGAGTGCAGACTGAGACTGGGCTCCACGCTTCCATTGTCAGGCGGCGTAGCGTGAAATTGCTGAACAAGCCGCGTGCAGCACGTGAAACACACCAGGGGTTCCAGGCAGGCTCCCTCCTGGAGCCCCCAGCCCTTCTGTCCCAGCCCCTGCTCAGGCACCCCTTGGTGTAGTCAGGCCTGGCCTGGGCGGCGAGGGCCTTACGCAGGGAGTGTCATTAGCCACGAGGCCTCTATGGCTGTCTGGGGGGCGTCGGTGGCTCTCAGGCTTCTTGGCGGGGCAGCCCGCCCCTGACTCTGGCAGGGTTTTCTGCTCCTACAAGCAGCCCAGGCTGGAGAGGCTATTAGAGCATCTCGCTGTACAGATGACAGAGGAGCATTAAAAGGCAGGGAAACGGTCCAGGTCAGCTCGGGCCTTGTCCAGATCTGTGTGCAGCCCAGTTGGAGGGAAGGGGCAGCCCAGAATCCCCCTTTTCTGGTGTCCCTCTGGCCAGCCCAGCTCCCCTGTCCCATTGGCATTTTGGGCCAGTTTCTTTTGAGCACGTTCTTCAGAGGAGAGCGGGGGAGGCGGCTTCCACCCCTCCATTTGCTTAGAGACATGTTTCCTTGTCAGCTTGTTCGCCTTCCTTGACCCTTAGGGACCCCTGCCCCCGACCCCGTTGTCCCTTTTCTGTCAGTTTTGTGTTCAGGAGCTGACGGTGGGAAGCCACCCTCCTGTGAATTTTGGGTGTCTGTGTTCACGGGTTGGCAAGCTAGGGCTCCGAGCTGGCAGGCCGGCATTATGCCGTCTGCAAACTGAGCAGGAGGTTTACATCTTCAAAGGGTTGTGGCAGGAGGACAGTTCGAAGGACGTGTGACCTGTGACAGCCAGACGAAACTGAAGTCTCGCTTAACAAATGAGCATCCTGTGCAAAGCCACACCCTGGCATGGAGGTGGCGTCTGCGTCCGCTTCACCCTGCCGAGTTGAGTTCTGAAAAGCCAAGAGACATGTGCTGCCTGGCCCTTGCAGAGGAAGCCTGTCCCTGTCCCCGCCCCCCCCACCGTCTGCAGAACCCAGAGGGGCGCATGGCTTGCAGGACAGCCACCTCCTCCCCCGCCCAGCCCCCAGAGCCTGCTGCGAAAGCAGGTCGGCCCCCACCCCCTCACCACACCCTGAGCCAGTGCAGCTGCCTCTGGAGTTCCGGATGGACCTGCCAGCAGCTGCAGCCCTGAGCAGGCCAGGTCAGTGCCATGGACGTGCTGCCACCTGCCCACGGAGCATCCCTGGCTACCCCATGGCAGGCAGGAGGCCCAGCCCTTGGCCCAGGTCTGCCCCCACAGGCCAAAAGCTCTCCAAGGTTCCCCCTGGCTGTAAAATCCCCAAGAAATACGATCTCCCTGCAGCAGGTGGCTTACCTAGATACACAGCCTTGTGCCAGAGCCCCTGGGTAGAGCTTCCAGGGCCCTGTGCACATACACAAGAGGCAGCGTGGGGCTCTCCCCTCCCACCCTCTGCAGCAGGGCTGGCGCCTGCCTGAGCTCACAGGTGAGATGGAGCAGCCCAGGCCCGCGCTTGTGGCGGAAGCAAGGCCTCATCCACTCCCCATCAGCAGAATGCCGTGGGCACATGGAGGCTATTGTCAAGGAGGGGTGGGATTTATTCCTGTGGGTGTTTTTCCTTTCTAGCCGGTCTGCGGGCATTCACCCTCGCCACCCATCTGTGCAGCAGGCGACAGAGTGCCTCTCAGGGCAGGAGGAGGCCTGGTGGCCCCCGCCCTGTGTGTCTGTGTGGGGGAGGTACGGCTGTGTCCCCATCCCAGCTCTCCACTCCCACTCATCCCCTGTGACACCTGGTGTCATGGACCTGCTCCCCTCAGGGCTGGTGACCTTTGGACCCCAATGGTGACAACCGCAAAGGTCCCCAGACATCATGCAGCATCCCTTGAAGGCAGGATTGGCCCCAGTGAGAGCTGCTGGCCAGGGCCACTTTCGAGGTTGGTCCTCTCTTTTTGGGGGGTGGGGTAGGTAGTGCCACTGTCATTTTTGACTGCCTTGCTGGTGTGGCCTCCTAGACCCAGGTTTCCCGGCATCTCCCCTCCTGCCGAGTGCCTGTCTCTGAGTATCTGAGTGTTCTATTTGAGCTCCTCATCTCTGTGCCACTTTTCCCAGACCTAAGGCGGCTGAGCTCTGCGGCGGTCCACAGCCTCGGTGTGCGACCCTCTTTAAGCACACAGGTGTTAAGTATCTCAGAGCCGCAAAGCCTTGGCCAG